>NC_090814.1:24346228-24701853 GCF_000390325.3 Nicotiana tomentosiformis | reverse complement strand
TGGAGAGACCGAATAACTTAGCATACAACATGTTACCTTCTCAAAAAAAAGAAAAGCACAAAAAATAAAACACTATACTCGCAAGTTTTTTTTTTTTGAGTAAGGTAACAACACTACACTTACAAGGTAAACTTTTATTCATCACTATTAGCTTGAGTAAATTATATTTATATACAGTGTTGGACGATTGTAAGAGAATCTCTATATTATATACAAAATGCCAATCCTATGAATGTATTACCTTTAATTTGGTGTCCAACATATGTTTATAATTCCTGAATTCTAATGAGGAAAAGCACAAAAAGTAAACACTATATTTACAAGTTTTACAAGGTGAACTTGCACATCTCTCTGCGGTGGCTAAGTTAATCATGTTTTACTTGTAAGTTCAGCTCAAAGTTGTGTTCCTTTAATAGCCAACTGGAATTTAGCTAGAGAAAAATCACAGGAACACACTATGAATTTGAAATATGCACTCTCATCAAGTGTGACATAAGATTTGGTTAATGATAAAATATTACCACCTTGGAATATTTTGATCCCTGGTTTTTAAAACAACTACTTGTGTTGTTAATTTCATTTTTTGCCAAAACAAAGTAAATCTCTTTGAGGATAAACTATACAAATACCTAGGTTTCATAGTTTTGACTCTGCGATGAATTACTTGTATGAGATTTTCTCTTTTGTTGGTCTAAGTATACAAACTGCTTCTTTCTAAAAACGTGTTGGGTGTGCGAACAAAGTCCCGCATTAGTAGCTGAAAAGAAAAGGAAACATATAAGGTGTATATGTGAAGCCTTTTGGGGAAAACCGTGCAAGCTTGACTCTAAGCGGACAATATCACCGAATATTAAGAGTGTCTGTGGGCTGGCTTAGCCCAACAAACGTTTATGTGAAATTTCGGTATATGCTTTTTTATTTCAAATTAAAACATTTGACAGTTGATACATCTGCTGAGTTTAGGATTTTGATTAACAAGGTTCAGTATCTTTTTTTTTGTTCACGTGAATTTTCTTCAATGGTTTAAGCGGAGGCATCCCTTTTTTTTGGTTTAAGCGACCCTTGTGGTCCAGCCCTTCCCCGGACCCCGCGCATAGCGGGAGCTTAGTGCACCGGGCTGCCCTTTTTTTCTGGTTTAAGCGGAGGCATCCCGAAGCAAGATACTCTTGGAATTGATTGGAAATTAAAATATGAAATATACGTCCAAAAGTTACAAATTGTACATTGTTTAGTAGAGTGACATATACTGGACAAGGATTTGCTTATGAATCAACCTATACTATGATCTCTAGCTTCTGCCAATAGCTTTTATGTCATGGATAAGTTAAGGTGGATTTAGGATTTGAAGTTAGTGGGTGTAGAGTTCTACTACTGTAGCAGTCAGCTGGAATCTTTATCTAAGTTCAACTACTATAGCAGTCAGCTTGTATAGAGTTCTACTACTGTAGCAGTCAGCTTGTATAGAGTTCTACTACGGTAGCAGTCAGCTTGTATAGAGTTCTACTACTGTAGCAGTCAGCTGGAAACCCAAACTATTGAAGAACTGGAGCCTGTTGCAAGAGCACAGTGATATTGGGGTGATTATTAATGGGATCTTTATCTATGTTCAATATGTTATTGCTCTGTTGGAACCTAAGCAACTTATTATGCTGGGCTTAACTATTTTTTGACTAGATAAAAGTTGGCGTGAATGTGGATTTTCTTTCCTACCTTAAGTTATCATTAATTTCTCAGTTGATCTACCGAAAAAAAATGAAAAAATCGTTGATTTCTGAAAAAAAAAAAATGAAAAAATCGTTGATTTCTGAAAAAAGCATCATATCAAACTCTGTACAGAATTCGGTTTCCGAGAGATATAGGGGAACTTACTGATTTTTCAATTGAACAACTGAGGTTTTGGTCGTTTGGAGCAAGTTGTAGCCGGGAGAGTAAAAAATATTAATATCAGTATTTAGTGTGAGATTATAAGAGGAAAGGACAACACAAGCTTACTGGTGCAAACTGATAGGAATGGCCAAATGGGGTGGGTTAGCTGGTCAGGGCTTGGGTTTGGCTGAAGCGACAGATTGTTGGCCAAACTACGAACAACATTTAAGGTAAGGCCGTGGGACCATGGGCCGCTGAATGGAAAAACGGAAAGTCAAACGATGCAAATGAGGAATTTCTATCGTGCTACTTTACTTTTCTTTCCTGGTTATTTCTTGCATGATCATCATTACTCACATTTTTTGTGTTTACAACATTCTAGATTCACATATTTTTGGTACCGTCGTGTATCTTTCTGTAGTAGTGGCTCACTTGAAGAAGCTGAGTGAAGGAAGTTAGAGAACTTGACTTTCTTAGCAAGATACCTTTTGCTTTGTTGTCACAGTTTGTAGATGTAGGGACCATGGTCTCCCCAACTGTCTATGCACGACGCAGTATCTGTTATCTCATGTGTGATCAACCTGATGCGGCCCTTCGTGATGCTATGCAAGCACAATGCGTTTATCCAGATTGGCCAATGGCTTTCTACATGCAGTCAGTTGCGCTTGCCAAACTGGACATGCACCAAGATGCTGCAGACATGTTAAATGAGGCTGCTGGACTTGAAGAGAAGAAGCAGAAAAGTTGGAAAGGATCGTAAAGGTATCCTGTTTCAGATAATAAAGTGATTGTCCAGAATTCACCTCCCCTGATTTGTAAAAATGTTGATAGAGATATAGCCATCTTCTTGTTTGCAAATGTATCCAGTTATTGGTAAGTTAATGATAGGTTCTTCTCCTTTTGGTCAAATATGATCAGCTTTAACCCGTAGATGATGTAAGAGAGGAAAAGTGCTCATTAGGCTGCACAGGTTTAGCTCTCCACCCCCCACATCTCCACTCTAAGATAAATAGATTTTGCCATACATATGTAATGTTGAAAACGTTTAATGGCTAATTGTTGCTTACTAACATTCAGAATAATTGTGAATTCCAGTGAGATTGAGGACAACGGGACACCTGATAGTTCTGGTAATTGAGGCCTTCAGCTTCTTATAAACTCCTTTCTCTAATGGTAACTGTTTATCCTACTATATGTGGAAGTAGGAACTGAAATCACGGCCTTCTGGGTCTCAAGTTAATATTGTTATGTATGTTCATGGAATACAGTAACATGTGGATTCTTTAAGAGAAAATTTGAAAGAAGTGTAACAGAGGACATATTATGGACCTGTAGTAGTTTGTAGATTCAGAAGGATACACAACTGGTGGGCATCCACCAATCACATTTGTTCTGAATTTTCTATTGGATATGAGGGAGTTAATGGCTATTAATTCCTTTTTGGTGGTCGAAACAGAATTCACAATAGCCAAGATGATAAGGTGAAGGAAGTGAAAAAAGAAATTTAGCAGGAATGGTTGTGCCTGCACTGCATGATGTCATTAAAGTAGAGAAGTCACCATTTTTAAGATTCTTCCCTTACATTAAACTTCCAACTGCCTCGGAGCAATTTTATTACAATAACAAATAAAGACTAGCTAAAATTTACAAAGTTTTTAAAGTTTAACTGTCTTAGAATTAATTTCAGACAAGCACGTATGAAGTGGAAATCGCGTGTCTGAAGTGAAATTATTCCAGAAGTGTATGCTAATACAAGTGAGCATATACAACAATAACTATGCCTTAGTCCCAAACAAATTTTGGGTCGGCGATACAAGTTAAGCATATGATATCTATTGTAGGGCAAACAGTGAGATGCAAGGCTAGCAAGGTACCTCCATCAGTGAATTCGACATCAACCGAGATCTGAAGCTAAATGTGCAAGCAGAAGAAGACGTACGATAGTGGTCCAATAACAATACCTAATACTGACTCGAATTTAGCTTAAAGGATATATCCTCTTTCTTTCTACGATTGGTTTGTTTTGATATAAAAGACAGACAAAGACAAAGAAGTGATTGACTTTTTCGGGCTGCTACAAAGTTGATGAAGGTAACCTTACAGATACAAAGACGTGAATGACTTTTTAAAGGGCTTATCTAGATTTGACCAACGTAACCATATACTCCTTCGGTTCCATTTTGCGTAGTGACTTTAAGAGTATGAGAGTCAAACTATTTAACTTTTGTGGTAATTCGGCAAAGAATTTCCAAATTTTGAAATAATATTGACATAACACAAACGCAAAGTACTATGAGCCACAATTGTTAATAATCCAAAATATTTCAAAAATATCATGGTTAAAGAAGAATTTCTTTCTAAATTGTAAATGATGTTACATAAAGTAAAACAGTACTCCTATACCATATATTTACCAACCTATAAACCTCAGCTCTTCATCCACACTCTACCAGGAACATTTCAATAATCCCAGAATGTTACGTGGTCATAGATGATCGGCCAGAGGTTCAGCGAATTAGAGTCCACTTTTTTGTTTAATACTCCTATACAAAATGGATGTCAGGGACACTATATATTACTCCCTACATTCACTTTTACTTTGGCATGTATACTAAAAATAAATTTTTATTTTTACTTGTCACTTTACGCATATCAATATCAAGAGAATAAATTTTTTTTTCCTGTTATACCCACAGTATTTATTACTCATTTCAAATCATTTTCTCAAATCCAATAAAATATGCATCAATTAATATGGGTATCATGGTAAATTATGCACTTCATTTATTATTTCTTAAGGGGCGTGAAAAATCGTGCAATGTAAAAGTGAACTGGGAGAGTTCAAAAACTTAAGAGCCGCCTATTAATATTTGTAACTTGTCAACTTAAGCTGGTGAATAAAAAATTGGATAAGGCAGGCTATGAGATTATCCTTCTTTATTGAACAATATCTGGTCACAAGTCACAACTACTATACTAGACTTTATACGATGTCTCCATCAACCTACAGGGTAGATGTATATATATATCCCCCACTCCTTTACTTGCTTGCCATCTCTTCTTCACCAATTTATTACGCTAGTTAAAAAGGTCAAAATGAGACTTTTGGAGTTCACAGCTCTTTCATCTCTACTAGTCTTGTTTCTGCTCCTGGCTGTCTCGGCAGAACAATGCGGTAAACAGGCGGGAGGTGCACGTTGTCCCTCGGGAATGTGCTGCAGCAACTTTGGATGGTGCGGAAACACTCAAGACTATTGTGGTCCGGGAAAGTGTCAAAGCCAGTGTCCTTCTGGCCCTGGACCTACCCCAAGACCACCCACCCCTACTCCTGGTCCTAGTACCGGGGACATCAGCAACATCATCAGCAGTTCCATGTTTGATCAGATGCTCAAGCATCGCAATGATAATGCATGCCAAGGGAAGAGCTTTTATACGTATAATGCCTTTATCACTGCTGCAAGATCATTTCGTGGCTTTGGCACCACCGGTGACACCACCAGGCGAAAAAGGGAGGTTGCTGCTTTCTTTGCCCAAACCTCTCATGAAACTACTGGTAAGCCTGCCTGCTATGCTACCTTCATATTATAACCTTTAATTTCTCAAATGCCAAATATATATAGCAAACAAATCAGTTGAGATTGATTAATTGACAATGGACCCTTTTGGCAGGAGGATGGGATACAGCACCGGATGGGAGATACGCATGGGGTTACTGCTACCTTAGGGAACAAGGCAACCCTCCAAGCTACTGTGTTCAAAGTTCTCAGTGGCCATGTGCTCCTGGCCAGAAATATTACGGAAGAGGCCCCATCCAAATTTCATAGTGAGTTTTTATATTTCTGTTTATATTGACACATATCTTCTTGGCTCTTGCAATAGTGCTGTGCTCCTCCAAATTTTGACCGAAGCTCTCTTTCGAAAAAAACGCAAAAATAACTTTTGGTCACATGCATCATGAAACATTAAGTCTCATTTTTTTGATGTTTAATTCAGCAACTACAACTACGGGCCTTGTGGAAGAGCCATAGGGCAGAACCTCCTAAACAATCCTGATCTGGTGGCCACCAATGCTGTCGTCTCATTTAAGTCAGCAATTTGGTTTTGGATGACGGCTCAGTCACCGAAGCCATCTTGCCACGATGTGATCACGGGGCGATGGACACCATCGGCGGCTGACAGAGCAGCGAACCGCCTCCCAGGATATGGTGTCATAACAAACATCATCAATGGGGGATTGGAATGTGGGCATGGCTCTGACGCTAGGGTCCAAGATCGTATTGGTTTCTATAGGAGGTACTGTTCCATTCTTGGAGTAAGTCCTGGAGACAACATTGACTGCGGCAACCAGAAGTCTTTTAACTCTGGCCTCTTGCTTGAGACTATGTAATCGCCTCAGTTGTATTTACTTTCACCCACACCCACCCTGGTGTAATAATCTACTTATTAATTTGTGATATATAGGACCACGACTGTACCGTATACAATAAGCAAAGAGTTCGTCCACAATGTACAGTGGATTTTTTTTCTTTCTTTTTTTATATACTGGTTTGGGTACTAATTAATGAACATCATGTAAATGTTCGGCCTTGTGTGGGACATATGTGTGCCTTATGCTCTAGCCTCTAAGTCGCCCATGAGGCAGAAATTTTTTATGTGCAGAATGGTTAAAATTCATTTGAAATCGTTCATCTTAATTCCGCGTTCACATTATTCTTTTTAGCCTTCACATTATAGGTTTGAAAAAGATAGGTAACATTACCTTACTTGGCAGTCATTGAATTCGTGTAGAGTCAAGTCAGCAATGCAGTTTCTGAATGAATTGAGCATGGAGATAACTCTGTAATTCCGCTCCATATATATCTTTTGATTCCTTGCCAGCTGCCGCGTACAAAAAGAAATTTAGCTTATTGGATTAGCCACGTATTTTACGCTCTAGGGGTTATATAATTAGCAGGCCCTCATGGAGTGCTCTGTTTCAACCTAGAGGAAGAGGCCCTTGGCTTGTTCTCCAAACAAGGAACCAAATTTGACTGTAAAATGATCTTCTAGCTTTATATATAGAGCTCGAGACTAATTAATGGCACTTTCTTTTTGAAACTAATCTCACTTTTTTAGTCCAATTGTGGACCATTAATATTACAAGTATAAAACATCAATGCCAATTTGTCACTCTAACAAAATGAAATCAAACTACTACTCTTGCATGCAACTGGGATATATAGACACTTAAAAGATAGTTTAAATAGAAGTTGAGATATCTTTAATATGATTCAGTATTGTGCATGGTGAAGTCTTTGCAAATATGAAGATCTCTACATAAGCATAGGGACAACTGGGACAAGGAGAAATATCTGTGTTTTAAGATATCTGAACATTAGTTTATGTCTCGGAAAGCTATAATACATGGAGTATTAATTACGAGCAACTTATTAAAAAAAAAAAAACTGAAACTCCTATTATATCAATCTACATATATATATCTTCTTTGCACCTATGGACGCGAGAATTAATTTCTACTCACAGAGATTGTGAAAAAAAAAAACCTAAGGGAGTTTCCAGGTTCCATCATCACAGGGAGAACAACCCTCTTGAGCAATGTCAGTGATCTGAAGTCGTGTGTCATAGATCACCCCATTCCTCCAATTAGCCGGTAGTACTGCCTTAGCCCAATACCACTTGCCGTCAAACCCGGCTGTCACCACCAACCTAAATTGCAATGCTCCCTTGGGTACTCTGCTTGTGTCCCAAACTGCTCCCTCATTTCGGCTCATAAAACTCCAGTTAGATGATCCAACCTAAACGCACCAGCAATATTAGTTAACTAGTTAAATTATTCGCGCTTCGCACAATCGTAAAAAATAGTAGTGAACTTACAAAATGACTCTTTTTATTACAAATTTAGTCATGATAAAAGGAAATATATGAGTAACACTCAAATATTTTTTCCACTATTTTTCTTTGTACTGATTGAATCCCATAGTCCAATCATCTCTACTGCTATCCAACTCCAAAAGGAAAAAGATATTTATTCTTACAAAGAATAGAAACATGTTAAAATGTAAAAAAGTTTATTTTGACAAATGTAATTACATACGTATATTCTCTTTCTACAGATAAATACTTATAAACAAAGATAGAAATAAAGTTAAATGTATTTTTCGTAATTGCCGTTATATTCTTTCTTCAAAAAACTGGTTAAAATCAAAGCTATTCCTGCTAAACTTCTAATAAAAATAAAATATGAACAACATTAGCCATAGTTGATTCTTGACGTCATTATTTTCTTTAAATGAACATTCATTGCGTCTTAAAGCAGAAGAGTCGCAAGCATCCACACCACATACAAAGTTGCATCGATCTTGCTTCGCTAAACAAAAGGAGTAATATAGTAGATATATAGTCATTCCCATTTAGATATTATGAACTTTTATAAATTACTTAAAGCATATTGATAATATCACAAGGACAAATCAATTGATGAGTTTGTCCAAGCTCACTGAAAAGCAATTTAACAGCATGAGAAAGGATACCAGGAACTGTAGTGGTATTATAATTATTTCTCTGCTGTATATATGAAGACACTTAAGAATTGATTTCAATCTTTCTTTAACCCGCTCAAAGTAAGCAAAGCCATGATATTGCTTGCCTGCTCTAGCATAGGTATTGTTTATGAACTAAAATATATTATGAAGCTAATAATCTACAAATAATGAACCATACCAGCAATTCCATCTTACCAAATTGGGAATGTTGTTTATATATCCACAAAACAAAGTGCAAAGTCTCATAATCATATCATTATGCAGACTTATTTAAACCGATCAATGGCAGAATCTCTATAAGCAGATTTGTTGTCCTCTCTCTATCCTTGTATTGTCTCCGCCTTCATTTTCTTTCTTTGTCAATACACCCCCGCAACTTTCATTGTCAATATATCCGCGCTGGTCGTCAGTTCTCAGCATTATTTTATCATATTCTGGATCAGGCTGATCAATAGCAATTGTTTGAAAAATATGTGAAATAACCTTCTAAACCAGCCGAGAAGTTCACCGCAGATTTAGCACCGACTTATGTATTATCGGAAAACATCAAGTTGACAAAAAAGGTAAAAATAAATTATAAAAGAAACTCAAACAAAATGGATATAATATGCAGTCAAAAGAGATCACATGAAGTTTCTTTAGGGAAGCGACGAATATGAGAAAAAGCCGAAGAATAATCCTCTCCATTGCCACCGAATTCATGGGTACATTATGGACATTGACTTCAGATGTACAAGAACCTATCCGTTTTGTTCAATTTATTCATTCTGAAATTAATCGTTGCCTCATTATGTTAGTAACTCTTAAGTCTTAACTGTCATAGCATAAGAGACGTGACTTTTGCGTCTCTTTAATATGGGAACAAAAGAATTTAAAGAGGAAAAAAAATTTAAAAAGGAGAAAAACAATAAATAGTTTTCTTGAACAGAGAAAGGTGCCACATCACCATGAGGATGACCCTCTTTTATATAAATATATAGATTGGTAAAATAACCAATTGTTCTACTGAACTCGAAAAGAATTTAAGTCTATACTACTAGTTTACCTGAGCTACATCAACACCAACGATTTCAGTTTGACCCCCTTGATACAACAAGGTGATTGCTAAATAATTTGGCCTTTTGCTTGATTGTTCCACCCGAATAGCCAAATTCTTGTTTTTGAAATCACAAGGCACCCTGTCCCCACCAAAAATATTGTTCCCGCAATATTAGCTTTAGCATATAAGCATCAATCTGGAAATCTTATCCTATCATTTTTTCTCAAATGCAATCGTGAATATGTACCCCATGGCAGAGGTAAGATCTGCGTACATACTACCCTCCCAAACCTAGCGGGATTATACTTAGTTGTATGTGTAAGCATTGCATAATGCTCTGGACAGTGATGTTCACTTGTCTATCTAATCTAGTGGGGCATGCTAACATAGTTTTCTTTATTAAAAGGTACGTACCTTTTTTATAATAAAAAACAAAGAATATTTGGCAGTTGTAACAAAACCACCAAAGCCAGCATCACTATCGTGTGTTAAGGATTTGGAACGCATTATTTGTGATCCCTCCATTTCTCTTGAATAGTTTGGCTTAAACTCAAACGATTACGCTAAGTGTTCAATTTTACACTCATGAGAAATTTGTACTCTCTGTCTTAATTAATGCCACATGCTTCACTTCCCGAGACCATATGAAATTTGACTAATATTTTGAAATGTACTATTTTTTATAATACTGACATGACAAATTATTTATAATACTTTTTATAGAATTTTTAATTATTTATATTTACATATTAAAATATTAAATCGATCTAATCCAATTTAACCCGGAAGATTAGTGGAATTAATTTTCAAAAAGCAAAAAATGTTAGCATAAATTGAGATGGAAAGAGTACATAGTAAGTAGTAGGCTAGTAGTGCACAGAGTAAGTGAAGGTAACCTATGGACCTTTTGTACTCGACATGGACGATACCGAGTTCGAGAAGGTCTTGAGCTTTGCCTTGATTAGCCATGGCGCTGAAAGTTCTGCTGCTGACTACAAAATCTGTCTGGTTGTTGGTATTCTGATCAGTTACAGTCACCGTTGTGCCTTCTTTTGAACAAAGATTTGAATTCTTGCATCTTATCTGCAATTCAATTAGGTTCCATAAATCATCTGGAAGAATATTGAATATATTTACAGTAACTAAAATTTCCAAATTTTTTTTTCTTTTGGTGTAATAAATTGAATTGCATATGCGCTATGGGACGAAAATGGTAAATTAAAACCTGATAACAAGCACCACAACGAGCTCCCTCTTTGTAGATACTAGGAACTGCTGCTGCAAGGCGACCCCCATTAAAGCCTATAGCTGAGGAGCCATAACCACAAGCACCAGCTGTAGAATTGGATATTCACAAGCAAACAGAAACTCAGATTAACAAGTGAAAAGAAAGAGTAAAATAGAAGGAGTATCATTTTGCTCAACAAGTTTTTTAAAAAGCTTTTTTTTTTCTAGCTAGTTCCAAAAAGAAAACAAAGGAATATATAGTTTCATCAAGATTATAAAAATAAAGAAACGAGAGGGAATTGAGTAGGGGTAGAAAATATAAAAAAGCTTACACTGAAGGGCAGAAGCCTTGGAAAAGTAAGCAACCTTTGATTGGTGGACACAGCGATCGCACGCTGTTGCAGAGGAGATAAGAACAAAGAATAAGCAGGAAACGAAAGGAAGAGCCATATTTCTTTGGTCAAGAAAAATGTATAATGACTGACTGATTGACTAAATGGGGAGTGGCGAGGTCTATATAAATATTCTGAGAGAACTGATTGAAATAGTAATAGTAGCCTCTTAACGCGTGCACTCAACGATATGTCGCGTTTGTTTTTTTAATTTGTTGCCATGTATAGAGCAAACAAAAAGGAGGAACAGTAAAAAAAATCCAACACAGGAGATAAGTAAGGAAAAAGGAAACACGGATACCTACACCAAACGCCAATACGCGGCGGGGAGTAATTCCAGGAAGGAAGTGAAGCCAGATAAAATGAATAACGATAGTGGCGGATATGCTGGCAAGTAGCACACTGAAGTTAGTGCGGTGTCCACACGCCTACTAACTGCCTACGCTCTTTTGCAACAAAAGTCATACTATATAGGTCAAAATCTGTCTTAGTAGTTGGGACTAAGTAACATCAAAAAAAGAGTCAGTCAAGATTGACTAGGAAATGGCAAAGCACGTGGTCGAGATGTAAAAGTTGGTCGATGTCGAGCGCTGAAAAAAAAGTTGTAACAGCTAATTTATTAGGGCAGGATATTAAAGAAAATATTTCATTGGATATTCTTTTTACTTGTACCATTAGGATTTATTGGAGGATATGTCCCAAATAAATAGAAAAAAAGATAAGGAATAGGGCATGTGATATTCATTGTGATAAGAGCAGACTTTGTTAAATGATTCTCTCTCTCTCTCGTAAAGATACAAAGACTATATTTTTATCAAGATTCTTGCTCATATTATTCCACACTTTTCCATCAGATCCGAGAATATTTCGAACGTTCTAAGATCTGTCTGTCACTCATCATTGTCAGGAGGAATAATCACCTAGCTTAGTATTTATTGGGTGAACCACTTCTCCTATTTACTTAAATGTCATTTATTGTTATTTATTGCTAGTCGCTTTTTCATTAATACTGATATCTTTCGAAACACACATTAAATGCTACTGTCGATTCTCTATTAGATCTGTCTAAACGTTAATCATTTTATTAGAATCCACATCTAGAGATATTATCCTTAACCAGGTTTAACCCGCTATTGTATAAATATAATCGTTTTAACGAGGAGTTAATTTTCTTGGTCAAACAATTTGGCGTCGTCTGTGGGGATCCATTTAAAATGCCACCCTATCTGAAAATATATGATGGCACGACCGACCTCGAAGACCATGTGACTCACTACGTCACCGCCGTGAAAGGCAATGACCTCGCCAAAGAACAAGTATCCTCTAGTTTGTTAAAAATATTCGGCGAGACCCTCACGGGAGGAGCATTAACTTGGTATTCACAACTACCTGCGCGTTTTATCGAAACCTTCAAAGAAATGGCCGATATGTTCGTAATGGCCCATGCTGGGGCCAAAAGGGCAGAGGCGAGAGTAAACGACATATTTGCTATTAAACAGTCTTCGAGAGAGGGATTGAGGGATTTCTTCGCCCGGTTCAACCGAGTAAGAATGACCTTGCCGAATGTATCAGAAGGGATGGCGGTCGCAGCTTTTCAAAATGGGCTGAGCAGAAATGGTTCGAGGGCAACAAGAAAGTTACTAAGTCGGCTTATGAAGTACCCCCCCCCAACTACTTGGGATGAAATACACAATGCATATTGCGCCGAAATCCGAGCAGACGAGGACAGCCTCAATGGGCTGACCCATCGACTGACCTCGGTGCAAGCCGAATCCAGAAAAGATCGAAGAAATGATATTAGAAGAGATCTCGCAACCTTGCGACCCAACCGGGAACGACATCTACCATATGTCAGAGCCACCATTGCGTCCTCCTCCCGCCATGAAGAGGGCCCGCCCCGATCAAGAATAGGGACTAACCGGAACGAAAGAGGTATGCCCCATTTACTATCCGCTCACAATTTTTGTGTGTCACCTACAGAAATAGTCTACGCCTTGGAGAAGCTCGGACCGAATGTGAAGTGGCTACAAAAGATGAGGTCAGACCCGAATACCAGAAAATCAGACACCCTTTGCGAGTTCCATCAAGAGCGAGGACACAAAATCGAGGATTGCATCGCCCTAAGACAGGAGGTCGTAAACATGCTACGACAGGGACACCTCAAAGAGTTGTTGAGTGACCGGGGAAGGACAAACTTTGCCATAGGACGTGAACAACATCAAGGACCGCCGAAACTGCCCTCGCCAACCCGCACCATCCACATGATCATTGATGGCGGCGACGATGCTTCTATCAATAGTGTGAAGTTCACCACAACCCACAAGCTCAAATGGTCGATCACCCACGAACGGTATGATGAACTTGAAGAAAGTATCATCTTCGATAAGTCAGATACTAACGGTTTGGATTTCCCTCACTATGATGCCCTTGTTATTAGTTTACGAATTTTAGATACCGATGTGAGATGCATTATGGTAGACGATGGAAGCGACACGTGCATTATCCACCCTCGAGTACTTGCACAAATAAAACTCGAGGATAATATAGTACAGCGCTGCATCACACTAACAAGTTTTAACAATGCAGTTGAGCGAACATCAGGCGAGATCACACTCCCCGTCCTAGCCGGTGGCGTCACTCTGGACACCACATTCCAAATCATGGACCAAGACACAACATACAACACCATAATAGGGTGACTATGGATACACACCATGAGAGTTATCCCCTCCAGCTTGTACAAGTCCTCAAATTCCCAACTCCATGTGGAATATTCAGTATACGAGGGGAACAATGCACATCCCAGGAATGCTACACATCGCTCTAGACTGTACAACCACTTAACAAGCAAAGGACAAACAAATAGAGGTATAACAATAAACAGGGTTGAGGTCGATATGTGATGACCGCGAGGACGTCATTAGAGACGCCGATACGATCGAAGATGCAGGATTGACCATAGAGGACCTCGACCCCGTTC
The DNA here is from genome assembly GCF_000390325.3 of Nicotiana tomentosiformis. Classification (NCBI taxonomy): domain Eukaryota; kingdom Viridiplantae; phylum Streptophyta; class Magnoliopsida; order Solanales; family Solanaceae; genus Nicotiana; species Nicotiana tomentosiformis. The sequence continues at coordinate 24,687,807 of NC_090814.1, read as the reverse complement.
AATTAGACAACAACGACCACAGCAAGAAAGCTTGCACCGGCTGCAAAATTCAGGAATCAGGTAAGTTTTGTTAATTCTTAACTGCTAACGCGGACTTGTTTGCTTTTAGCCATGCAAATATGCCAGGTATCCCAAAAGAAATCGCCACGCACAAATTGAACACCGATCCATTCCACCCCCCAGTGAGGTAGTTTAGGCGTAAGTTCAACTCCGCAATTAATGATGCAGTACGCGAAGAGGCAAAAATATTGCTGGAAAATGGCTCCGTCAGGGAGTCGAAATACCCCCAATGGGTCGCCAACGTGGTCATGGTAAAAAAGAAGAATGGAAAATGGCGGATGTGCATAGATTTCATGGATCTGAACAAAGCATGCCCCAAGGACTCATTTCCATTACCCCATATCGACCAACTAATCGACGCAACGACCGGGCATGAACTACTGAGCTTCTTGGACACCTACTCGGGGCATGAACTACAAGACGAGTAAATAAGATACACAATAATGAAGTAAGGAGAAGAAGACACGGGGATTCGATATAAAGAACATGCAAAACACGAATTGTGCCTTGGGCAAATCCACCCATCCTTCTGGAGGATTGTGATCCTCTTGCGCCATTTCCTGAACAACACCGAGTCTCGTCGGTTCACCCTCGATCACCTACTCTGCCTGTACAGTCCCTGAATCTTCCGAGGGGGACTGATCAAGCTTGTCCGTCGAGCAAGCAAGGCTCCTTTATCGAGCATTTACGAGGACCGAGACCGAGGCTAGTATGTAGGGTAGGTTCGTTTGGATGAAAATCGAAGACCTTATCCCCCTCGAGTTTCTGACGTTCCCCAAGGAGTGGAACGCATCCCGTAAGTATTGTCTTTCCGGGGTGTTTCTTCCCTTTTGTTCTTTTTCTCATCGCCTGTGTTTGTGGTCGTGCAACTGTTGCCCAAGTTCCCGATGCAATCCCCCGATTCAAGTAGTGGATCGAAGGAATTTATATGCAAATGTTGTACTCTTAGCACGCGTGGCGCAAACTCTCGAAGGGCAAATGGGAGGCCCGTTCTCATGGTGAGGTTCTTCCTTGAAATAGTTACTATCATGCTCTTTAACTTCTATAATGCTAACTTTTTCTTTTTTCTTATAGGTCTGCCTAATACCACCGAACTTAGGCCGCTTGATGAGGACGAGGATCAGTTTTTGCCTGCCGAGCCCTCCGTCTTGGGATAACCCGGGGCTGCCGTAGAGGAGGAGAAGAAGAAGAAAAAGAGAAATTTCTCGGGTTCCCTGGACCTCCAGGGGAATAGGAAGAAGAGGGCGGCCACCCGGTCCCGGAAGCCCAAGAAGAATACCGAGTCCAGGGCACCAGACCCTGGCTATCTCTACTGGTTAAGGGATGAGCCCGAAGAATATGGCATCTTTGTCGCCCATGGATCGACCCCTACTAGGAAGCAGGCAACTACCGAAAAAGGGGATCACAAGGTCGACTCCCTCCTGGCTCAAGAACCTGAAGGGGGGATAGAGGTTGTGACCTCCCGGAAGCAGCTCTTATTCCGAAGGAGGCGACCGGTTTCATTGACATCATGGAGATACCCTCCTATACCGAGTCCATGCTCGAAGAGGCCCAAGCGGGCAAAGAAATGTCAAGTGAAGAAGCATAGGGTTCAGACGATCCCCTCAACTCCTTTTTCGATGGCATGGACATGTCCATATTGGAGGATTTTTCCGGGCTGGGTCACCTGGAGATCCCGAAGAATAATGTTCCCTCGGGAGCTGGTGGGCTGAGTTTGAGTCCAAAATTAGTGAAGCAATTTGTCGCGCCTAGTGTGGACCCCGAGCGCAAGAGAATGGTCATTATTACAGTCCTGGAGGATGCTCGGGTCCTATCTTCTCTGGTGGGCGTAGCCAGCTACCTCTGATGCCTATTGACCGAGAAGGACCAGGCAAAGATGAACGAGGTGGGTACGTCAAGTCTTTTCAATGAGGCACAGCAGGCGCTGAACCGGGTAAGGCGTCAACACTTTTGTACCCCTTTATGAATCCCACTTAGGTTTTCTCACTACTTCTATTGTTTTATAGGTATTAGTTCTCCACCATGAAAGCTTCCTTCGGTACCACTTGGAAATTAATCAGCTCGAGTTCGATCTCAAAGAGCAGGTCCGGAAGAAGGACATGTTTAGGCTTCTAAGTGAGCAACAGGACGAGGCTCTTAAAGACCTCCCGATTCTCCAGGCCGAGCTGGAAAAGGCTCAGAGGGAGGCTTCGACCCTAAAGCGGTAACATGCCGACCTGGTTGATAAGGTAAAGGTCTTTTAAGCTAAAAACGGGGAGCTAGTCGTGGTGACAAACAACACAACTTTGTAGGTCCAACAGAAGATTGACCCGATCGACCAGCCACGGGCTGAGATAGACGAGGTCAAGGCCACGACCAAAGTGTGGAAGGGCAAGATAGGCCTGCTAGCCTCATAGAAGGAAGCTGCGAAGGCGGAGCTAACGTTGGTCGAGAACCAACTTTGGGTGGTGAAGGACAAAGCCGACAAATAGTCTCGGTTAAACGATGATCTGTGGGCAAAACTGAGCTCGGCTGTCACGGAACAGGATGCTCTCGGAAGGGAATATGCAGCATTAAGGTCCACACTAGACACAATCTCTGTCGATGCCAAGGAAATGGTGGCCCAGTATAAGGCCGATGTGGAGGCAGCCGAGACCCTCCTAAAGACAAAGATTGAATACATGAAGCGGCTGTCCCGAAGAGAGACCCTCGAAGAGATCTACGCCCGAGGTTTCGACCTATCGGCTGAGATAGAAGAAGCTAAGAGGTTCGAGTCCAAGGAAAATGAGGTCTAATAGCCTGAGGGTGCTGAAGGCTCCAATGGTTCCCAGGGATCTGAGGGCTCTGAAGGTTCTGGCGACGAGTCGGGCCCCGGTGAAGACCAGGCGTAGATGCCTTAGTACTTTTTCAGTTTTTTGTTTTCTTTATGTATATTTTATTTTCATTTTGAGTCCGTTCTATCAGGCCTTTGTAAATATATCTTTGGAATATATATAAGATTTTTCCCTTTCCGACAATATTGTGCCTTTACTTTTCCAGCATATTCTTGCAATTTCTATTAGTGTATTATTTTTGATGCCTTACCATAGAATCAGATGTAGTACTGGGGAGTTCGTTTTTTGGAGGTTCGAATGAAGCCCGACTTCGATGCAACTTTGTTTGCTCGTGGCTTCGAACCCTCGGTGAGACCGGAGGTTTCCAAGATGCTTAAGTGTTTTTAGACAATGTTTTTACTGAGGGTAACCTTTTAGTAGGTTTCGAATTTTCGTAAAGGCCTTACTTTTTGGTTACGGGCTTCGGACGTCTTCGAGCCATTTTTAGGGTGGCCGTAGCCTTTTATATTTTGTCACCGCCCAATAGGTTTGGTACCTCCGGAATTCGGTAGCCCGGGTCGTCCGAGTTTTCTTCGGGCGACAGTCCCTGAGTAGGGGTAGCTCGTGGGCTCGATAGTCCCCAAGTAGGGGTAGCCCTTGGGCTCAATATTCCCCGAGTAGGGGTATCCCTTGGGCTCGATAGTCCCCGAGTAGGGGTGGCCCTTGGGCTCCAGGATCCGGGATCGAAGAAGCAAAAATACGTAATAGCAAAGCGAAATTTCTTTCATTTCTTAGTATGCATTGTACACGATCGATAGCGCATAAAACCTTGTGCCGTGGCTAGAGTAGACTATGTGGGCACTGTTCATACTACCGTTTGGCCCTTACTATGAATCCTAACCACCAAGCCTTAGCTTTTAGCATACAAAGATTTCTTTTTTCCTTGCTAAAGATATTAATCCGAGGGTAATGGCCCCCAGTATTCGAGGTCGAACTCGTGAGGGCTCGAATACTTTTGACCTGAAGCGGATGATTAATGACTCCGGTTTGAAATCGGTATTCGAATCTAAGTTAGCATGTTTTACTATTGCCTCGCTAAAAGCCTTACCCATTTTGGGACAAAACCGGTTCAAGAAAAAAAGAGTACAACGCGTGCTTTCAGACCTAATAGCCACATCTGTCCTTGGCCATTTACCTGTATATGTTAGTACAGTTTGTAAATTGATTAAAGAGTAATTGAGTTCGTACCTTAACAGTAGTATCGCTTTAAGTGTGTCATGTTCTAGTTGTTCGGTAGTTTTACGTCTGTCACGGCCCAAATCGAAGGGCCGCGATGAGCACCTTGTGCCTTACTTAATCGAGTACCAACGCAATGTATCTTTCTTATTACACCATCATGGGTAAATAGGCTAGAAGGGTCATCAGAAGATAACCAAAATAAAACATAAGGGAATACTAGACATAGGACGACCCAACATGATATAGAAACTTATACATGTGACATACATGCCTATAAGGCCGACATGATTATTTATACACTCAAAACATCGGCTAACAAGGCTATACAAGTATCTATATACATGACATCTATCTACAAGCCTCTAAGAGTATATAAACGTCGTAAAGGTTAGGACAGGGCCCCGCCATACTAATCAATACATGTCCAAATTATACTAACCAAATAGGCAATTCCGGAGCAAGTGGAGTGCACCAATACCTTTCGCTGAGCTGATAGCCTACTATGAGAATTGTCAACCTGTCTATCGGGACATGCGGGCATGAAACGCAGCGTCCCCAGGCAAAAGGGATGTCAGAACAAATAAAGTACCGAGTATGTAAGGCTTAAAAATAAGTATGTAAAAGACATGAACGAAACATGGAGTAAAGCACTCAACCTGTAAGTCTGAATAGCTCTGTGAACAATGAAACAATTAAAATGTCATGCATATGCGTATAAATATCATATCATGCATGGGTATATGCGTACATAACATCATCAAGCCTCTGAGGGCATCCCATCATATCATCTCGGCCTCTATGGGCTAAATCATCAACGTATACCAACCGATCGGGTGGTGGTGTGTATATAACGTCATAACTTTTTACCATAACCCATATACATACAATATACGTGTATATAACGCCATTTGGTCATGGGTCAATATACATGTATAAATGAATGCAATGCATAAGAAGTAAGTCGATAAGATATCTCGGATCATATGATCAATATGCCTTTATAAACTTTATCAACTTACGTATTTTCTGAGATCCATTAACAGACGATACAATAACATGATACATGGGGAATCAAGAACATAGACATCTCTAGTACCTCTATGAATAGAGTCATTTGTAAAAGTTGCGTGTTTGCTCATTTTGTTTGTATCACATGGATCATGCCAAAAGGAAAGAAGGGATAGCCTTAACATACCTCGTGTCGTCAACACAATCTAACAACGAACTCGTCAGAACTAGTACGCCAATCCTATAATAAAGGAATGCATATGCGAGCTTAGATGACGCTAGTATATCACTTACATCAAACGATAATTCGGTTCTAAATTGGAATGGACAACATTTCCCTTATTCTTTAACAACCACAACTACAACCTCATTTAATCCCTTTAAATTGACATCATCAACACCTAATAATACAGACCAAGACAGTCCAATAAATTCTTCTTATACGGTACCTTATACACTTCCTTCTTCCAACTTCAAGAAGCATATCAATAGTAATACAACAACAACCTCAAGAACATGTAGGAGAGATGAAATATTACCTTAATAAACTACGACATGCCCATTATGCTCCAAACAGTCGTGCCATAAGCAGCTATGACAAGCTAATTTATGAGAGATGGAGGGATAAATTTTGTATTATGATTTTGCTGCCCACTTTTTGCTCCATCAAAAGATAGAAAATTTTTGAAAATAAAATCCCAAAGTTGCCTCTCAATCTCTCACGTTTTGTGCTTTTTAAGGCTAGGTGGTGATGCTGGTTAATAATATACATCTAGTGAAAATGAAACTTTGAAGTTTTCTAATACTTAGTGGGTTATGGGGCCCACATAATAATCATTTAATAAGAAAAAGAAGCTTGGCCATGGAGCAGCCACCGAGATATACCTATCCATGGAATATGAGTCATAAGGTGGAGATTTGAGTAGTCCCATGTGGACTCCATAATTGTCCCCTATTTTGGACATTTGTCTTCCACTAATCCCTAATTATATCCTTGCATTTAACTAATTACCCACATAATTAATTTCTAAATCATATTTCACTTAAATACTAATATACTTCATATATCTTACTACCAAGGCCATGTGGTATAGCACTAGTCCATAAATACGGGGTATTATAGCTTGGACCGTATTTTATCCCAAAATATCAAACTTCGACCAATCTCATTTTATTTAACTCGTTTACCCTTTGATCTTCACGACTCTTACTTAGCACTTGTTTGAGATAGCATAATACTTATAACCTCCAAAAATAATCTTGTCCATGAACTTATGTAATTTATCTTACAACAAATCCAATGTAACATCGACGTAATACTATAGGGTGTAACATCGACGTAATACTACGAAGTGTAACATCGATGTAATACTAAAAGGTGTAACATTGAAGTAATAATGCATGGTGTAAGATTATTCCCCCCTTTGGAACATTCGTCCTTGAATGTTGACTGATGCGCTTATCGCTCTCATACCCGAATAGCTCTTACGAACATTTTTTAATACTGTCTTTGCTAGCTAGGTAATTGTTATGTGAATAAATCAAAAGGCTAGGGCATTCCCCCTTTAGGCCTTTTTCTCACACCCCGACATGCGGTTGGAATTCTTCCAATCTCGTAACTGTTGCTACCTTCTGTCATACAGCCTGTACGACTCTCTCCTTGTATCTGCGCCTACGCTATCTTCTTTCATTTTTCCTCCAGGTTTTAGCCAATCTCTAGGCCTCACTTTGTGAACATATGCAGTCTGTCCCTCTGGGCATCTGTAAGTGTACTAAAGTTATTCGCTCAGTACTTGTCAAACTTACAACTATTGCTATATTTTGTTTCGTAGACTCGATTATCTATTCTTATGGCTTTACTGCATCTAGGTAGGTCATACTATACCATAACTCTTACTTTGGTTTTATTATTACTTAGGTCTACTTCACAACTCCAGGTTACTCTCGTTGCTAAACCTATATGTATAAATCTAAGTCCATTAGTGCTTCCTCGTTACCGTTCATCTTAAGAATGACAGCCTAATTTGATCTCATACTTTGTAACTTTTATCCATATATTGTTGACTTACCTTAATGTTGGTTTATAATATACCATTGATAACTTGAAACCTCTTACGTAACATATTGTTACTGGGGCTCACGTCTCATCGGGGAACTTCTGAAGTAAATTTGCCTAATCCAGCTAGGGACGATACTATACTTCAATAACCGTATTTCATAACATCCCAATGTGATTCATTTTATGAGGGTATTCTAATCTCGTGCAATTCATGAAATCCTTTTTCTTAAAATCATCACTCAATCAAAGGCCTAAACGTCACTCTCTTATAATTTATCACAGTTACACTTTCATTCTTCTACCAAGGCCGCATTCCATCTCTTCTAAATGCTCCTAGTCTTAGACTCCTCTGAGTTCATTCAAGCTATACTGAGATTTCCATAACTTAGAGAAATGATCAACTCTCTTATTTTCATGGGCTTAATCCCGAGGACTTACTTATTCTCGTCACCTTCTCACTCACCTTTTCTAATCCTTACTCCTGTCTTCCTAAAACCTTGTCTCTCTACCATACTTTAGCTTGTGACCTACACATATCTATTTATACTACTCACAATCTTCCTTTAACTTGCTTGCACCATAGATTTCCTTATGTTATTATGGAACATCAAGGGAGACATCACATCATCTTTAACTCTTCTTTACTCTCTCAACTAGACCTCTCGGTACCTAGAAATCATAGGCTGGAAGATATGCCAATGACGAAACCGCTATCATTCCTGGATACTGATTCCCAGCGCTTCTAGCCCTCCATCTGAAGTATGGATAATTCACAACCTTCTGCACTTAAGTATCTCGTACGCTGTTTACCTTTACCTTACTTACCTTAAAATCTCGCATTGTATCTTCTATCTCTTTCATAATTCACATAGGTATAATTGACATCCAGAACTTGAAGCTCTACTATAAAACTTGCACCTCTCGTGCATACACAATCTGGTGGGAGCTTCATACTGACTTCTTATGAGGCTGGTACTCTTCTAACTGGCCTTATCGTAGATCCGTTATAGAGTATGTTTGTTGTACTATATCTCTTGTACCTCTGATATTAAGAGTGATTCTGCAATGTTCTCAATCACGATTTCTATAATTATTTAGGTCCAATAATCAGACTCCTGATTTACTTAGCTGATTCAACTCTTTGGTTTCCTCTTCTCCCTCAGCCTTTATATAGGCTTAAGTATCTTCCGATCTGTGGCTTAGGGTATTTGTTATTACTTTAGACTTTCATGGACGCTATGGAATATTCATGATATAATCTTCTAACAATTCAATCTTTTTTCTGTGATCTGGACTCAATTCTTTCTTTTAACTTATACCGGAGTCTTCTACGGCTGTATGAATGTCAACATATATGTTGCATGGATAATACTCTGAAATCATGAGTGCATTCATAACGTAACTAAATCTGGTTCATTGATCGAATAATTCCTTTCGTTCCTTCTCAAGTTTCTTTAAATGTGAGCAATTTCTTTTCTTGGTCTTTCTACCACTTGTTGCGTGAATACTTGGCTTATCTTAGTTCCCATGCATGCCAGAATTTTTGTGCAACTCATATGATCTCGATATTACTTTTGATTTTACTTCCCAGTCACTATCCACGATAGGTGCCACTTTCTTATGAAGTGCATACAATGTTCTAATGAGACTACTATTACAAGACCATTTCTTCTTCAAGTTACTAGGCTTAGGTTGAAGCCTTCTTCTTTATTTCCTTCGCTAGTCTTTTGTTGTAGTACCTGGGGACACCCTATGACTCTTGTAAAGCTGCGAGCTTATTAAATCGTTTACTCTATGGAATTTTTTTTTTAAATTCTTCCTCGCCTATAATTATCCTTAGTTACTTACCTCCATGCTCATGTGCTCGTAGGTTGCTTATGAACTAAAATTTTGACTGTCTTCCCAGTGGAACTCTCTTTTATTTCAGTAATACTCATACGGTACCTTTAACTACCCCAACCCCTATCTGAATATTTTTCAAGGGTCACGATGTCATATCTGCAAGACTGAATTCCCTATGTTGGGGTTCACTACGTTTATCTTGCATGATCTGTTGATTTATCTGTATCCTCTTGTATAGCCATAACTAGATTCTTCCTGAATAAACTACTGACTACTCGTTGGTCCATTCTCATGTCTATATTCCGCATAATCTCTCTTGGGTCCTTTGTCTTAACTTACCTCTCGCACTAGATATTTATGTATCAAGTGTTCATTCACACTAATTTATCAATAACATCTGGAGGGAACCCTTACTGCCTCTCCCCGGCGTCGTGCTTGCATAATGTTCTGGAGTCGTAACATATCTGTAGGATTTGAATAAGTGCAATCTCATCCCTTCCTCATTTTTGTAGCATGCTTACTTTACCATTCCATAGTTACCTGAATCACTTAACTCCGACTTAATACCACATCACACCATATTCCCTCATTTAGGGGAGTACTAAGATTTAGTGCTACGACGATCTACCTATAGATGTTTTACCTATTTATCTTTGGCATCTTTTCACATCATCAATGACCCTTACTCGCCTTACGTAACCATTCTATACCAGGGATAACTGAATTCCAGACACGTGAGGGTGACACTTAGTCCCTTAAGCTTAACTCTGCTCACAGTGTTTGCTTTAGGGTAGCGTCTTCCTGAATGACCTTTAAAGGTTGTTCTTCATTTGTCCATTCTATTTTGGCAGAACGCGGTCTCTGAAATTATCTCAATGTCGACTATTATCAAATCATTTTGTCCCCAATTCATGTTCAATTTATCCTGTTCACTAGTCCATACTGATTTCTATTACTCTGGGGTCTAACTTTTCCTTCTGGTAATCACGTTGGAGTCACCAACTTAGTTTTTGAATGAGGATATGACTTTCTGGCCTGTACTCTTTTATTGACTCAAGGACTTTCGCCTCATGTCTTTTCCTTCACTTGACTATAGACTGTGTAATCCTGTCATATTTTGATTTACCATTGTCATCTATTTATCAAAGCTTACTCATAATGCTTCATTTACTCTCTTCTCATTCTGCTGCTAATATTTCTGTCTATCACTTTATTCTAAAAACTTCAACAAACCTTCACTTTTACCTCCCCTTGCTTCATCTCACTGGCTCTTCGGATCGCCTAACATTCTCTTTTTTTTCTAGGGGCGAGAGTCATATTAAGGTAAATATTTATCCCTTCTAGGATTCCACTGCCTATCTTTTGAAACTTCTGAACATTGTAGTATTCATATCTGACTGTACTATTCTAGTGTGCACCATCTGGGTGTCTCACAAGGAGAACTATTACCACATTTTGCACTATCCTTCAGAAATGTTAGCTAATGATAACAATCCATCCACAATTTTGGGTTACTCTAACCCCAGCTGGATCCTGATATCCCATCCTTCTCTTAAACTGTATCTGCCCGCCCCCAAAGGGAATAATTGAGATGGGTGTGGTCAATTGTATATATCTCTGTTACTGTTGAAAGTAACTCAGAATGCTTATATTTCTCTGCTTGAATTGTAAATACTGATAATCCTCATTAACTGGGTACCTCGTACCCTTCTTCACCTTGCTTCACTTATTTCTTTTTACCATGTGGGTGGACAGATATTCTTGCTTTAGGACTCCTTATCAAGAAGCTTACATGTCCTAGTACACACATCATATGCCGAAGACCTCACATTTACTCATCATAAACATGATGCAAAATTGAGTTCCTCTGACTCAACTCTTCCACAACCACATGCAATCTCCTACCAACTGTCTTTCTGGATGTAGGTATCGTTGTATTACGAATAAAATAGAATTTAGGAGTTTGAATTCTTACAATTGAGCTCTATCACATGATCTAGAGTAAGAAGAAAGAGTGTCAGTCCTAAATGCCCTGTAGCCTCCTGCTTATAAGTGTGGTGCACAATACACCCATAAACAAAACTCTACTAGAGACGACTTGTAGACTCCCTAGGACAGAACTGTTTTGATACCACTTTTATCACGACCCAAATCGGAGGGCCGCGACGGGCACCTTGTGCCTTACTTAATCGAGTACCAACATAATGTATCTTTCTTATTACACCATCATAGGTAAATGGGCTCGAAAGGCCGTCAGAAGATAGCCAGAATAAAATATAAGGGAATACTAGACATATGACAACCCAACATGATATAGAAACTTATACATGTGACATACGGGCCTATAAGGCCGACATGATCATTTGTACACTCAAAACATAGGCTGACAAGGCCATACAAGTATCTATATACATGACATCTGTCTACAAGCCTCTAAGAGTATATAAATGTCATAAAGGTTGGGACAGGACCCCGCCATACTAATCAATACATGTCCAAATCATACTAACCAAATAGGCAATTACGGAGTAAGTGGAGTGCACCAACACCTTTTGCTGAGCTGATAGCCTACTACGAGAATTGTCAACCTGTCTATCGGGACATGCGGGCATGAAACGCAGCGTCCCCAGGCAAAAAGGACGTCAGAACAAATAAAGTACCGAGTATGTAAGGCATAAAAATAAGTATGTAAAAGACATGAATGAAACATGGAGTAAAGCACTCAACCTGTAAGTCTGAATAGCTCTGTGAACCATGAAACAATTATAATGTCATGCATATGCGTATAAATATCATATCATGCATGGGTATATGCGTACATAACATCATCAAGCCTCTGAGGGCATCCCATCATATCATCTCGGCCTCTGTGGGCTAAATCATCAACGTATACCAACCGATCGAGTGGTGGTGTGTATATAACGTCGTAACTTTTTACCATACCCCATATACATACAATATACGTGTATATAACGCCTTCTGGTCATGGGTCAATGTACATGTATAAATGAATGCAATGCATAAGAAGTAAGTTGATAAGATATCTCGGATCATACGATCAATATGCCTTTATAAACTTTATCAACTTACGTATTTTCTGAGATCCATTAACAGACGATACAATAACATGATACATGGGGAATCAAGAACATAGACATCTCTAGTACCTCTATGAATAGAGTCATTTGTAAAAGTTGCGTGTTTGCTCATTTTGTTTGTATCACATGGATCATGCCAAAAGGAAAGAAGGGATAGCCTTAACATACCTCGCGTCGTCAACACAATCTAACAACGAACTCTTCAGAACTAGTACGCCAATCCTATAACAAAGGAATGCATATGCGAGCTTAGATGACGCTATTATATCACTTACATCAAACGATAATTCGGTTCTAAATTGTAATGGACAACATTTCCCTTATTCTTTAACAACCACAACTACAACCTCATTTAATCCCTTTAAATTCACATCATCAACACCTAATAATACACACCAAGACATCCCAATAAATTCTTCTTATACGGTACCTTATACACTTCCTTCTTCCAACTTCAAGAAGCATATCAATAGTAACACAACAACAATCTCAAGAACATGTAGGAGAGATAAAATCTTACAGTAATAAACTAGGACCTGCCAATTATGCTCCAAATAGTCATGTTGTAAGCAGCTACGACAAGCTAATCTATGAGAGATGGAGGGATAAATTCTGTATTATGATTTTGCTGCCCATGTTTTGCCCCATCAAAAGATTGAAAACTTTTGAAAATAAAAATCCCAAAGTTGCCTCTCAATCTCTCACGTTTTTGTGCTTTTTAAGGCTAGATGGTGATACTTGTTAATAATATACATCTTACCGAAAATAAAACTTTGAAGTTTGCTAATGCTTAGTGGGTTGTGGGGACCACATAATAATCATTTAATAAGAAAAAGAAGCTTGGCCATGTAGCAACCACCGAGATATACCTATCCATGGAACATGAGTCGTAAGGTGGAGATTTGAGTAGTCCCATGTTGACTCCATAATTGTCCCCTATTTTGTGCACTTGTCTTCCACTAATCCCTAATTATATCCTTGCATTTAACTAATTACCCATATAATTAATTTCTAAATCTTATTTTACTTAAATACTAATATACTTCATATATCTTACTACCAAGCGGTATAGCACTAGTCCATAAATATGGGGTATTATAGCTTGGACTGTAATTTATCCCAAAATGTCAAACTTCGACCAATCTCATTTTATTCAACTCGTTTACCCTCTGACCTTCACGACTCTTACTTATCACTTGTTTGAGATAGCATAATACTTATAATCTCCAAAAATAATCTTGTCCTTAAACTTATGTAATTTATCTTATAACAAATCCAACGTACAAAAGTACGAGATGTAACATCGACGTAATACTGCAGGGTGTAACATCGATGTAATACTGTGAAGTGTAACATCGACGTAATACTACAGGGTGTAACAACGTCGTTTCCTGCTTCCAGCTTGTACGAGCCTTTACCGGTTATTCCGACAACTCGATATGGTCCTTCCCAGCTTCCCCTCGTACGGGTTCCTGGTGTATGTTGTTACTTTCCTCAACACCAAGTCCCCGACTTGAAAGTGTCAGAGACTGGCTCTTCGGTTGTAATACCTTTCTATTCGCTATTTCTGGGTGGCCAACCGGACAAGGGTGGCCTCCCGCCTTTCATCCAATAGTTCCAAACCCATGATCATGGCCTCGCCATTTGGCTCCTCTTTCGCATATTAGAACCTGAGGCTTGGTTCTCCCACCTCGACCGATATTAAGGCTTCGGCTCTGTAGACCAATGAAAATGGGGTGGCCCCGGTTCTAGATTTTGAAGTCATACGGTATGCCCAAAGGACTTCGGGCAGGATCTCCTTCCATTTCCCTTTCGCACCTACCAACCTCTTTTTCAGGTTTTAAAGTATGGCCTTATTTGTTGATTCTGCCTGCCCATTCCTACTAGGGTGATAAGGTATTGATAGTATCTTCTTGATCTTGTGATCTTCAATAAATTTATTTACCTTGCTGCCGACGAATTGTTTCCCATTATCGCAAACGACCTCGACTAGTATCCCAAATCGACATATTATATGGTCCCAGATAAAGTCAGTGACTTCTTTCTCCCGGACCTTTTCGAATGTTTGAGCCTCGACCCATTTGAAAAAATAATCGGTCATGAATAGTATGAATTGAGCTTTGCCAGATGCCCACGATAGGCGACCGACGATGTCCATTCCCCACTTCATAAATGGCCACAGGGACAAAATCGAGTGGAGAATTTCTCCCGGTTGATGGATCATCGGGGAGTGCCTCTGGCAGGCGTCGCACTTCCGTACGAAGTCATTCGCATCTCTCTCCATTTCGGTCCAGTAATAGTCGGCCCTGATTAGTTTTCGAACCAAAGATTCTGCCCATGAATGGTTCCTGCAAGTGCCTTCGTGAACTTCTCTCAAGGTGTATTCGGTCTCTCCTGGTCCTAAGTAGGGCTGTGCATTTGGATCGGATATCCAAAATCCAAACCGATCCGCTCAATTATGAATTTTGGATTTGAGAATATGTTTATTAAAATTTCGGATATCCGGATCGGATTCGGATTGGTATAATTTTAACCCGATCCGAAATCCGAAATTATTAGGGGATGTATAAATACTAAACTTTAATTTCGGATAGCCAGTACTTCCTTTACATCTTCCTCCAAGTTATTACCTTTACAATTGTTGGATTTAGCTACATTAGCACCATAGTGCCCTCATAATTGCAAAAACATGAATTTTTCTTGTTGTATTGCCTTGATGACGTCCAAATCCTACTAAAAAGTAAATGGACACGGTCGCATGCAATATAATTTACCCAACTATGAGTCGGGGTCGAATCCCACAGAGAACAATATATAGGCGATTAGGAATGTAAGAGAATTATCACTTATTATGCAATGCCAAACACTTAGAATAGTTGTTGAGAAATTATTATAGCTAAATGCGAAAACGTAAACTAACCTAGAAAGCAAGTAAAATGATCAATGGCTACAAGCATGGGTGCATCGGGATTTACACTCAAGTAACGATCCAATATATTTTATAATTTTATAAATATGAACGAGTTTATTATTTATTAGCCTCAGATAATAATTCTATATTAGCTTCTCTCAAAGACTAACAAGACTTCCTAATTGAATTATCCCTAAAAAAATTAGGAGATTAAGCACACCCGAATATGGCTACAAGTAGTTCATTCCCATCCCTAGGTAGAATCTATAAAGTGAGGGTTAACGCCTCAAGTTCTTATTTATTAATCTTTCCCAACCCCGAATTAATTTTTTTTCAAAATTAATTCAAAGTGAATGGGCGAGTCCAAGGGTTAGCTAATCCCTTTGGAAACATTTAAGAACAAGAATAATTAAAGAAACAACAACTCGCTTCGTAATAAATAAAAATCGTTCAATACATAAGCACAACAAGGTATTTAATCCACACTTTAAATCTGAATATTTCCATAAACAAGATTCAAGTGTTGGAAATAAATACTACATACTTAGATATACAATACAAAGCAAGGAAATGAAGAAATGAGCATAAAGGAGTAAGAAATTTCAACCAAAAGCTTCAAATCTTCAAGACCCAAGTGTGTGTGTAAGAACCCTAGCTTCCAAAACTTGTTCTCTATAGTATATGGACTGAAAATAAGCCAAAGATGTTCCAAGATATGATTGTCTCCTTTTTACAAATGAGCTAGGTCGTGTATTAAATGGTTTGGGGTCAAAATCGTGAAATTCCAGAACTGTCCAGTTTTTTTGCCTAGTTTCTTCTTCGCATTCGCGAAGGTTTGATTTCTGCTTCTTTTGCGTTCGCGATATCTCCTTAGCGTTCGCGAAGGATTGTCTCATGCTTCATCGCGTTCGCGATTGTACCTTCGCGTTCACGAAGGTTGGCTTTCTCCTTCTTCGCGTTCGCGTAGAGCATCTCGCGTTCGCGAAGGCTTGTTGTCCTAATGTTTCGCGTTCGCATCTAACCCTTCGCGTTAAGGGTAATTCACTAGGCAGATTTCCTTTGTCCATTTTAGCTTCTTTTTGACTCATTTTTACTTGGTTTCTTCACCATCACTTCTAAACCACTTGATACCTGAAATATGCCAATAAACCTCAAATAATGCCTTAGTTTCTCAACAAAATCATACAAAAGCTAAAGTACCAAGAAGAGATAAGTGGGTAAAATACCAACTTATCATGCCTCTTCTACAAAGAAAATATACATATGAGTTTTGCAACTTAGAGGCATAACAACTCGAACCACCAGAGAAATATTTTCTTAGAGATGCAATGTTGATAAAAGGGATGAAAAGAAAAGAGATGTTTGTATTAGCACAGAACACAAAAGAAGTAGATAAGGCAGATGCATTAGCCGATTAGATTAGCAATAGCCTTAATAATATGTATAATCCGATCCGAAAATTCGAAATATTTATCCGATCCAAATATTAAAATTCAATCCGATCCGATATTAATTTGGATCGGATTTGGATTGCATTTTGTAGAATCCAAAATCCAAAATTTCAATCTGAAATGTGCCAAATCCGATCCGATCTGATCCATGCATCTGGCTAGCGGGTCGTCGAAGGTTCTCCTGAACAATGCCCCTTCGACCTAGCAAAATCTGGCAGCCTTGGTACGTTGAGCTCTCAATTCTTTGGGATCCAAGGGCAATTTTCCGGTCTTCTAGTAGTCTATGTGCTTGTTCCTCCAGTCCCAAGTTAAAATCGTTGAGTTTACTTCGGTGCGGCCTTCTTCTATCACCGACTTCATGAGCTTCACTAAAGTTCCCGAACTGAATTCGTCGGCTTCGACCGATAACCCTAAATTAGCCAGAGAATCGGCCTCGCTATTCTGATCTCGGGGTGTCACGACCCAAAATCCCACCACAGGCGTCGTGATGGCACCTTAAGCCGATTTCTATTACATTTTTAAGCCATTTTTTTTAAATCTAACAGCGGAAATAATTACAATACACAACCTCCCAAGACTGGTAGTACTGAGTCACGAACTCTAACTGAATACATGGAATGATCACGAGGACCGAATATACAATACTATTTGATTACAAATTAATAGTACAATAAAATGAAAAAACTTCAAGGGACTGCGACGGCCAAACAGCTCTACCTTGAATCCTTATGATCGCGCTTTAACTCTGCTCAAGTTCGATATCTTCAATACCTGGCTCTGCACAAATATGTGTAGAAGTGTAGAGTAAGCACACCACAGCGGTGCCCAGTAAGTATCAAGACTAACCTCAATGGAGTAGAGACGAGGTACAGTCAAGACACTCACTAGTCTAATAACTTGTGCAATATAATATACAAAATAATAGGAAACAAATAATAATAAAGGCAGGATAAAACAACCAGTGATATGCACAACAGACAACAAGAACACCACTAATATCACTCAACAATTAATAAACACAATTACACCCAATTAAATCAAGCCCTTCAAATAAATGTCTTTCACATAGTTCTTCCAAATAACTCTCTTTCAAATATAATTCTCTCAAATAATTATTTTTCAAATATAATTCTTTTATATGATACTTTCTAAGTAAAAATCCTTTCAAATAAATATTTTGAATATAATTCTTTCAATTAAAAAGTCACCATTTGACACCTCATTTCAAAATCATCGAAATACGGGTCTCATCCCATTTTTATATTTTTCATAAATATGGGTCTCAGGCCATTTTCATATTTCCACGGCACCTCGTGCCCATAATTAAATCATCATATTTGCCCGGCACCTCGTGCTCTCATTTCATATCACAACTACATGGATAATTCACGTGCCAAATATCATTATCATTTCATCACAGCACCTCGTGCCCACATTTTATATCACAACTGCACAGACAATTCACGTGCCAATATTCCCATTTCATATCATAATTCACGGTACCTCGTGCCCACATTTCATTTTATAAACCGCCTGGCAATAGCCACAGGCTCCCAATTTCAACAAAATCAGATTATTATCAATTTACTAACAACAAGACAAGTTGCACAAGGTATAAAAATAAACACAAGAAAATCACAACATCACATGAAAATTGTCAACACCACAACCTCACATCATCACATATCGTCCCTGACAATAGCCACCTTTATCGCTCATATTGCCACCCGTATCGCTCCTATAGCCACCCTTATCGCTCCGTCCAGACAATATCAATAGCCACCCTTATCGCTCCTATAGCCACCCTTATCGCTCCTATAGCCACCCTTATCGCTCCGCCCAGACAATATCAATATCCAACAAACACAACAGTGAAATGCCACCCTTATAACCACATAATATCAACGGTGAAATGCCACCCTTATATCCCCAAAATAACAACTCACACAACACAAAAATTTACACGGAAAATTATCACAACAACATAACAAAAATCAATTCATATCACAATTTTTACAATGGCCACAACCAAATTTCAAAGCTACAACCAAGTTAATTAATTTCACAGCAAATAGCCAAATTCTCCACACAATGTATACAACACCCAAAAACAATCAATAAAGATAGAAATTACTCAACATAAAGCAAAGTCTTCATAAAAGATCAAATTTTCAATAATTATATAAACACCTCTTCTTAAGCTCATTTAATTAATTATTTGCAGAGGGGAAAATCCAAAATGAAATTAAATTCCAATAATTATCAAGCCAGCAAATTCACGAAATTTCATAAATAATCAAATAACAATCACATCACATTGTCATATAACAACAGAGTCAACAACAAGGGTTTAGGCACGACAAGTAGATGATAAAATATATGCCAACAATTATCCAATTTACTACACAATATGCTCAAGACTTCAACTCAATAAAATTTGCACATATAAACCAAGTACGTACTCGTCACCTCGCGTACATGATTTTCAATTACCCAAGTTGCACATAAGACTCAATGCCTAAGGGGAATTTCCCCCATTCGAGGTTAAGCAAGACACTTACCTCTTTGAAGTTAGGCCGATATTCCAAAATAGCCTTCTCGCTTGAATTGACCTCCGGACAGCTCAAATCTATCCAAATTAATTGTATAACTTCATTAAAATTCATCAGAAATAATTTCGAATAATAATACGTCGACTTAAAATTTTATTCCAAAAAGTCAACAAAAGTCAACACGGGACCCGCCTCTCGGAACCCGACATAATTTTCATAAAATTCGAACACCCATTCCGATACGAGTTCAACCATACCAATTTTATCGAATTCCAATAACAAATCGACCTCCAAATCTTAAATTTAAACCAAGAGGGTTTTCTAAATTTTTCAACTCAATTCACTAATTTAGTGATAAAAACAACAATAGATTCATGTAATTTAACCAAAATCAAGTTAGGAATTCTTACCCCAATGTTTTCCTTGAAAACCTCTCGAAAAATCGCCTCACCCGAGCTTCCTTGGTCCAAAAATGGAAGAATGACACGAATTTGGACTTTATTCTGCTATCCAGGGGTTTGTTCTTCGCGTTCGCGAGACTCCCCTCGCGTTCGCGAAGAACAAATTCTTCAAAAGTCATTTTCAAATTCTTCTCAAACAGCCTTTAGTATAATGGTCATAACTTTTTGTACAAAACTCCAAATGATGAATGGTTTGACTTCAAATTTTGCACACAAGTCATAATTGATATAACGAAGCTATTCCAATTTTCAGAATCGGATTTCGACCCCGATATCAAAAAGTCAATCCCTAGTCAATCTTCCCAAAAATTCATTTTTCGCCATTTCAAGCCAAATTCCTCTACGAACCACCAAATAATTTTCCGGACACACTCCTAAGTCCATAATCACCATACGGAGCTATTGACATCATCAAAATTCCATTCCGGAGTCATCTTCACACAGTTCCGACTACGGTAAAAATCCTAAGACTTAAGCTTCCATCTCAGGGACTAAGTGTCTCAAATCTCTCTGAATCATCCGTAAATCAAACTCGACCACACACGCGGGTCATAATACATATTGCGAGGCTGCTCAAGACCTTAAGTCATTGAACGGGGCGTAAATTCTTAAAACGACAAGTCGGGTCGTTACACGGGGTATGTGCTACAGGGTCCATTCCCTGAACTGATGCAGCGTTACCTGTAATTTGTCTAAGTATCTTCGCATCCGTTCTTCCTCTACTTCGAACGTCCCGTTAACTTGATTTACCACGAGGAGGGAGTCGCACTTAGCTTCGATCACCTCGTCCCCAAGGATTTTAGCCAATTCTAGACCTATAATCATGGCCTCATACTTGGCCTCATTGTTAGTTAATTTCATAGTTATGATAGATTGCCTAATTATATTTCCAGTAGGCGGTTTCAATAATATGCCGAGCCCGGACCCCTTCGCATTCGAGGCACCGTCCGTGAAAAAGATCCAGATTCCCGAAGTGGTCCATGAGGTTAATAGTAATTCCCTTTCGACTTCAGGTATTAAGGCCGGCATAAAGTTGGCCATGAAGTTTGCCAAAATCAAAGATTTTATGGCGATTCGGGGTCGATACTCGATATCGTACCCGCTGATTTCGACGACCCATTTGGAAAACCGGCCTGAGAGCTTGAGTTTGTGCATGATGTTCCTCAATGGGTAAGAGGTCACGACGCATAAGCAAGCACCAATTTTTCCAGGTGAGGATACTTTGTTTCGGCCTCGCCTAGAGTTCTACTAACATAATATATGGAAATTGCGCACCTTCTTCATCCCGGACTAAGACTCCACTTACCGCCACCTCAGAAACTGTCTAGTAAAGGTACAATTATTCGTCTGCCTTCAGGATGTTGAGCAGGGAAGGACTCGATAGGTACCTTTTGAGTTCTTCCAAAGATTGCTGGCATTCTAGGTGTACAGGAAAAGTTCTTCTTCTTCTTTAACAGTGAGAAGAACTGATGGCTTTTGTCTGAGGACCTCGATATGAACCGGCCCATGGTGACTATACGCCCGGTTAGCCTTTGAACGACCTTGACGTTATCCACCACGGTGATATCCTCTATGGCTATGATTTTGTCGAGATTGATCTCGATCCCTTGATTGGACACCATGAACTCGAGGAATTTTTCCAATCCGACCCTGAATGAGCATTTCTCTATGTTCAGCTTCATATCGTATGTCTTCAATATCTCGAAGGTTTTCTGCAAATATTTCAAATGGTCCTCTGCTCGCAGGGACTTGACTAACATGTCGTCAATATAAACTTCCATTGATTTCCCTATCTGTTCTTCGAACATCCGGTTTACTAGGCGTTGATAGGTGGCACCGGCGTTCTTTAATCCGAACTACATTACATTATAATAGTAGGTGCCGAATTTAGTGAAAAAAGAAGTCTTTTCTTGATCGCCTGAGTCCATCCGTATTTGGTTGTACCCGGAATAGGCATCGAGAAAACTTAGTATCTCATGTCCGGCCATTGCGTCGATCATCCAATCAATGTTAGGCAAAAGGAAAGAATCCTTGGGGCATGCCTTGTTTAGATCTTTGTAATCTACACATATTCTTAGCTTATTCACCCTTTTAGGCACTACTACTACGTTAGCTAACCAGACTGGGTACTTAACCTCCCGAATGGATCCTATTTTAAGGAGTTTGGATACCTCGTCCTTGATGAATGCATGCTTGACCTCAAACTGTGGTCTCCTCTTCTTCTTAACCGGATGGAACTTTGGGTACAAACTCAGCTTATGAGTGGTTACCTCCGGTGGGATCCTTATCATGTCAAAATGGGACCAAGCGAAATAATTTATGTTAGCTTTAAGAAAATCAATGAGTTTTTTCCTGAGCTCAGGGGTGATCTCGTCCAATTTCACACCTTAATTTAAGGTTATGAAACGGTCGAAAGCAATGATAGTACCCAATGAGAGTCGAGTCGATTTCCATATGGAGCTATATATTGGGAGTTAGAAATATATATTGTAGTATGTGAATTTGACTATCTCAATTTACGCTTCCACAAATTGGAGTTGTTTTTAAGTCTAATTTTAAAACTAAGAGTGCAAGTTGAGAAATAAAACTAAGTAATTATTTTTGTTGTTTTTCAAGTTTTGTAAAAAGCCTAGGGCTATGACCATTGTCTAGGTGTTTGCCTAATGAAATATAAATCTTAATGCTTATTTTATTGATCGTGGTATATTATAGCTATCAATACTCAATACCTCTCGGTCAGAGAGTAATTTTGCCCAATTTGGCTTTTTCAAGTCCAAATGGTATTGCACAAAACGGTTGATAAAAGCTCAAGTCGGGTTATTACTATCTCTAGGTTGAACCCTTTAATTGGGATTATCAATCTCTCGATTGACCCAATTTTTTGTTAGTCAAGTTTTCCTAGACTAAGTCTCTCTTTCTCAAGTAGAGACCAAGTCAATTGGGCATGAACTAATATTTGCAAACCATTAATTCCACAAATTAAAGCATGAACTAGGCTAAATAATAAACACCCAACCATAAACAAGCATTAAATTAAACACTCATAAGGTTTACATACTAGGGTTGGGTCACAATCCTAATGAAAATCTAGCTACTCATGCTTGAAATTGAAGAAAAAGAAGAAGAAATGATAATTAAACTCATATTGCAAGATTAGAATGATACAATCTATGTTAAAATAGCTCAAAATATGAAAAACTACTAAAAGAAATGAAGAGAAACTGCTACTATAGCTGTTGATGTCAAAAGATGACCTAAAATTGTGAAACTCATCTATTTATATAAGGCTGGAAATTTCGGACAAAAATACCCTTCGGGAGGAAATTGTGCGGCCGCAGATTTCTTCAACTTGTAGGAACTGGAGGTCTGCGGCCGCATAATTCTGATCTGCGGCCGCGAGGCCTTCTTTCTACGGTCCGCAGAATTGTAACTGCGGCCGCATCTTGCTCTTTTTTTGTCCGCATAATTACATCTGTGGCCGCATCTTGCTCATCTGCGGTCCGCATAATTACATCTTCGGCCGCGTAGCACTTCTTCTGCGTCTGCATAATTCCTGTGCGGACCGCACTTCTGGGAGACTTAGAATGCACATTCTCTGAACTTTTGTTCCTAGCCATCTTCTGCGGCCGCACAATTCATGTGCGGACCGCAATTTGCACAAAGATCTGCTGCCCTTTCCTTCATCATCTGCGGCCGCAGATGATATTCTGCGGTCCGCACTTCTGAGTTTCTATGTCTTATATGGCCTTGAGTTTAAATTACTCCTTTTTGAGTTGGATTTCATCTCGGGAGTCCATCTTCTAATATTCCTGCAATTAGCACATTTTATCAATTTTCATGCTTTGCCAATTCTTTGAGGCATTTTTCTTTTCCTTGGGGGAAACTAGAGAGACTTAACATCACTCTTTCTTGATTATGACATTCATTTTCTCCCATTTTGATTTCTCCATGCTTTGCAATATTACTTTTCTTTGAATCCCTTCAACTTTTCCACTTTCTTTTTGCATTTTTCCTTTTGATCTTTACTTTTCATCATTTCTTTTCTCTTTTTGTGCCTTGATACCTTTTCCAAGTTCCTTGTCTCTCCCCCAAACTTCCATTTTTTTAAGCCAATTGTTTCACAAGAGTGTTAAGGAAAGCTCGGGTGCCAAAAGAGGGTCACTACAAAACGGGTAAAGGCTTGTGACATGGTTATCAAATGAGAAAGGTTTGAGGCTCAAATGGGTTTAAGATTCGCCTTTAAACACATTCGGGGCAAGTTCTAGACCATTCGTACGAGTACTTGGACTTGCAACAAAAATATCTCACCTCTCACACAGCTGGATTGTTAAAGAGGATAGAGTCGAGGGCCCACAACTACCATATTCAAGATTAAAAATCACTATGGTTTGACTAAACCACTCGATGATTGCCTAAGTCAACACAAGAGTCACAAGGTCACTAACTAGAGCTTTTTTTCTTCAAAAAAACTTGTTTTTAACCATAAGCGCGTAGTTAAGTGCATTGGTAACAAGTGAAGCATGTTTGACTCTTCGAGCATGACTCAATTAGGTCTTTTTATTCATTACTACTACTATTATTACCTAAACACCAAAAACAGACTCAATCCCTAAAGAAGGTTGTTACGCCATCCATCGTTGGGAAAAGTCACCTGGTTCACATAAAAACTACCTTTGGAAAGAACCGTGGCATTAAGAAAACCAAAGGCTTATTATCTACTAAAACATAAAAATAATCTATTAAATCAAAAAAAAAGCTACTTAGTTAAACACTAACTAATAAGAAAACATACATAAAAGAAGCTACAAAACAAAAACTATTGAAAGCATACCGAATATACATAATAAGAGAGTTGAGAGAATACATACATAATAAGAAAGAAGAAGAAAATAGTATTAAGTTAATTACAGGCCAAATGTCTCAGAATCATCAAAATATATTAAATAAACTCCACCCCACCCAACCCCCAACCCCAAATAAAAATAAGCATTATCCCCAATGCTTAACAAAATAAGAGTAAATGAAGGGTCAGAGTGAAGAAAACTCCCTATGGCTCTATGGCCATCTCTGTGTCCCCAGCAGTGGCACCGACCTCGGCCTCATCCAATTGGATCTCATCATCCTCAACTCCGGGAGTGGCTGGGTTGGTGAACATCTGAAGCACTACCTCGGCAGTGTCAGCAGCAATGTCTGGCTCCTCAGACTGGCCAGCTGGTGTTGTAGGTGTTGTAGGATCTGGGCCTGGGTGGTACGGGTCAATCAGCATATCAAATGGAATGTCTCCGGCTGATGCAAGCTTGGTATCCTGTCTCCGGAGCTTGTCCACTGACTTCTTGGAGACCTGGGACTTTCGCATATTCTTCACTTCCTTTCCCAGCTCTTCTATTACTGACCCATGTTGCACCAGAGTGGCCATAATTGTGTTCTGATTCTCCAAGAGCTTCTTCAAGGTTTCTTCAAATGTGGGGGGAATCTGGGGTGCCGGAATAGATGACTGTGCTGCAACATGATCGGATATGTTAGACAGCTTTGCAGTAGCTGTCTGCATCCAGTTGTTGAGGCTCGCCAATGTCTGGGAGACTCGCAGCGCAGAAAGTGGAGCAGTGGGCATAGACATCGGCTTCAAAGCCGAGATGGAAGGCACTGAGGCTGAAGGTGGGGGCATAGCTGTTGCACTGGATGAAGGCTCTGCTGAAGTGGAGGGCATTTCATCTATCTCTGCAGCTACCACCGATGGCTCATCAGATTGGCCTATGGTGGTAGTCGGCTAACCCTTTCTCTTAGGGTTGTGTGCATCCATCAGAGAATACCATGATAAGGGCTTCTTAGTCGGAACTTTCGTATCAAAATCTCTTGGCTACACCCGTGCATCTGTAAGGTACTCAGTAATGGTGTTGGGAAATGGGTAGGAGGTATCAGCTTGCCTGGCGACCACAGACATGTTGGCTGATATCACGGCACCCACATTGATCGGGTACCCCGATCATGATGGAGGCGACTAGAACTGCTCGCAGGATAGGAAGGTTTGTTTTATTCGGGCACGGGTCTAGTCTGCTGCAGACAAAGGTCTTCCATCCCTTTGCCTCAAAGTTTAGGGTGTTCCGCTAAATAGGAACCCCTGATGTGACCCATGGTAGTGGTGGCCCCGGAGCTGCAAGAATTTCAGCTAGTCAAGGGCGAGTTGCATATCCCATTGCCAGCTTCTCCAAGTACTGTGCAGGCTCAACATCAACAAACCCCAAGTAGGTGTTCAATGTGTGCTGGTCAAACCACACCTTCAGATTCCTCACTTTGGTCATTTTTGTCCCTTTCTTTATGTGCTCCACATTAGCGTAAAACTCCCGGACAAGATACTCCTTTGCGTCCACTACGCTCTGGGTGAACCAAATCCATCCCTTCCGCTCTCGGAACTGCCTCAAGATTGACGGGTTATACTTTTCAAGGTCTTTCAGTTGGAACTGTCGCACAAGAGTGAGCGATCTCACTGGCCACCACCTACGGAAACTATTGAAGGCAACCAGACTAACGGACCGGTCCTCCCAGGCCTCTTTCTTCTTCGACCACTCAAGGCTGTCAACTGTAGTATCTCGCCCTCGACCATTATCCGGAATATCATCAATTGTAGCCGCTGGTGCCTTAGGGACAGGTGTAGAGGAGGGCTCAGAAGTCTTACTGGCACTCTCCGAACCCTCGGAGGTGCTATGTGATGTGGAAGGCTCGTCCCAGAGTTGATACCTCACCGGTGGCTTTGATTGGACAGCCGACTGCTCTTAAACTGAGTTACCCTCCGATTCTTCCCTAGATGGGGCATAAGAACTAGATTTTGAGGGCTACGCATTTCTTCCTCGGCCGGCTGTAGCCTTCTTTGTGATTATCTTTTGAAGGGCGAGGGGTAAAGTACTTTTGCCTCGTTCCCTAGAAGGTTCACCCCTCCCCTTTAAAGTATCACGTCTGCATCGTGATCTAACCATTGTGTGTACCAAGCAAAAGCAAGTGTCAGTTGTAATTCAAGTACAAACATACAAGAACACACCAATGAAACAGTGAACAACCTAGTGTAAAACATGCTTTCAGGGTAGGGGAGTGCGGTCCGCAAAATAATCAGTGCGGTCGCAGGTTGGGCATTGCGGACCGCACAAATTGGAGTGCGGTCCGCACATTTTCTATCGCGGCCGCACATCAGATACCCCCAAAATGCCAACTCTCTGATGATAGAGAGTGGGTTGTTTTGCGGCCGCAATCACTTTTCTGTGGCCGCGATGGGATTTCTGCGGTCCGCACAATTTTCATTGCAGCCGCAGAATCAGTCTTGACTAATGTACCATAATCTCAACTTATGCAGACCGCACAATTTCTTGTGCGGCCGCAGATTTCAAAACATTTACAAGCAGAGTTCTAGGGTTAACAATATTTTTCACAAATTACTAGTTGACCCACTACAGTTTAAACCCCACATGGTTGTAAAATTGAATTCTACTGACAAATGGCCAAAAACTAATTAACAAATTGTAAATTAAACTAAAAATTGAAAATTCTACAAGTAATTAAGGCATACTATATATGAAGTAGTGCAAATGAGTAATCACAGATGTTCATTGTGTGTGGAAGATGATTTAACAGACGATTTCAATATTTTATATTTGTGAGTGCATAGAGAGGGGGAAAATTGAACAGTAGCCCTAAGTCTACTATTTATGTTGGACGGTCTGACTAAGGGACAAAGGGATGAGTGCGGCCGCAGAATTCCTATTGCGGTCCGCACTCTGTTACCTGGGGCTCAAAAGCCCTTGCTGATCTGCAGTCCGCAGAATTTGCAGTGCAACCTTAGATTTTTGTTGCAGACCGCAGATTTTGATGTGCGGCCGCACTTTGGCCATTTCTCTGACAAACCAACTTCAGAGAATTTGCATTTTTTCCTTTCAATTTGTGCGGTCCGCACTGTCATTGTGTGGCTGCAGTTCCCTTTTGCTATAGCAATCCAATTGTGCGGTCCGCACAATGTATATGTGGTCCGCACTTCTTTCCATACTTAGCCAATTTTCTGGACACAATTCCTGTAAAGTACATTCATCTCTGCAACACACTTCAAATCCAGTTAGCACAAAAATAACGCATATTTACAAAAGAAGAAAATAAAAGAAAAAGAAACATGGGTTGCCTCCCAAGAAGCGCCTGATTTAACATCGCGGCACGACGCAAATTACAATCATTTGAAATGAATAACTGCCACCACGCGGCCATCATCAACCTTTCCCAAATAATACTTCACCCGATGACCATTGACTCGGAATACCTCATCATTTTTGTTCTTCAAGTCCAAAGCACCAAAAGGTGTCACACCCACAATTTCAAAGGGACCACTTCACTTAGATTTCAGCTTTCCGGGAAACATCTTCAACCATGAGTTGAACAACAAAACAAGATTACCCACTTTGAAATCCTTGTTCCGAATGTATTTGTCATGAAGGTACTTCATATTCTCTTTGTACAAGGACAAACTTGCATATACATGATACCAGAATTCATCCAATTCATTGAAATGTGCAACCCGCAAGTTAGCGGTTGCATCCTAATCAAGATTCAACTTCTTTAAAGCCCACATGGCTTTGTTCTCAAGTTCTACCGGAATATGACAAGCTTTTCCAAACACCAACCGGTATGGAGACATCCCGATAGGAGTTTTGAAAGCAGATCGATAAGCCCATAGTGCATCATCAAGCTTCTTTGACCAATCTGTCCGGTTAGCATTCACTATTTTGGACAAGATACTCGTTATCTCCCGGTTTGGAAACTTCCACTTGACTGCTAGCTTGTGGAT
Organism: Nicotiana tomentosiformis; assembly: GCF_000390325.3. Lineage (NCBI taxonomy): Eukaryota > Viridiplantae > Streptophyta > Magnoliopsida > Solanales > Solanaceae > Nicotiana > Nicotiana tomentosiformis. The sequence continues at coordinate 24,659,516 of NC_090814.1, read as the reverse complement.
GATAGGGGGTCATAACTTTATGAGTGCACCATACTTCCAAGAAAAGTGTTAAAAATCTTGTTGCAAAAATACTACCCCCCGTCGCTTATGATAGCCCGCGGAGTACCAAATCTTGTGAAAATATTCTTCTTCAAGAACGCCACCACACTTTTCGCTTCATTGTTGGGTAGAGAAATGGCCTCAACCTATTTAGACACATAATCAACCGCGACCAAGATGTAGGTGTTCCCACAAGAACTCACAAAAGGACCCATGAAGTCAATACCCCACACATCAAAGATATCAATCTCCAAAATGGTAGTGAGAGGCATTTCATTCTTCTTCGAGATTCCACCAGCCCTTTGGCATTTATCACATCTTTTCACCATATCACTTGCATCTTTGTAAAGAGTGGGCCAATAAAAATCGCAACTTAGCACTTTGGCCGCCGTTGTTGCTCCGCCATGGTGACCACCATAAGGCGAAGAATGGCAAGCCTCAAGAATAACATTTTGCTCTTTGTCCGGTAAACATATTCTAATTACCCCATCCGTACAAATCAGGAAAAGGTATGGCTCGTCCTAATAATAATCTTGACAAATCCGGGATGATTCCACACGCAAGGAAGTTTGCTAGATCTGCGAACCATGGCACCTCCTTCATTGAAATATCCAAGAGTTGCTCGTCGAGGAAGGAGTCATTGATTTCAAGGCCATCATGCAGCCTCCCCTCCTCCTCCAAACGAGACAAGTGGTCTGCCACTTGATTTTCACTCCATTTTCGATCTTGGATGTCAATATCAAACTCTTGCAACAATAGCAACCATCTCATCAACCGAGCTTTTGACTCTTTCTTGCTCATAAGATAGCGAAGTGCCGCATGATCCGTATGAACAATAACCTTTGCACCCATTAAGTATGGGCGGAACTTCTCAATTGCAAACACAATGGCAAGGAGCTCTTTATCTGTAATGGTGTAATTGACTTGGGCATCATTCATGGTCTTACTAGCATAATAGACCGGATGAAAAACCTTGTTGATGTGTTGCCCCAAAACTGCTCCAACCTCTATATCACTAGCATCGCACATGAGCTCAAAAGGAATACTCCAATTAGGAGCGGTGATAATAGGAGTGGTTGTCAACTTGAACTTTAGCAATTCAAAGGCTCCCATGCAATCATCATTGAAGTGAAACTTAGCATCTTTCTCTAAGAGCTTGCACAATAGGTTCACCACTATAGAAAAATCCTTTATGAAGCGTCGGTAGAACCCCGCGTGACCCAAGAAACTTTGCACGCCTTTCACCGAAGTTGGAGGTGGAAGTTTAGAAATCACCTCTATCTTCGCTTTGTCGACCTCTATGCCATTCTTTGAAATCTTGTGTCCAAGGACAATTCCTTCCTCGACCATGAAATGGCATTTCTCCCTATTCAACACCAAGTTCGTTTCTTCACACCTTGCCAATACTCTATCCAAATTTGCCAAACAATCATCAAAGGAATCCCCGACTACCGAGAAGTCATCCATGAAGACTTCAAGGTAGTCCTCTACCATATCCGTAAAGATAGCCATCATACACCTTTGAAAAGTCATTGGTGCATTGCATAAGCTAAATGACATCCGCTTGAAAGTGAAAGTGCCATAGGGACATGTGAAAGTTATTTTCTCTTGATCTTCCGAGGCAATAAGGATTTGGTTGTAGCCCGAATATCCATCTAGAAAGCAAAGAAAGCATGGCCGGCCAACATATCAATCATTTGGTTAAGGAAGGGAAATGAAAAATGGTCTTTCCTCATGACTTTGTTTAGTTTGCGATAGTCTATACACACTCTCCACCCTGTCACCGTTCTTGTGGGAATCAACTCGTTCTTTTCATTGGTGACCACTGTTATGCCCCCTTTCTTTGGGACACATTGCACCGGAGAAGTCCACGAACTGTTGGAAATGGGGTAGACAACCCCGACATCTAACCACTTGATGATCTCCTTTTTGACCACGTCTTGCATGGCTTCATTGAGTCTCCTTTGATGTTCAATGGATGGTTTTCCATCTTCCTCCAAGTTAATCTTATGAATGCAAAATGCGGGGCTTATCCCCCGAATATCTGCCAAAGTCCACCCAATAGTTTTCTTCCTCTTGTGGAGCACCGCCAATGTAGAGTTAACTTGAACGTTAGTCAAACAAAAGGAAAGAATAACCGGTAAAGTAGAACAAGGGCCAAGAAATTCATACCTAAGATGTGGAGGCAATGGCTTCAACTCCAAGGTAGGAGGCTCTTCAATTGAAGGCTTTGTAGGAGGAGTTTTCCTATTTTTAAGATCCGAGGAAAGTTTTCGGGGTGCATAGTTGTACGACCCCGTTCTTTGCAAAGAATTCACACATTCCATGAAGCCATCCATCTTGTCATCATCAAAGTTGAGCAAGACGGCCTCCAACATATCACCCTCATTAATCGTGGCACTTGTATCATCAATAATCACATCGGTCACCAAGTTCACGAAGGAACACACTTCATTGCCATTCGGTTGCCGCATAGATTTGCACACGTTGAACGCCACCTTTTCATCACCCACCGGGAAAGTGAGTTCTCCGGCTTCCACATCAACAAGAGTCTTACCTGTAGCAAGGAAAGGTCTTCCAAGAATAATCGGCACCTCATAGTCCACTTCACAATCAAGAATAACAAAATCCGCCGGGAGAATGAACTTATCAACACGAACCAATACATCTTCAATCACTCCAACGGTCTCTTCATTGTATGATCTACCATTTGTAATCTCATAGATGTGGGTCTTGGTTTCCCAATTCCCAAGGTCTTGAAAATCGAATAGGGCATCAAATTGATACTCGCCCCAAGATCACAAAGAGTTTTGGCAAACTCGGCACTTCCAATGGTACAAGGGATTGTGAAAGCACCGGGATCTTCCAATTTAGGAGCCATCAAATGCACAATTGCACTCACTTGATGAGTGACTTTGATAGTTTCAAAATTCATCGACCGCTTCTTTGTCACCAAATCCTTCATAAATTTTGCATAACCGGGCATTTGATACAAGACTTCAACTAATAACACATTTATCGATAGACTCTTCATCATGTCAATGAACCTTTTGAATTGATTCTCGCCATTTTTCTTGGTGAGCCTTTGAGCATATGGAGGAGGTGGCTTAGGCAATGGTGCCTTAGCCTTTTGCACTACCCGTTCCGGTATGTCTATAACATAATCCCTAGACGGGTTCACTTCCTCTTGAGTATCTTTCACCGTGTCATCAATATCAATCCGCACTTTATCATTTGTTTGCACCACATTGTTCAGGATATCTTCTTCTACCACTTCCTCATCATCCACAAGCTGCCTTTGACTTGAGGTAGGTGCATTTCCACCTCTTCCACTTCTTGTAGTAATGGCCATGGCATGCCCCGTATTGTTCCCCTCCCCCTTTGGGTTCATCACTGTGTCACTTGGTAGTGCCCTCTTAGGACGAAAATTTAAAGCTTGAGAGATTTTTCCTATTTGCACTTCTAAGTTACGGATCAAGTGTTGTGTGAAGCAAGTTGAGCATCGGAATCGGCATTCTTCTCCATCATTTTCTTGAACATGTTCTCAATATAGCCCATTTCACTGTTGGAAGAACTAGGACCATGGGAAGGATAAAGAGGTGGGTTGCTCGGTTGTTGATACATCGGGGGCCTTTGAAAACCTGACCCCCGATTTCCTTGATTATTATTCCACCCATCTTGATTGTTGCCTCCCACATTGCCTTTGTTATTGTTGTTATGCCAATTCCCTTGATTATTGCTTCCACTCTAATTTTCTTGATTGTTGTTGTTATTCCAATTGCTTTGATTATTTCCACCACTCCAATTACCTTGGTTGTGAGAATTTCAATTGCCTTGATTATTTTGAGGTCTCCATTGTTGTTGGCTAGGGCTTTGGTAGTTGTTTCTTTTCCCTTGAAAGTTATTTTTTTGCCCTTGAAAGTTATTTCTCGGTCATTGTAAGATTCATCTTGATAAAATCCACTATCATCTTGCACAAAATTGTCCACTCTTTGTTGCACTTGTGGACTTCTTGTTCTTCGCTTGTTCACCATTATACCTACTCCCTCCATTGCATTGACTTGCCTCTGGTTTTGCACTTGTTGAAGTTGAGCCTTTGCCAATTGGTTCATGGTGGTCGTCAACTCGGCTATGGCTTGTCCATGATCATGCAACTTTTTGTAAAGGAGAATCACATTGGGGTCACCTTGTGGAACATTAGCCCGAGATTGCCACGCCGATGAAGTATCCGCCATCTCATCCAAGATATCACATGCCTCTGCATAAGGCGTAGTCTTGAAGTTCCCACCAGCAAGTTAATTCACTACAGATTGGTTGGTTGTATTGATCCCTCGATAGAAAGTTTGTTGAATCATGCTTTCCGTCATATCGTTGTTGGGGCACTCTTTCACCATTGTTATATACCTCTCACATATCTCGTGTAGTGGTTCATTGGGCTCTTGCTTGAATGCTAGAATTTCATCTTGAAGAATAGCTATGTGCCTGGGAGAGAAGTACTTAGAAATAAATTTCTCCGCTAATTCATCCCAAGTATGAATGAAATGATTTGGCAAACATTCCAACCAATCTAAAGCTTTCATCCGTAGAGAGGAGGGAAAAAACCTTAGCCTCAAAGCATTTTCGGAGACATTTATTTATTTACTCCCCCCAACACGAATCTACGAACCCCTTCAATTGTTTGTATGCATTTTGACCCGGTGTAGTGGTGAAGAACCCTCATTGCTCGAGCAAAGTGAGCATCACGTTGGTTATTTGAAAGTTGTCCGCCCTAATATGGGGAGGGACTATAGCACTTGCATATCTTTCATTCGGCAATACCCGGTGTAGAGCCGCTCATGGTGGAGGTGAGGGTGGAGGTGGGGGTGGAGCGGGTACATTGTCATGAGGCGAACGGCCTCGTCTATTTTCTTGAGGTTCCAGAGGGACCTCATCAATTTGATCATTCTCAACGTCCACATTCCCCAAAGGTAAGTTTCCGAGCTCATTGTTTGACATGATTGCACCTACAATTTCTCAACACGTGAGTAACACGGAAAGAAAAGAAGATATTCCCAAAAACACACCTAAATATATAGCTAACATCGTTTTTAGCTCCCCGATAACAATGCCAAAAATTGATCTCGTCCAATTTCACACCTCACTTTAAGGTTATGAAACGATCGAATGCAATGATAGTACCCAATGAGAGTCGAGTCGATTTCCACATGGAGCTATATATTGGGAGTTAGAAATATATATTGTAGTATGTGAATTTGACTCTCTCAATTTACGCGTCCACAAATTGGAGTTGTTTTTAAGTCTAATTTTAAAACTAAGAGTGCAAGTTGAGAAATAAAACTAAGTAATTGTTTTTGTTGTTTTTCAAGTTTTGTAAAAAGCCTAGGGCTATGACCATTGTCTAGGTGTTTGCCTAATGGAATATAAACCTTAATGCTTATTTTATTGATCATGGTATATTATAGCTATCAATACTCAATTACCCACTCAATACCTCTCGGTCAGAGAGTAATTTTACCCAATTTGGCTTTCTCAAGTCCAAATGGGTATTGCACAAAACGGTTGATAAAAGCTCAAGTCGGGTTATTACTATCTCTAGGTTGAACCCTTTAATTGGGATTATCAATCTCTCGATTGACCCAATTTCTTGTTAGCCAAGTTTTCCTAGACTAAGTCTCTTTTTCTCAAGTAGAGACCAAGTCAAATGGGCATGAACTAATGTTTGCAAACCATTAATTCCACAAATTAAAGCATGAACAAGGCTAAATAATAAACACCTAACCATAAACAAGCATTAAATTAAATACCCATAAGGTTTACAATCTAGGATTGGGTCACAACCCTAGTGAAAATCTAGCTACTCATGCTTGAAATTGAAGAAAAAGAAGAAATGATAATTAAACTCATATTGCAAGATTAAAATGATAAAATTTATGTTAAAATAGCTAAAAATATGAAAAACTACTAAAAGCGGTAAAGAGAAACAGCTATTGTAGTTGCTGATGTCAAAAGTTGACCTAAAATTGTGAAACTTGTCTATTTATATAAGGCTGGAAATTTCGGACAAAAATGCCCTTCGGGAGGTTCTGCGGACGCACAATTTTATGTGCGATCCACAGATTTCTTCGACTTGTACGAACTGGAGGTCTGCGACCGCATAATTCTAATCGGCAGCCACGAGGCCTTCTTTCTGCGGTCTGCAGAATTGTAACTGCGGTCACATCTTGCTTTTCTTCGGTCCGCATAATTACATCTGCGGCCGCATCTTGCTCTCTACGGTTCGCATAATTACATTTGCAGCTGCGTAGTACTTCTTCTGCGGCCGCACAATTCCTGTGCGGACCGCACTTTTGGGAGACTTGGAATGCACATTCTCTGAACTTTTGTTCCTAGCCATCTTCTGCGGCTGCACAATTCATGTGTGGACCGCACTTTTCACAAAGATCCATTGCCCTTTCCTTCATCATCTGCGGCCGCAGATGATATTCTGCGGTCCGCACTTCTGAGCTTTTGTGTCTTTTATGGCCTTGAGTTTAGATTACTCCTTTTTGAGTTGGATTTCATCTCCAAAATCCATCTTCCAATATTCCTACAATTTAGCACATTTTATCAGTTTTCGTAAACACAATTAAATGCTTTTGGAATAAAACAAAATCTAAAAGGCGCTAATAAGTAATCAAAATCCCCACTTATCAAGGGGTTAATCCCGTACCCAGGTATACCTTTCGATCCGGTAGGTGTTCTATTAATATGACTTGCTCCAACTCTTAGACCATGATTTACTGGCGTCGGTGTCATCAGGAGCTATGAACGATCTCGGGACTCCGTAATCATCCTCCTCGTCTACTCCTCGTTCCTCCGGTTCGGTCAAGACCGGCATCGGTGATTGCTATTTAATTTCTTCCTTTCTGGTTGGCTTCGTGTTCCTTTATGTCGAAATCGCAGGCACCGGGATTACCTCATCGACCGCGAACATTTCCTTTGCGGCCGGCTGCTCTCCGTAGACATTCTTGACTCCTCCTGGTGTAGGGAACTTCAGTGCCTGATGCAAGGTCGAGGGTACCGCCCTCATATTGTGAACCCACGACCTTTCGAATAGGGTGTTGTACCTCATGTCCCCTTCGATCACGTAGAACTTTGTCTCTTGGATCGTCCCGACGGTGTTTACTGGCAAGGTTATCTTTCATTTATTGGTTTTGCATGCCATGTTAAATCCGTCCAAAACCCGGATTGCTGGCACTATTTGGTCCTGCAACCCCAATTGCTCTACGACCATCGATCTGATGATGTACGTTTAACTCAAGATTTATTGAGAAGTACAGATATTACTAGCGCATCATTATGAGGTTGTACGATGCCCTCGGCATCCTCGTCGCTGAACGAAATGGTCCCCTCCGGGACATAATCCGGGTGTGTTTTTCCCTTGTGATAGATACTTTAGTGCGCTTTATCATTGGCCTTTGGGCGATATCAATCCCTCCAATGATCATGTTAATGACGTGTTGAGGCTCTCTTGCTCGGTATGTTTGTTAAGGTCCCTATTCCTAAAGTGGTCTTTGGCTGGATCACTCAGAAATTCTCGAAGGTGCCCGTTATTGAACAACCAGGCAACTTCTTCTCTCATCGTCGGCAATCCTCGGTCTTGTGGCCATGAGTGCCATGATACTTACACATTAAGTTAGGATCTCTTTGGGTAGGGTTGAACTGCAATGGTCGAGGACACTTGGTTTCCTTGATGCGCCCAATTGCTGATACGATGCTGGCGGCTATCAACGTTGAAGTTGTACTCTGATAACCTTGGTGCTTCCCTACCCCCGAACGGCATGTCGAAACAATTTTTGCTCATCATACCTCGGCTACTAGGCCCTCGATCGTCTCTTTTTTCGCTCCTTGTGGGCTGACGCTCGGACCCAATTCCCCTTCGGTCCGTGCTCTATGGATGGTATCGATCCCGAACCGGCCTTGGCTTATGATCGACGGCTCTCATAGACTTGTCGTCGGCCCTGATGGGGTAAACAGACCTAGAAGGGGCTCCGAGTTAGTCATCCTAGACTTTGATCTTGGACTAGTACCTGTTGTGGACGTCGGCCCAAGTTACCGCTAGGTACTCTACCAAATTTTGTTTTAGCTACTGTGAAGCCAAGGACCTTCGGGAGTTAAGTCCTTGAGTAAATGCCTGAACGGCTTAATCATCTGCGACCGGAGGTAGGTCCATCCGTTCCATCTGGAACCTCGACACAAACTCCCTGAACATCTCATTGTCTCTTTGTTTAACCTTGAAAAGGTCCGATTTTCTGATCTCGACCTTGATGGCCCCAGCATGGGCCTTCACGAAAGCATTTGCAAGCATAGCAAACGAGTCAATGAAATTTAGGGGTAAGTTATGATACCATATCATTGCTCCTTTGGACAAAGTTTCCCCAAACTTCTTCAGTAACACCGACTCGATTTCATCATCTTCCAAGTCGTTCCCTTTGATTGCGCATGTATAGGAGGTCACATGCTCATTCGAATCCGTGGTTCCGTTGTATTTTGGGATATCGGGCATATGAAATCTCTTTGGGATTGGCTTCGATGCCGCGCTCGGAGGAAAAGGCTTCTGGATAAACTTCTTGGAATCCGGCCCTTTCAATATCGGGGGTGCTCCCGGGATTTGATCAACCGTGGAATTGTATGTTTTCACCTTTTTCTCATTGGCCTCAATTTTCTTTTCACCTGACTTCACCCGCTTCGTTAATGCTTCGAGCATTCTCATCATTTCGGGACTGACCCCGGGCTCAGCCTCACCCGGTCTCTCGGTGATATGTTCATTTCTTCGGATATTTTCCCGGGATTGTTCGGGCTCAATCCTACTGGGGGCGTGGCTTTGATTCTGTAGTTGCGCCATCACCGCCAGTTGAGCCTGCAACATTTCAAAGATTAACCGTAGCCTCACCTCATTGCCTTCGCCTTCGGGCGCTTCTCGAGCCGTTGGTCGGGGTCCCCGGCGAATGCTGTTTTCGGGGTCAATTGGCAGATTGACGTCGACGGCCACTTGTGAGTTAGCATCGACCGGATCGGCAACTGGGACTCCGCTGGGGTCAGTAGGAGGCACCTCGTTGCTAGGCACCAGGTTGTTATTTTCACCATGATGGTCAGACTCAGCATCAACGTTCAAGTGGGCAGGCTGAGAAATTGACATTTTTAAACTGACCTGAAATTAAAACTTTAAAGAACAATCATAAAATAGAGTGTGTTATGGAGATTTGTATCAAATCACTACTATTATCCTTAGTCCCACGGTGGGCGCCAAACTGTTTACCAATTAAATTTGTACGCGGTTTTAAGGATATGTTGATTGATTCAACACAAATAATCAGGAATATTAGATAAACAGGTTAAAGACAAAATGAATAGTCAAACCAATTGTGATGTTATGGCCTGGCTTAAACTTAGGTTGAACAGTAGTTTGCCCTCGATCGGACCCTTGGTTCGAAGCCAATTGTGAATGAAGGACAACAATAAAGTAAGAACATTGCAATAGCTAGAAAGCAGAAAAATAAATTTGTATTGCCTTGGTTTGCGTGTTACAAATGTGTGTTATCAAAGAAAAACTTCCCTTTTATATAATAGGAGAATTTTATCCCTAGTATAGGTCTAAAATGGTAAAAACCCTTCTTTCTCGTTAATTACATATTCGTAACTGACATCGGGCAAGATCTGCGCCGTGATATCCGGTTAGGTACGGATATCACGGCCTTCTGTTAGTCGTGCGTAACTGTTTGCCATATTTTCCGAGGTCTTAGAGCTCGTTTCGGGTTCGAGGGGCGTTGCTTTATCACGCCTGACGATGAGCACATTTTTCACCTCTCAAGGGTCTCGGTACAAAAGGCTCCAAGCCTCGATTTCAACCTCGTGTGTCTGTGCCCTCCTTCTGTCCTCTTCACCGGAAAATCGGGGCATGCATTGTCTCGGATTTTACCTATATACAGTAATACAGTCAATCTTGGTTGAAATTGTTGCGCTTAGATTCTTTCCCAACCATAAAAGCCAAAGTTTTGACAAAGTGTACTCGCCACAAAAAAGAATTCAAGAGAGGGGGGTAATGGTCCACACACGTGTCATGACGCCTTAATAGTCCCCAAAACAAAATGTATTAGGCGCACAAGGGCAGGCGTTCGGATCGAATATGAAAGTTTTTTTTCTTTAGCTTATCAAGGTTTATGAAATTAGAGAGACATGAAAAAAGTTCGAAAAAAATCGAATTCCATGTAAGAAATGAAGTTCCAAAGTTTAGATTACAGATAAAGAATACTACTCTAATTGATAAAAGTCATGTTTCACACACAATATGTATTCTCCTACAGTTAATCAATATACATCTCTTAGCAAGCTGTGTGACAATTATCGAGATTCTTTGATCACCTATAAGCAAACTAGAAGCTGACCAACAATTAGACTGCCACTCAAGTTAGCTGGCCAATTTTTTCAAGTTGCTCGACATAAGAGAAAAGAGCCTAAAGCAAGAAGTATTCATCGATAAGTACAAGAACCAGAACTGGTCAAGTTGGTGTGCTTGCCTAGGTTCTTGCCTCTGAGAATAACTTCACATGAGATATGAATGTAGAACTTGGGATTCACCAGCCTTCCCAATATATTGGCCCTTGACCTCATTAGGATTGTTAAGTTGAGCGGCACAGAGACAGCTTGAATCCGGTCTTTAGCATCACTAAGAAGTGGAATCGCGCCATAAAGGGGAATTTGGTGTCCTTGAAGAATAGCCACCACTATCCGGTTACTCTTCCTTGGCTGATAAAACTTCTTCATCTACTTAAAGCATTAAAAAGACATTAGACTGAGCAAGGAGAGAAAGAAATACTAGGAACTGCATCAACAAAAACTCTTGGTGTTAGCAGTGGTACTCTTTATTCAAACAAAAACATGTAATTTAATTTGTTGACTCTGTTCTAGATAAGAGCATCAAATAATTTCATCTCAAATATTTTTCTTAAATAAAAAGACTGAAATTCATGGACGAAATATACTGAACCAATGGAAAGTACGCACTCATCCTTAACCAATTTTGAGTTTGAGTACTAGGTATAGTCGTCTTTGATTGGAAGCGCCTTAACCTCCAATGTAGACTTTCCCGGCGCGAATCCGAATTTAGTCGGGTCCCAATGCGGATACCAAACACCGAAATCCAAAAAGAATGTTACTCCTGTTCTTCAAATTAAATGCTAGGTTCATTTCTAGATAGTCAATCTTCACCTTCTTCACCTTGAGATTATATCATGGTAAATTACCTTTTGACGAGGCAATTACCAAGTTTGGCAACCAGTCAGCCTCTAGATACAATTGTTGTCAAAGACCTAAATGTGACTATTCATCATACTTTTAGTGAAGGTGAGGTTGCTTGTAATCTGTGGAAGAAGTTTGGTTTGCCTTTGGGTATTAGACATCAAAAATGGTCTGTTAAGAGGATTCTTCAAGAGTGGTGGGAGGTGAAGCCTAATAACAGCATTCATATGCTTCTGCTACATATTGTTCCTATTATTATTTTTTGGGAAATCTGGAAAAGTTGGACCTCTTGCAAGTTTGGAGATAAAAAAAGATTTATGCTAATTAATATGGAGCAGAAGGTTAGCTGGACAATTCAAGCAGCAGTGACAGTTGCCTTTCCTAACTGCAAACTTAATTGGCCTTGGGTGAAAGTCTGTGAAGAGGTGGAGAGGATGCACCCAGTAATGAAAGTCACATGGACTAAACCAATAGGAGATATGGTGAAAGTAAATACAGATGGTAGTTTTATGGACATTGGGAAAGCAGGTATAGGAGGGGTGGTAAAAGACTCTAATGGAGATCTCCTCATGGCTTTCTCAATACCTATTCAATGTAAAGGCAACAACGAGGCAGAAGCTGTAGCAGCTAACATTGATGGACTAGGCTACATCAGATTTCATCTAGAGCTTGATTCTCTGATTGTGGCCAACATGATTACAGAAGGATGTACCAAGAACGTAAAGATGAAGCAGATCATTAGAGATGCCAAAAGAAGTATCAACTAAGCAGAAGTTGTGGTCTCTCACTGCAATAGAGAAGCCAATCAGGTGGCTGACGCGTTAGCCAAAAGAGCTGCAATCTCTGGCAACAGTTCCTATTTCTACAATTTTCAGAATCTCCCTAAAGACTGCCTTTCCTACTAGATAAATGGCAATTGCCTAGTATAAGAAGTAGATATGACACAAAGGTAACTTTTTTGTAAGCTAATTCATTTAGTTTTTTTTATGGAAGAGTAGTTGTAAATTTCTGTATCTTCCATGGATTTTTTGAAGATTGTCTTAGCAACAGTCTTGTGTATATGGAAGGTCAGGTCTATGCCCCTTTTCTTTTGTTATCTTTACCTTCTATATACATGCCACATGGTAAGGGTCAAGCCAAACCTCCCAACGCCTCAGTAACCTTTCCTGGGTGATGGCTTAAAGGGAAAAAAAAATCTTCACCTTCTTTGACGAACATTTTAAAATTATTTCTCTCTGTAATTAACAAAAAGTAAGTCATCTTGTTGTAATTACACTACCAACTGGACCGGGTTATTCCAGGAAACCAGCCAGACCAACCTGAGAAAAGGGGGCCCAATACTGGCCCAATTAGAAGACCAGGCCTAAGCTAGTGCCTATATTTCCAGCCCGTGAAATTGGCATGGCCTGGACCGAATGGTATGTCCTAGGGCATCTTTTTCTTATTTGACTACTAGTTGACCAACGAGCAAATGGGAACTCCAAGCAAAGGATTGACCTCCAAAGAATTTGAACATCAGTTTTAAGATTCAAATTGTCATTTTCCTTGTATTAAATTTTATCAAGTAATTGTCAGCTTTTCTTTGATAACATCACTTGTCAATAAAATTTGAGAATTCAACTTAAAGATAACTTCATAATTTTTTTATGTTTTTTCTTCATTATTCTTATACTTCAAATTCAGTTTTACTTTTCAAACATACATTGATAAAATTTTATAAAACAAATAAAGAAAAGCTCAAAGAGCACAAATATACATTTTTAACCCTGCCATTGAGAGTTAAGCCACTCTTCTATAAGTATTTAAACTTAAGCCAAAGTAAATATAATTTGTATAGTAACACCCTCCATACAATAGCCTTCTGACGTGCTTCTTCTATGTATCTGCTGCATCTTTTTTTTCTTTCTTCTTCTTCTATTTAAGCCGTTATGCTTTATGAAGATAGCTTTACCCATTCCAGTAGTCTTTCATTTTCTTCTCTTAGAATATAAAGTTGCAAGCATTCTATGAATAATAAAATTGAACTTCATCACCATGTCCGGTACCGGACCGGTACCCGAACTTCTTTTATCTTTTTAAATTTAAAATCTAGCCGTTTCTGTACCGTTAGCCAAGCAAAAAACGGCTATTTTTGCCTCCCTAACCCCCAACATCCCCCATACCCCCTAATTTATGTTTTTAATCCCTAAGTTTGTTCAAATATACTTTGGCCCTATTTTAAAACTATGAATATCCCATTTCATTCTTTCAATTTTCATTCAAAAACTCTCATATCTCTCTAATTCTCTATCTCTAATTGCAATTAACGTCGGCGTTTAGTATATTCATTCCAATTCATATTAATTTTTGCATTTATTTTTGTTATATTTGTATTGCTATTTGTTGTAAGTTTAATTATTTATTATTAAAAATGGCTCATAAACTAGTAAAACAATATGTAATAGGTCTACTAAGGGTAATGCTAGGGAGGGGGGGTCCTCATTTTAAAACAAATCCTAACCAGTACGGGTTTAGGAGTTACATACAAGAAACGTATAATCCTTCTTCTCCAAGTTTTCCTAGAACAACTGTTAGAAATAATATTTGCGATGAAGACTTGCTGAAATATTTGAAGAGAAGAAACTTTGGCCTTTCAGAAATAATTCAAGAAGATGCCTATAGTGAAATACTATCTACCGGAGACAACGGGGACGCAGAAGAACAAGTGCTATCAATTTCAAGCGAAAAACCAATAGAAATTATTGAACAATTCCGTAAATTGTAAAAAAAATATGTAATTTTTTTTTTATAAGTATTGAAATAAAAGTATTGAATTTTTTCGTCTATTAAAGTTTGTTTGTATTTAAATATAATTTATTTTTAAATTTTTAATTTAAAATTACCCCTAACTACCAAAAAAAAAAACTCAATTCTAGGATACAATGCCCTAAAATTTGAACTGAACTTTTTTCATTTTAGAGCCCTAAAGATTGAACTAAAAAGAACTAAAGTCCTGAAATTTGAAGTGAAAAAACTTAATTTCAGGACATAATATTCTAAAGTTTGAACCTAAAATAAAACCTCAAGACTCAAAAGTCTTGAAGTATAAACTGGAATAACTTAATTTCAAGCCACATTGTCCTGAAGTTTGATCAGAAAAAATTAAATTTCAGGACACAAAGTGCTAAAGTTTAACTAAAAGAACTGACCTTCAAGATAATTTCCTTAAATTTGAACCTCTAGAGCTGACTTAGAATATAGTTCAATCTTTGATTTATTTATTTTTTCGAAACAGAGCATGATATGTCCTAGCTAACTAATCTTCATCGTTCTTATGTCATCAACATACTACATAGCTAAAACCTATCTTCTATTTTTACCTACGGTGAATTCAAGTGTACTTCTGCAATATAACTTTAAAATGTTTTCTGACCTCATACACAAAGATAATATTTTGGGTCTAGTTTGGAGGAATGAAAAGCATTATGAAAGAAACATTAAAAGCTAAAGAAAGAGTTTCATATGGAAGCACAGGTATTCTTAAGAATAAACTTGATAGAAACACTATTCACACGGTAACATTCATTAGTGGGTGTAGAGATAAAAGAGCAGAGGGTAAAAAGGTCTTTGTAATTAAAAATTACTTTCTTCATTCATTTTTACTTGTCCACTATGCTAAAAATATATTTTTACCTTAACTTGTCCATTTTAGCAAATCAAGAGAAAACCAAGTTTTTTTCTGTTTTATCCTAATCATTAACTACAGTCAAACCTCTTTATAACAGCCGCGTTTGTTCCGACATTTTTCAGATGTTATAGTGAAATGCTATTATAGAGAACATATATTATAGCATAATATAAAAGATTGGTTTCTAGAAAATTTGGCTTTTATAGTGAATGATTGTTATATAGAGACGTTGTTATAGAGAGGTTTGACTATACTCATTTCCCAAGACTTCTTAAAATGCTATCATTATTATGGGTATTATGGTTATATACTCATTTATTATTTCTTAAGAGCGTGTTAAGTCCATTATGGGCAAGTAAAAGTGAACAAAGGGAGTAGTTATTTTTTGCTTCGCATCAAAAAACGGTGGCCAAAGGCTAAATACCAGGCCAAAAAGTGGCCAGCCCCCATGATTTCTACAAGCTCAAAAAGTAGGATCGAGTAATGGTCCTTGGGCATGGGCCGGTCCCTACCCACATAATTTCAACTTGCCCAAGCAAGCCCGAGTAAGTTATGTTCACTAGTTAATAAAATTTAGACTCATCTCGAAGAATTTTAAATATTGCACTTGTAACCCATTGAAACTTAATGCTCCCCGTCTCAATTTAAGTGGCATAGTTCGAATATCGAGAATTAAACTTCATAATTTTGATCATAAATTTATATATAAATTTTTGGAGTTTTTTTTTAATTTATATATTTGAAAACTATGTAAAAAGTACTATTAAGTCACAAAACTAACAAATCAAAATATTTAAAAGAAATAAAAAATCGCAATCAAAGAAAAACTCATTTGACTCTAAAAAATCAAACGGCGGGAGTAATTTTTTTAGGTTTTTTATTCATATTCTTCAATTTTAGTTAATTCTTTAAAACAAATACATTGCTAAAATTTAAAAAACAAACAAAAAAACTCAAGCCCAACCTAGGCCCAAGGGCCATCATTTAGTACGACTACATAATTGTCCTTGGGCATGGGCCGATTCCTACCAACAAAATTATTCAACTGGCCCGAGTAAGTTGAGCCAGCCCTAGCTTGACATAGGGTTAGCCCGATCACGCCCAGTCCTAGTCTCATTATGCAGTCTACTTTTACTTCAAAGTATACAGGCATTTAAAAGTTTCATTTCAAAAGATTTGTCAAGAAGATTTTCGTCAAGAATGATCTTTTATGCGACGTTATAGCACTTTGATTTATACCCAAAGTGGTATAATGGTAACGCACAGTAATTCTGTACATTCTTGATGCAAATTTTCTTGATAAATAACTTTTTCCTTAAAGAAATAATGTACTAGAGTTGGTTATCGACTCTAGATAAACCATAAAATTCAATTTGACATAACCTGTGGTCCTTCAATCCGCTCTTAAGTTCGCCTAATTTTACAACCAAAATACAGTATAAGGAATCATGCTAAGACAGAAGGCCTGTTGGAGCCAGTAGTCACAACTAGTGGTGGCACAATATGGTTAAAAGAGAACAGTTATTTATCCATATTATCCACTAAAAAATGTGTTGGATAATGAACTTTTTAAAAACAGGTCAAATATGGATAAGAACCATATTATCCATTTAGAAAATAGATAAACAATGAATAATTAATGGGTTTAACTTTTACATTTGTAAGGCTCAAATTGAGGGTTCCGCAAATTTGGGAGACTAGGAATTATCCCAAAAGTGATCATATTCAAGAAGTAATGGATAATATGGATATCCATATTATCCGCCGGTTAACCCGTATTTTATCCGTATTTAATATGGGTTGGGTCAGATAATATATTCATTTTTGCTTTACCTGTTTTCGACCCGAACCATATCTGACACGACCCGCCCGTTTGCCACCTCTCACAACTAACATTTAGGGAGATAGGCGCAGATATTAAAGCTCTTTCCCCTTAACTTTATGCTTATATTACGGTAGTGCTAGCTCGAGTGACTTGGAGAGTTTGCAAGAAAAATGTTTGCAAAAAACTGTAGTCCTAGTAAATCAAAAAAGCTGTAGTGTTTGATGAAAACATTAGCAGAAAAAATCAGTTGAACCTTTTTTTTTTTGGGAATTATCGAAACTTCAACCATTTGTATGCAAGAATTTCTTTGTAAAAAATGTCTCCATCAAAATATTATTGTCTTTAGGGTACGTAGTGACAGGCAGCTGACCTTGGCTTTGCTCCTTATCCCGTTTCCTTGCTATAGAAAACGTGAGTCCGGAACCAAAATGTGGTTCTTTTGGACTCAAAAAATCAAAATATATGGGGAAAAAAATTGAAAACCAAAATATATATAACGCCGAAGTTTTAGGCGCTATACCTTAATGGCCGTTTACCCAGTTAAGTATAGCGCCCTAATATAAGGCGCTATATTTGAACATAAAATGAGCGGGAAGGTATAGCGTCTTAATATAAGGCGCTATACCTAGATAAAAGCGCGTCCACTCTCCTTCCTCACCAAACCAGTGAGCTTTCCTCCCCCATTAAAGTACGACAAACAACCCCCCCCCCCCCCCCCCATTTTTAAGCAAAAACAACTCGGTTGGAGCCCACCGGTCCCACAAAAAGTGTAGATTCTCGGTCCCACATCCTAGCTAAGGCGTTATTTCTCGGTCTCACATCCTAGCTAAAGTGTTATCTCGTAGTGGGTTGCTCGTTTCGGCTCCAAATCACCAAATCTTCAAGTTTCCAAAAATTTAAAATCGAGGTATTCCGACTTAGTTTTTGTTAAAACTAATGTATAAAAAATCCCTATTAGTTGTTTTTAATGTGTTCTATGTTATTTCGTGATTGTTTTGCGATTTAATTAATTTATTATTTTTTATCCCGGCTAAATTATTAGTGTGCTAAAAAATTAGTAAAATAGAGAAAATATTATTAGTTGTTAAAAAAAATGTTAATTAGTTATTTTTACTATGGTATATGTTTTTTCGTGATTGTTTTGTGATTAAATTAAATTGTTGTTTTTATCCAGCTTAGATTATTTATTTACTAAAAGACTAGTAAAATAGATAAATTGTTACTTTAGTTCCCTGTAATGGTATCTTGTGCCCTAATGTAGTGCTCGTATTCGTAATGTAGTGCCCTTTAGCATAGTATCTTTGTAATTATTGAAATTAATCATTTAAGTATCTGTTAAACCCAAAAATATCTCAAAAAAGCTGATAGTTCAAACACAAATTCTCTCCAATTCTAGTCAAAAAACGTAAGAAAATAACATGAGAAAACAACAATATTTGTCAAACTAAGTATTGTTATATAAATATTTAATAATTAAATCCTGTATAGTTATGAAAATTAATTATAGTAAAAAATAGGTGAGTAACAAACAAACATATAAAATAATAAAACTAACATATAAAATAAGAAACAAACATATTAAATAATAAACAAACATATAAAATATTAAAGTAACATATAAAATTATAATATAGAAAATGTATCAATCTAATTAACAATATAGTAAAAATATCGAATAAATTTTAATATTAAAGGTATTGCAATATATTTAAAGATGTTAAGCAATGAAAAAGAAAAATATTTTAATTAATATTGTTCAATTTACAGTAGTAGTCATGGAGGTTCCGCCTGTGCATCCCGGACCTGCCTCGCTAGAGCTACTGTTGCTACAGGCCGAGCATAGATCTTCGTACATATGAGGGGCAGTTATTGGCCCAGACGTTCCGTGCTAGAAGAGTAGACGATATGTGGGACTTTCTTAGGGTCCACCATCTCCATCCCCGTATAGTCTGACGCCTTCAAGATACGAATTTCTATAGGATTATTGAGATCGGCCGATTGCAGACGGATTGGTCATTGATCACGGCTTTGATAGAGCGGTGGCGACGTACATATTTCATTTATCCATTGGCGAGGCTACTATCACGCTTCAGGACGTGGAAGTTCTATATGGGCTGCCGGTTGATGGACATCCTATAACTTTACCGCATGCTATCAGAGATTATACGGGATTGCAGTACCTGGAGATGTTACAGCGGCTCACCAGTTTCCAGCCAGCGGATGAGGCTGCATTGGTAGGGGCTAGTCGTTTGCGGTTGACGCCCGTCCGGCTGCATCTGAAGGCGATGCATACGGATGATACACCGGATCTTCATATTAACCGGTACACGAGGTTGTTGATGCTGCTTATGTTTAGGGGGTATTGTTCCCGAACACTTCGGGAAACCTAGCCAGCTTGAGATTTCTTCATCATCTTGAGCGGCTACATGATTACAGTTGTTCTTGGTTACTTGTATAGCAGATGTGTCGGGCTAGCATGGGCACCCAGCGAGACGTTGCCGGATTTTTGCAGCTACTGCAGGTGAAAACATAGTCAATGATTTTCATGATTATAACATATATAGTAAAAATATACCTTAAATTTTACGTCCACATTGTATATTAGGTTTGGGCCTGGGAGCGGTTCCTGCAGTTGCAGCCACCTCTACCACCCTTCGCTCTGGATGTACCACCTCCACCGTTTCTCCCTTTAGCTAGGAGGTGGGTTGGTAGGTGGGGATACGGACGCGAGTACGAGACTCGACATAATCTCCCCTATTGCAAGGATTTGTTGGAGGGCGCGCAGATAAATGTATACTTAAGTTTATTTGGCCTGGCTTTATATGTATTGTGTATACTCACGGTTCCTGTTTTTACTTAATAATTCATTTGGAGGCCATACCGCGACGAGACAATAGCTGGTTTGCCCGATTATTGCTCGACCGGCCGAATTATGTAGAGCTCTTCCGTCCCGTTGATGTATATTGTCGAGCATCATGCCACCGAGCGAGTCCTTCACTAGTTTGGTCAACCGCAGCTTGTACCTCCACCGCCCGCTTGGCTCCACTGGTGGCCCACGATGGTACTGCTCTGGCGGCACATAATCAGCCTCGTATCCTAAGCGCTCATCTTCTCAGGCTCGCCTCAATGTCTGGGAAGCCAGATCGGTAACCTGCCGGCCATACCTGTGCAAAGCGGCCGCTCCCTCGCCTGTATATTGCTGCATCTGCAGTCCAGTGGAGCCAAGCAGGCGGTGGAGGTACAAGTTGTGGTCGACGAAACTGGCGAAGGACTCGAACGGTGGCATGATGCTCGACAATATCGAGACACGTCAACGGGACGGAAGGGCTCCACATAATTCGGTCGGTCGAGCAATAATCGGGCAAACCAGCTATTATCTCGTCGATGTATGGTCCAAATGAACTATTAAGTAAAAACAGGAACCGTGAGTATACACAACACATATAAAGCCATGCCAAGTAAACTTAAGTATACATTTACATGTGCGCCCTCCAGCAAATCCAACAAATCTCTGCAATAGGGGAGATTATGTCGAGCCTCGTACTCGCGTTCGTATCCCAGCCAATCAACACACCTCCTAGCTAAAGGGAGAAACGGTGGAGGTGGTGCATCCGAAGCGAAGGGTGGTAGAGGTGGCTGCAACTGCAGGAACTGCTCCCAGGCCCAAACCTAATATTTAATGTGGACGTAAAATTTAAGGTATATTTTTACTATGTATGTTATAATCATGAAAATAATTGACTATGTTTACACCTGCATCAGCGGCAAAAATCCGGCAACGTCTCATTGGGTACCCATGCTAGCCCGGCACATCTGCATATACAAGTAACCAAAAATAGTTGCACCCCAGCTGTAATCAGGTAAATCATCTAGCCGCTCAAGATGATGAAGAAATCTCAAGCTGACTAGGTTTCCCGAAGTGTTCGGCAACAATACCCCTCCAAACATAAGCAGCATCAACAACCTCGTGTACCGGTTAATATGAAGATCTGGTGTATCATCCGTAATGTCCGCATGCATCGCCTCCAGATGCAGCCGGACGGGCGTCAACTGCAGACGACTAGCCCCAACCAATGCAGCCTCATCCGCTGGCTGAAAACCGGTAAGTCGCTGCAACATCTTCAGGTACTGCAATCCCGTATAATCTCTGTTAGCATATCTCTCAATTTCTGATAGTAGCCTCGCCAATGGGTAAATGAAATGTGTGCGTCTCCGGTCGCCACCGCTCTATCAAAGCCGTGATCAATGACCAATCCAGCTGCAACCGGTCGATCTCAATAATCCTATACAAACTCGTATCTTGAAGGCGTCTAACTATATGGGGATGGAGATGGTGGGCCCTAAGAAAGTCCCACATATCATCTACTCTTCTAGCACGGAACGTCTGGGCCAATAACTGCCCCTCTCATATGTACGAAGACCTATGCTCGGCCTGTAGCAACAGTAGCCCTAGCGAGGCCGGTCCGGGATGCACAAGCAGAACCTCCATGACTACTACTGTAAATTGAACAATATTAATTAAAGTATTTTTCTTTTTCATTGCTTAACATCTTTAAATATATTGCAATACCTTTAATATTAAAATTTATTCGATATTTTTACTATATTGTTAATTAGGTTGATACATTTTCTATATTATAATTTTATATGTTACTTTAATATTTTAGATGTTTGTTTATTATTTAATATGTTAGTTTATTATTTTATATGTTAGTTTTATTATTTTATATGTTTGTTTGTTACTCACCTATTTTTGACTATAATAAAATTAAATAATTAATTTTCATAACTATACATGATTTAATTATTAAATATTCATATAACAATACTTAGTTTGACAAATATTATTGCTTTCTTATGTTATTTTCTTACGTTTGTTAATTAGAAATTTAGAGAGTTTGTGTTCGAACTATCAGCTTTTTTGAAATATTTTTGGGTTTAACAGATACTTAAATGATTAATTTCAATAACTACAAAGATACTACGCTAAAGGGTACTGCATTTTACTACACTAAAAGGGCACTATATTACAAATACGAGTACTACATTAGGGCAAAAGATACCACTACAGGGAACTAAAGTAATAATTTATCTATTTTACTAGTATTTTAGCAAATAAATAATCTAAACCGGATAAAAATAACAAATTAATTTAATCATAAAATAATCACGAAAAAATATATACCATAGTAAAAATTAACTAATTAATATTTTTTTTAACAACTAATAACAATTTCTCCATTTTACTAATTTTTTAGCACACTAATAATATAGTCCGGATAAAAAATAACAAATTAATTAAATCGCAAAAAAATCACGAAATAACATTGAGCACATTAAAAACAACTAATAGGCATTTGTTATACATGAGTTTTAACAAAAATGAAGTCGGAATATCTCGATTTTAATTTTTTGGAAACTTGAAGATTTGGTAATTTGGAGCCGAAACGAACAACTCACTACGAGATAACGCCTTAACTAGGATGTGGGACCGAGAATCTACACTTTTTGTGGGACCGGTGGGCTCCAACCGAATTGTTTTTGCTTAAAAATGGGGGAGGGGGGGGGAGCGGTTTGTCGTTCTTTAATGGGGGGGCGTTGTTTGTCGTTCTTTATTGGGGGGTGGGGGAGAAGCTCACCGGTTTGGTGGGGAAGGAGAGTGGACGCGTTTTTATCTAGGTATAGCGTCTTATATTAAGACGTTATTCTATAGCGTCTTAATATAAGGTGATATACCTTCTCGCTCATTTTACGTTCAAATATAGCGCCTTATATTTGGGTGCTATACTTAATTGGGTAAACAACCGTTAAAGTATAACGCCATAAGCTTGGGCGTTTTATATATTTTGGTTTTCAATTTTTTTTCACATATTTTAGTTCTTTGAATCCAAAAGAACCACATTTTGGTTCGACTCTAGAAAACGTACCAAGGAGACTAAAACACTTTAATCACAACCAAAGTGGGCCTAACCGGTAATAAGGAGCCCGAGTCCTTATTCAATGAGTCTGACTACAGACTTTCTGCAGCCTTTTTCATGCTACATAAAAACATACCAACCAAGGCAACTGGACAAACCACTCTCTCGAGCTCCTCAATTCCCCCCCCCCCCCCCCCCCCAAACAAACCATGCACTAGTAGCTAGTCCAAAAACTGTTTAAACTTTTATTATTTTATTGTGAGTTTTCCCATCAAGAATTAAACAACCAATTTTTCCACTCACCGGAGCCCTATGCCTAAATGCAAACTCAACTCCGCCTTTAACAGTAAGATTCTGCTCAGAAAAGTGTTTACAGCTAGGCATAAAAAGCTGATTTGCAGACGGTGTAAAATAGAGTAACACTAACTAACGTTAAGGAAAAGAAAAGGGGGATTTCAATTTTCAAATTATGTGACTTACTTGACCAGAGGCAACCTTGAGCATGTAATAGTGAAGCTCAAGTGGTGTAGCTGTGACATGCACGCCGAAAAAAGTTGCAGGGTTCCGGTAATAGATCCTGACCGTCGAATTTAGAGTCAACATGTCCGTTTGCACCCCCGTCCTATCCATCCCTGCTTGCACGTTAAAACTTTCGAACACCATGCTCTGCACCACCATACGATTATAACCCATGTCCTCATTAATTATAGTAAACAATACGTACTGACAAAAGCATAGTGTAATTATTACTGCTATTATCGAAATAAAGCAAAAAGTCCACTGTTCACACTAACAATACTGAGCCAACCCATCTTGGTACTGCAGACTCCATAGCTGGAAAAAGAAACAATGCTTCCAAAATTGTACAACCTCCCTTCTTTTCAATTCTTTCGGCAATATTTTCTTATTAATTTATTTTAAAAAAAATATTACTCATTTTTATATTGAAAATTAACTTAAATTTATTGAAAATCTTTTTATAACCACACAACCACGAGCATCAAAATTTATATAATATTTATACAAATGTTATGACATTGTTCTAAAATCATAGTAAGTTTTAAGAATATTCATTTTTCTTAAATTTCGTACGATAATAGCGCCACATAAAGTCTCGAGACCTTGTAATTTAAAGGAGTTAAATCGGGCTGTATTTATACGAGTAATTGCATGACCGGAAAAGAGTAAAATAGAAATTAACAGCATTCTCACGTACCTTAACAAAGATTTTGGGTTTGTAAGGCACACTTGCAGCCCAAAGGATGAGGGAGAAGATGGTGAAGAGCACAACAAAAGAGAAAAGAAAGCACAGCACATAGAATCTGACATTTCCCTCATCACCAGACTTGCCATCATCTTCTCCTAATTCGTCATCGTTGACGTCTTCATCTGCCGGGTCGTCGTCATTTGTCCTGGGTATTCTCTTCCAGGCAGTAAGCTGATTCCTAGCTGGGTTCTTCAACGAAGCAGAGAACCTGGACGTTGAGGACTCGCGGGAATGGTGAATGGGGGAGCAGTGGTAGTGATGGGCGGGCGACCCGAATGGACTCGACCCGTATGACATTTTCTCAAGATCATGCTGCGAGTGCGATGGACTCTGAACATAGTACAGCGGCCTCCTCGGTGACCGTGGTGGTGAAGATGCGTCGATGCTCGTAACTTCTGAGTCTGATTTGGCATGTATTGTAACCCCCATTGCTAGCTACTGATAGGAAGAAAATGCAATTAATTCTTAATTGTAAAATAAAATAAGATGAGTAAAAAGGTTATGGCTTTAACTAAGGAGAGGTTTTTGCTAGGAAAAATGGGCTAATGAAATATCTATTGGAGGACAATGGGTTTTTAGTAAGGTTTTATTTGTCGATTTTGTGGTTTCCTAGGTTTATGCTGCTACGATACGCCAACCGCGTATTGTTCACGCCTTGGACCATTTGTTAGAACAACATGGCGCTTCCATGAACTCGCCAACGCTTTCGTGTTTTAATTTGTAAACCATAAATTTGATTGTTTGAAATTAAACTGAGATTAATTAGTATTTCTAAGTTATCTAAGATTTGGTATTTACTAGTTTACTTAATTTATGTCTAGTTAGATTTTATTTATCAAATTCATATTATAATAGATTTTGTTAGTCTAGTCAAATTTGGATTGTAGTATTATAAATAGGGGTCTTGATACATATTTTCAATTCTGGAGAGGTAGTTACGATGTAAAGAGATGCAAGAGTTTATGAGTTTTGAAAAAAATTTCTACCACGTTCTTTCTTTAGTTTGATAAATTTCTTCTATATAGCATTTGTTGAATTTTTTGCTTGTGTCTAAATTATTCTTCGGAATATTTCAATCCTTCAAATTGGTATTAGAGCATGTATGAGATCCTGTCTGAGCCGGTAGGAGATCCAAAAAAAATATGGATACTATATTACCTCATTATCCCGATTTTATGTTTGATGGCAAAAATAATTTTGAAACTTGGTATCAACAAATGAAGAATTTTTGTAAAGCTATTGGATTATGGTTTATCATTGGCGGAGGATTTGTGGAACCCCCGGAAGGTACAATACTAACGGCTGAAGAAATTATGCAGTTAGAGAAAATAGACAATTAGATTATAAGGCACGCTACTATCTCGCCATCAAGATCGAATTGTATGTATCTAATAATTTTTTGCATGCAAAGTCATCAAAGGAGGCTTGGACAATCTTAGTGAAGTCATATCGAAGAGATGCTGACATAAAGGCGGAGAAAATACAAGAGTTTAAGAGTCAATTTGAGTTGGCTTATATGAGACCAACTGTCAAATAATGTTTTACAAGAATTGAAGATATAGTCAATGGTCTAAAGATCACTAGAGAAGTATTGGAAGAAGTTAGAATTGTTAAAAAAAATATTGCAGACTCTCAATTTAAAGTTTAACAACAAAAAAGTTATTCTTCAGGCTAGCAAAGATCTTAGCACTCTCAGGCTTGATGATTTAGAAGGAAAAAAATTGATGACATACGAGAGATCACTGAATCAACAGAAATATGAGACATTAGATGAGACATTGCAAGAAAAGGATGATTAACCAAAAGAAAAAGAAGGCACACAAATAATGGCGGAAATAAATCAAGAAAGCCAAAATTCAGAAATAGAGGAGAAAAGGAGAGAAGGTACGTGTAATTTTTGTTTGTGATAGAGATTCCATTGAAAGCGAAAAGAAAGTCAAATAATATTCAAATTGATCGGCCAAAAATTTATGTAATTGTTAAAAAGAACGATTTGATTGCAAAGGATGCCCGTCCAAAAGAGGTTGGTGTTTCACCAGAAAAATTATTTGATAGTATTGAAGATGAACCTAGTAATGAAATAAGCAAGATAGTTCATCAAGAGAAAGTTTCTAACGATTTACCCAAGATTGAGGCATAAATAGCTTGGAATCTAGAACCAGAATAATGCATGATTACAGACATTGAAGATGCAATCAATTTCGTACCATTGTTCGAGATTGTATGTTTCAAGGAGCATGATGAAATATTTATTGGTGGCATTACCCTACAACTTATAGAATGGCAAATTGGAGTTGAATGGTTGTACAAGTCCAACTACAAGATAACTGGAGAAGTAGATAATTTCAAAGTAAAGGAAAATTATATTGATGATATTTTGAAGGGATTTTTCACGAGTAAAGACAAATCATATATGAGCAATATTCAAGATAAATTGAAGTTGACTAAAGATGGTACTCATAATTTTGATGCTACATATTTTAGGAAATTATTGGAGAGTCTAAGGTACTTGGCTTCTACAAGGCTTGATGTTACTCATGGCATGCTCAAGTTTGAAGATCTTGGTTTAAGGGAGGTTGTTGGAAATTAAACCAACATTAATTAGTATTCCTAAGTTGTCTAGGATTTGGTATTTACTAGTTTACTTAATTCATGTCTAGTTAGGTTTTATTCACCAAACTCATATTGAAATAGATTTTGTTAGTTTAGTCAAATTTGGATTGTAGTATTATAAATAGGGGTCTTGATACATATTTTCAATTGTAGGGAGGTAGTTACGATGTAGAGAGATTCAAGAGTTTATAAGTTCTGAAAAAGCCTCCGACCATGTTCTCTCCCTAATTTGGTTTGTGTGTATGTTACTTATATAGTAGATGATTTAGTGTATAGAATTTAGCTTATACACGGAAGATTAAATCATTGGTTCTTATAAGTCATAAAGTTTATGTTCACAATCTAATGATGGAATTGGACAAATCATCGGAATGGTTATAGCACAAGATTAAAAGTAATTTATCTTGATTATTGGAATGGTCTAATTCCAACTTTTTGTGCTAGTACATTTTGTATGTATTGAACGGATCAAGTAGAGATAAGTATTTTATACTGACTTAATAAAATAATTTTTTCAGTCCATTCAATGTACTTATACTCTTAATCTTGATATAATTATTATTAGTTGCGTATATCATTTATTGTTTTGATTTATTAAAAGGCAAGATTCTTTCGTGAGTCAATAAGCCTGGTAAATTGGACAATAATGATATACATTAGCGAAATAATAATTAGTTGATGAAATTCATGTCTCGGTTTTTGAGATTGATGATACCCTTTTATGAAAGCTTATAAGTTTTCATGTGTAAACCCGACAGTGGATTTTGTATCCGACACATGAAATAAGTTAAGCGAAAGTCTAAAGGAAGTAATCAATAAATTAAATTGTAAGTAATTTAATTTGATTTGTTAGTATCTGAATCTTAACATGGGGAGTTAAATAAAATTTTATGGAAGAATTTCGAAATTGAACTAAGGAGTGCAATTACAAATTTTTAGTAGAATAATTCGGAGTTTATTATGGTAGAAATTAGTTCAAAAATTTGAAATTAATTCCATAATATGAAGCCTTGTTAATTAAATTATGTGGTCCCTATTGTGCCTGAATAATAGAAAATAAAGGAAACTTTTCCTTAGTGGAAGAAGAAAACCTAACAGATTTTGAAAAATGGTTTTAACCTAAAAAACGTAGCTATATATACATGGGATATAGCTGGCCATTTTTTGCACTGGAAAGATACACGTTTTTCTTCCTTGAATTTCGTCCACCCGAAATTCTCTTTTTTCGAATATTATTTGGGTAATACGGTAGAAGACTGTGGAAGTTTACTGAGGTCTTGCAACTATGGAACTGGAGATGGATATTGATTTGCTTTGTTCACGCTTCAAGAGGTAACTCGAATAATCTCCGTATGTGCTAAGTGTTTAATTCACACGTGAATATGATACTGTAATTGCTTTCGCTGCGATATATAATCCAACAATTGGTATCGAGCCTACTCACATCTAATTAAATGATCAGGAGGAACAATGAAAATTAGTATCATGTTAATATGCAAGTTTTGAATTACATGCAAAGATTGTTTTTCTGTAAAACTGCATTATTTATTAGCATGATTATGTTTTATGGGTATTATGATTATTCTGAAAATCATGTAATATCTGCTTATTGTTGATGATATTTGATTAGAATAATCTGAAAATTATATTAATCCATGAAAAACGCCAAAAGTCACTATTTGGCCGAATAGGCCAGAAAATCGGAGGTCAGCATGTTGACGGACTCCGATTGACCTGAAACTTGGTAGGTCCATACGAAACGGCCCAATGAGCAATACACATGAGCTTTTCTCATGATGTAAGCCATTTTGGGGCTTTCGGGGTCGTTTAGATGGTGTTTTGGATGTTTATTTAATTTTCTGGAAATTTTTCAAAATTATTTTTTGAGTTGTTTTTAATCCAGTGGTAGTAGGGATCGTTTCCTATGGACTCCAGGGTTAAATTCTAGTGATATAATATTTTTACATGTTGACGTAGGTTTTCTTCCTTATCGGATAAACTCATTATGGATAATCACTAAGTTATACTAATTGTTGATTACTTGTACTTACTCTCCATCTAAGTATGCATGTTGGTTCAATGAGACTAATATATGTTAAATGTTGATATTCATTTGACTTAAATTAACAGTTTACTCTCCATCTGAGTATGACCTGTTTAAATTCATGGAGTGAATAATTTATCATTATATATGTATATTGCAAGAATAGCTCTTTTCCCATCGAAATCTGTTGTTCAAGGTGCATAGATTATATATATGTAGTGTGTTTTGAATTTTAATATTCAAATAATACATGCCTGATTTTGATCTATTTAAATAATTGTCTCCCAGATTAACAATGACTGCTTTCAATCCCCTTATTGCTGTTCTTACTCAAAACAAACTTGAGGGTCTGAATTATGTTGATTGGAAACGAAACTTGGACATTGTCCTAATTGCTGAAGAGTACAAATTTGTGCTCGATGGGGTGTGTCCAGAAAAACCTAGAGATGATGCCACAGATGATGAATAAAAGGCTTACCAGAAATGGGTCAAGGCTGATGAGATGGCGCAGTGTTACATTCTGGCATCCATGTCAAATGTTCTGCAACATCAGCATCACTCGACGGAGTCTGCTTATGACATTCTGGAAAATCTCAAAGAAATATTTGGAGATCAGAATTGTGCGGCTAAGCAGACTGCCATGAAAGCTCTTCTGAGTACCAAAATGGTTGAAGGTTCATCAGTTAGGGACCATGTTCATAAGATGATGAGTCTTCTGAATGAACTGGAGGTCCTTGGAGCTAACATTGATAAGGATACGCATGCTGAAATGATCCTGTAGACTCTGCCTGACAGTTTTCAGCAGTTTCGCCTGAATTATAATATGAACAAAATGGACTTGTCACTTGCGAAATTGCTGAATGAGCTGCAGCCGGCAGAGACTATTATCAAGCAACAAGCTCCTCCCGTGGCATTGAATTTTGAGGCATGTGCTTCTTCTAAGCCGAGAGGCGGGCAGAAGAAGAAAAAGGCTCAAAAACCCTCTGTTGGTGGCGTAACTGCTGGTGTGAAAAAGGCTAAGGGCAAGTGTTATCACTGCAAGCAGCATGGGCATCATAAGAAGCAGTGTCCAACTTATCTGGCCAAGCTGAAAAATAAATCGGGTGATTTACATCTACTTGTCGTTGAAACTCTTTTAGCGGCTGTTTCTACCATGTCATGGTGTGTAGATTCAGGAGCCATTAATCATGTTTGCACTTATTTGCAGGGGTTTCAGGTAACGCGGCGGCTAAGTAGACGAGAAAACAATGTTTATCAAGCAGATGGTTCGGCAGCCCCAGCTTTAGCATTAGGAAATATTAGTATTTCATTTGGTAGTAGTAGAGTTTTAGCTTTAAAGGGCACATTATATGTACCTTCCGTTAGAAGAAATTTAATTTCGGTTTCTAGCGCTATGAGAGATGGTTATGACATTAATTTTCATGACATTGATAAATGTGTTATTACTCATGATAAACGTTATCTCTCTTCGGCTACATTGATTAATGGTCTTTTTATTGTTGACTGTATTACTAAACCGTTATAACCTAAAGAACTGAATTATGTTGATTTACCAAATAAGAGAAAACGTTCTTCTGAATTGAGTGAAACATATTTATGGCACTTGCGTTTGGGTCATATAAATCTAAAAAGAATTTCAAGGTTGGTCAAGGATGGACCTTTAAGTTCATTGAAAGTGGAGGCACTACCAACTTGTGAATCTTGTTTAGAAGGAAAAATGACAAAACGAAATTTTTCCTCAAAAGGAAATCGAGCAAGTGATAAATTATAATTAATTCATTTTGATTTGTGTGGTCCAATGAATGTCCAAGCAAGAGGTGGTTTTGAGTATTTTGTGACTTTCACAGATGATTACTCAAAATATAGATATATTTATTTGTTGCGTCGAAAGTCTGAATGTTTTGAAAAGTTCAAAGAATTTAAGACTGAGACTGAAAAACGACATAATAAATATATCAAGACACTATGATCTGATCGTGGTGGGGAGTACCTCTCTGCGGAATTCATTAGTTATTTATCAGAATATAGTATTACATCTCAATTATCTGCACCTGGAACTCCATAACAAAATGGTGTAGCTGAAAGGAGAAATAGGACTCTTATGGAAATGGATAAATCAATGATGAGTTACTTCAGTTTGCCTTCGTCCTTTTGGGGACATGCCTTAGAAACAACAAAAGTGCGTTATGAATTTAGTCCCTTCAAAGTCAGTACCTTTGACCCCTACAAAATTATGGACTGGGCGCAAGCCTAGTCTGCGGCATATTCGAGTTTGGGGTTGTCCGGCACATGTGCTAAAAGGGAAAGCGGATAAATTGGAGACAAGAACGGATGTATGCGTATTTGTAGGTTATCCAAAAAGGACGAAAGGTGGTTTATTCTATTGTCCTAAAAAAGAAGGTAATTATTAGCACAAATGCCAAGTTTTTTGAAGAGGACTATTTGATGAACCATGTTCCTAAAAGTAAAATCGTTTTACAGGAACTCAGCAAATGAATGGAAACTCAGTCATCTGAAAAATAAAACGACCAGATGCAAACACCAGAAGTCTATTTTGACATACCATTGCATTTTAGTAGTGGGAGAAATGTCAATAGACTTGATGTCCCGCAAGAACAAGTGCCCGAAATCATACTACCACAAAGTAGTGGGAGTTATGTTGAGCAGACTGCACAACATGAAGAAGTCGTTGATATCCATGTGGATAACATGGAGACTCAGGTTCCTGATGATGATGTGGTTCAACCACAAAATCAAAACGGTGTAGTTGCAACTGATGTAGTGTGTAGTCGTAGTGGGAAAGAAATAAGATAGCCAGTTCATTATACGCTCTTGGGAGAATCATATGATAGGATCCCTGAAGAGCCTACTTCCGTACCTGTCAATTACGACCTAGCACTACATGATAAAGATGCCGATAAGTGGGTTGCTGCTATGAAATCAGAGATGGGGTCTATGTACTCTAATCAAGTCTGGGATCTTGTAGAACCACCTGATGGGGTTAAACCCATTGGATGCAAGTGGATCTATAAGAAAAAGAGAGGTGTAGACGGAAAAGTATAAACTTTTAAAGCAAGGCTTGTAGCGAAAGAGTTTACTCAGAAAGAAGGGATCGATTATGAGGAAACCTTCTCGTCGGTAGCCATGCTTAAGTCTATAAGGATTCTCTTATCCATTGCTTCTCATTATGATTATGAGATTTGTCAAATGGATGTCAAGACAGCTTTCCTTAATGGAAGTCTTGATGAGTGCATCTATATGATGCAACCACACGATTTCGTGGAAAGTGGCAAGGAACACATGTTGTGGAAAGTGGCAAGGAACACATGTTGTATAAGCTTAAAAGGTCCATTTATGGACTGAAACAGACATCTAGGGCATGGAACACTTGTTTTGACAAGGCAATTAAAACTTTTGGTTTTGATCAGTGTCTTTACGAGTCTTATGTATACAAAAAGTGGGATGGGGACAAAGTGGCGTTTTTAATCTTATATGTGGATGACATATTGCTCGTAGAAAATAATGTGGGCATGTTAGATTCAGTTAAACAGTGGTTTTCTACACACTTTGATATGAAAGATTTGGGAGAAGCAGCTCATATCCTTGGGATCAAGCTCTTGCGAGATCGCAAGAAAAAAGATATTAGGCTTATCCCAGGCTCTTTATATTGATAAAATACTCTCCGGGTTTAGCATGCATGATTCCAAGAAAGGATTTCTTCCTTTCAGACATGAAATTTCTCTATCTAAAGACCAGTCTCCTAAAATTGATGTATTGTGGGAATGGTCTAATTCCAACTTCTTGTGCTAGTACATTTTGTACGTATTCAACAGATCAAGTAGAGATAAGTATTTTATACTGACTTAATAAAATAATTTTTCTAGTCCATTCAATGTACTTATACTCTTAATCTTGATATAATTATTATTAGTTGTGTATGTCATTTATTGTTTTGATTTATTAAAAGGTGAGATTCTTTCGTGAGTCAATAAGCCTGGTAAATTGGACAATAATGATATAGATTGGCGAAGTAATAATTAGTTGATAGAATCCATATCTCGATTTTTGAGATTGATGATACTCCTTTATGAAAGCTTATAAGTTTTCATGTGTAAACCCGGCCGGTGGATTTTGTATCCGACACATGAAATAAGTTAAGCGAAAGTCTAAAGGAAGTAATCAATAAATGAAATTGTCAGTAATTTAATTTGATTGGTTAGTATCTGAATCTTAACATGGGGAGTTAAATAAGATTTTATGGAAGAATTTCGAAATTGAACTAAGGAGTGCAATTACGAATTTTTAGTGGAATAATTCGGAGTTTATTATGGTAGAAATTAATTCAAAAATTTGAAATTAATTCCATAATATGAAACCTTGCTAATTAAATTATGTGGTCCCTATTGTGCCTGAATAATAGGAAATAAAAGAAACTTTTCCTTAGTGGAAGAAGAAAATCTAACAGGTTTTGGAAAATGGTTTTAACCTAAAAAAACGTAACTATATATACATGGGATATAGCTGGCCATTTTTTGCACTGGAAAGACACACGTTTTTCTTCCTTGAATTTCGCCCACCCGAAATTCTCTTTTTTCGGATATTATTTGGGTAACACGGTAGAAGACTGTGAAAGTTTACTGAGGTCTTGCAATTATGGAACTGGAGACGGATATTGATTTGCTTTGTTCACGCTTCAAGAGGTAACTCGAATAATCTCCGTATGTGCTAATTGTTTAATTCACACGTGAATATGATAGTGTAATTGCTTCTGGTGCGATATATAATCAAACACATTTGATGACAGAGAGCAGGAGTAGTGCGGTGGAGGTGGATAAACGCCCTGAGAGCGCGACTGGGGATGTATAAATTTGAGGTGATGCTACACTGTACAGCATGGGAAACAAGAAGGGCTGCAAAAGCCCATAAAATTTGACCAATCTGGTTTGGGCCTCATCGATGGAGATTAGGTACACGTTTTCGGAACCCTCCCAACGTTTCTGTGTTCTAAACAACAAAACAAGAGTGACAGAGGAAAAATGTAAGACCAATAGCCTGTTTGGCTAAATTAGTTTTTGGCAAGAAGTACTTTTTCTAAAGTATTTTTTTTAAGTTAAAGTTATTTTGTCAAGCTTTTAGAGGAAAAAAATACTTTTGAGTATAAGCAAAAGTAATTTTTAAGAATCGGAAAAAAAATAATTTCTCACAAAAGCATTTTTTTTAAAAGTACTTTTGAGATAAAAACACTTATAAGTGTTTAAAAGTTTGACCAAACACTAATTGCTGCTCATATGTATTTTTTAAATTAATTAGTCAAATACTAAAAGTAATTTTTTGAAAAGCGCTTTGGAAAAACCACTCTTAAAAATAAGCTTAGGAGTTTGGCCACCTTATATAACTTTGAGAAGAAAAACAATTGACAGTTGTACACCCATAAGTGCCAATCGAAGTGATTCCAAAAGGAACATTTAGAAGAGTGAGGAACAGGTCACATTTGAACCATCAAACATTTGGAAATATGACATTTTTTACGGTAATGCATACTATTGAAGTTTAATTTGTAGTTGCTTACACTACAATTTTTTTTTTTTTTTTTTTTACCAAAGACTTTTCTCTCACTTTTACTTCTCTATTTTTTGCATCTCTACAACTATACATAATCCTTAATACTTACATTTCTTTCTTTTTACCTTTTAGTTGGAACAGGCCTTATTTTTATTTTGGGAGGGGGGATATGCTCTGGTTTTTTCTTTTAACTAGTTTGGGAGAGTCTCACTTACTAGCATTTGATATCTATATTTAATATATCACATTATAGTAGATTCTATACATTCTTTGTAAAGAAAACTATACAGTATTGCTAAAGTAGGAAAATAAATATTCATTTTAGCCTAATTTTTAACTTATTATCCACTTTAGTCCTGAACTCTTTTTTTACCACTAGCTAATTTGTAACGACCCGATCGGTCGTTTTAAACATTAGCATTCAGTTCGGTGGCTTGGGGTCATGAGTAGCTTCATATGATGCATTATGACTTGCGTGAATTATCGGTTTTGGTCTTCAAGTTGTTCGGAATCGATTTGGGAGAATGATTCTTAAATAGGAAGCTTTAAGTTGGAAGACTTGACCAAGATTGACTTTTATGTATTTGACCTCGGATCAGAGTTTTGACAGTACCGTTAGGTCCGGATAGTAATTTTGGACTTGGGCGTATGTCCGATTTGCATTTTGATGTTTCTAGAAGGTTTTAGCGCTAATTGGCGAAAGTTGGTAATTTGAAGGTTTGGAATATTCATAAGTTTGACCGGGAGTTGACTTTGATGATATCGGGTTTGAATTGTTGTTCTGGAGGTTGGAATAGGTTTATTATGTCATTTGGAGCTTGTGTGTAAAATTTGAGGTCATTCCGAGTTGATTTGATATGGTTCGACACGAGTTTTGGAAGTTGAAAGTTCAAAAGTTCATTAAATTTAATTTGAGGCGCGATTCATAATTTTAATGTTAATATGTGTGATTTGAGGTCTCGAGTAGGTCCATGTTATGTTTTGGGACTTATTGGCATGTTCGGACGGGGTCCCTAGGGGCTCGGGTGAGTTTCAGACGTGATTCAGATCATTTTGGAACATATTGGTTAATGCTGGTTTATGGCAGGATCTGGTGTGGTCCCACCTTCAGAGCTCTTGGCGCAGGTGCGGTGTCCGTAGGTGCTGACAAGTGGTCGCAGAAACGAAAAAGGGGTTGAGTTTGGGATCTCCGCAAATGCGAGATTTGGGGCACTTTTGCGGAAGCACACAAGCAAGTGCTCGGGGCGCAGAAGCGAGAAGGAGCATAGAAGCGTGTTTGGTATCGCACCTGCGATGTCGCAGAAGCAGAGTGTTTTCCGCAGGTGCGAAGGGTCGGGGCTTCAGTGTTTTTCTGCAGAATCGGAGCTTTTGTCGTTGAAGCGACGCTGCAGAAACGACTACTTGTTCGCATACACGAAAATTCTTGGGCAGATTGTATTTAATGCGAGGGTTTGTTCATTTTTATCACATTTGGAGATTTGGTGCTCGATTTTGGGTTTTTGTCTGAACTTTTCTACAATGAATTATTGAGTTCTGAAATCGGGTCGGAGTCGGATTTGAGTGAAATTAGTATGGTTGGACTCATATTCGAATGGATTATCAGAATTTGTTAGTTTTGGCGGGTTTCGAAGTGGGAGCCCGGGGTTGACTTTGAGTATATGATTAAAATTTCGACCTTTATCGCTTGTTTTTTTTTACTAAGGCATTATTTGATGTTTTTGAGTTACTTTTAGCTAATTTCGAGCCGTTTGGAGGTTGATTCGCGCGGGATGGCAATTTTAGAGTGTTGTTTGGCTTGCTCGGTATTTGATTTGGCTTGCTTGAGGTAAGTATCTTACCTAAACTTGGTTGAGGCACTAGTTGCCTGAGCTATTTGTGATAGCTACGTGCTATGGGTGCGTATATGTGTGGGGTTTGAGCCCATGTGCAAGCACCGATGTATTAATTCATGCTCGGGGTAGTTCTTAGATTGTGATATGCCTTGAATTGACTGTTAATGTCACACCCCAAAGTCTAGGAGCGAGGCCGACGCTCAACCGAGTGAACCCGAACGAGCAAGCCTGTTAGATTTCCTTCTACCCAAACTCATCCACGAATGAAGATAATACATATTTTCATTAATTAGACAAAAACGTGATCATGTCTACAATACCAATTCATTACCAATAGTTTTCATCATTTTTAAAGTCTCAAATGGGACAAGTAATACAACCACAACATAACATAGTTTGTCTTTCCCAGCACTAATACACAACCCACGCTACGTCTACGGAGCCTCTATAGATAAAGAAGAGTACTATGATAATGCCGGTAATAAGGCCCCAGCTATACCTCAACCATAATACATAAAGAACAAGAGATACATGACCCCGAGATAAAGTGGGTCTCACCAAGTCAGCTGAGAAGAAGGTGTACGGCTATCACTAATCAATATCTCCTGCTATGGAACCACCTGCATCCATTTGAAGATGCAGTGCCCCCGGCAAAAGGGACGTTAGTA
Organism: Nicotiana tomentosiformis; assembly: GCF_000390325.3. Classification (NCBI taxonomy): domain Eukaryota; kingdom Viridiplantae; phylum Streptophyta; class Magnoliopsida; order Solanales; family Solanaceae; genus Nicotiana; species Nicotiana tomentosiformis. Next base: position 24,622,804 of record NC_090814.1, on the reverse strand, counting down.
CCGTCGAATAGTACTAGTATGAAAACCAAACACCAATTTAAGAATTCAAAAATACAATATGAATATGATGAATCAGGGCGACAATAGAATAATATAGATAACCGTTTAAACTAGAGCAAGCTTATTAAGAGTTGTCAATAACATTTATAGGATTTACGATGAGATCCTCTGTAACCATCTTTACACAAAGTGGCCCCGCCGCCTCACCCCAATGTATGCGGGTGGAGGAGTAAGCACAATACCACAACTCTACTCGAGCGCCTCTTCCGCCTCACCCCAATGTATGCGGGTGGAGGTATAACCACAACTCTACACAAAGCGTCTATGCCACCTCACCCCAATGTATGCGGGTGAAAATGCATCAACAATACCAATACCTACACAAAGCGGCTATGCCGCCTCACCCCTATATATATATATATATACAACACAAAGCGGCTATGCCGCCTCACCCCAATATATATGTATGGGTGGTGGTGCCACAACAATACCAAAACTATACACAAAGCGGTCGTACCGCCTCACCCCAATGTATGCGGGTGGAGGTGCAATCCCCACAATACCATAATCCCTACACAAAGCGGTCATGCCACCTCACCCCAATATATACGGGTGGAGGTGTATCACAATCACAATCTCTACACAACTTTGCATAATAACTTCCACATAAATCATGACTTGAAATTATAACATGTGCATACACAATCTATATTTTGGAACACATCCTTAATTTATAATGCAATATGATAAGAGCATTTGAAACATGAATTGAACATATATCTTTATCAGAAAACTTATCGGAATACTCGATTTGTCATCAACATCTTGAAACTTACAAGGATAATGGGGATTCCAATTCTTAAAGAAGAGTTTAGGCAACTTACATCAATTGAGCTTCCTTAAACTCTAAAATATTTCGGAATTCTTAGCAACTTCAATCTATTTTAGAAATATAACAAATTAAACCAAAATTAGAAAGATAATCATGGTTCTAGCTCATTCGAGCATTTTATCAAACACTAGGTGTGCATAAGGTTTCAAGGTCTTTTCATGGAGGATACCATCATCCCACAACCCAATCTTTACCATTTTTAACTCAACAATCTTCCTACACCCTTTGATAACACATGCATGTAAAATAAACAACTCTCATGCCCAAAATTTATCTTGCTAATTACCCATTTCTAGACAAATTTTAAAATTGAGGGTTAGGGTGTAGAATCTTACCTCTAGGATGAAGACCTTGTGAGTTTTCCTTCTTAATCTTCCAAAATTTGAGAAAGAATTGAAGAACAATTATTGAGGAACGCCTTCTCACTCTAGGGCACTCTCTCTCACTATAAAATGTCAGATTTTAGCTCAAAAATAGCCCAAAGCGTGTATTTAACGAAGTAGGGTCGGTTTTTAAAAGCCCAAAAATGGAGCTCCAGAACAAGGTCTACGATCGCATAATCGATATGCGGACCGCATATCGGCCGCATAATTTGGCCTCCAAAACTGGGCATGACTGACCTGGTCTGCGGTTATTATGCGGCCCACAGACCTGTTCTGCGGTCACATAATGCACCGCAGAATTGGTCTGCGGTCGCATAATGCACCGCAAACCTGGTCTCCAAACCTCCCCTTTCATGTCTCACTCTGCGATTATTATGCGGTTCGCAGAGTGATTCTACGACCGCATAGTGGGCCGCAGAAACATCTTCTTTTGCCAAAAATTTTCATTTACTCTCTGGTGCATTGTTCAACCCAAAAAGTCTGAGCCGCGGCGAGCAAGCTCAGACTTAAGGCATTGATGCACACCTAGTTTTTGATAATATGCTCAAATGAGCTAAAACCATGTTCATCTTCCTAATTTTGGTTCAATTTTATTATATTGCTAAAATAGATTGAAGTGGCTAATATTCCGGAACATCTTAGAGTTTTAAGGAGCTCAATTGAGGTATGTTGGCTAAACTCCTTTCTTCTTAGAATCGAACCCCACAGTGAGCATGTAATTGGAGTAATCCCTTGATCATTATAGAATTGGTGATTTCTAACGTGTTTGTGTTGAAGGATGTAAGTTCAATATTTATTCTAAATGCTTCATCATATTATCTTGTTATTGAGGATGTGTTAAAAAATGTGGAATATGTGTTAGAAATATTAAGGTTTCTTGTCAAGATCGAAATAAAGGTTGTCGTGCCAAATTGTATGAAAAGCATTTATGTGCCTAAGATTCCTAAATTGCTCATATGTGAATTTAATGTCTTGAATAAGAAGCCTTATTGTTGTTGATATTGATATTGAATGTGGAAAAGGGGTTTGGAACTATGGAATACGGCCAAGTGCCAAGAATGACTTTGTAATTGTTAAGAAGTACGATGTGAGATGATTGATAAATGAAATTGTGGTAATGTCTCTAATGAGATGGCCTAGCCGATCGGGCTGAGATCAGACTCCGTGTAAGAACACGGTGGTATTGTGAATGAAATTGTGGTAATGTCTCAAATGAGATGGCCTAGCCGATCGGGCCGTGATTGGACGCCATGCCGCACACATGGTGGTACTGTGCTGGAAAGTTATACTGAAATTGGGGTAATGTCTCAGATGAGGTGGCCTAGCCGATCGGGCCGAGATCGGACTCCATGTAAGAATACGGAGGTATTGTGAATTGTGGAACATCGGTACTAAAGGTCACCAACCTAGTAATATGGAAATTGTCTTGAAAATGTATATGATCCTTAACTTGTTGTTTTAATATTATTTGATTCTTGACTGTTCCTCTTGTATTATTATTCATTCTATTGAATTGGTGTTTAGCTATACATACTAGTGCTATTCGACGGTACTAACGTCTCTTTTGCCGGGGGCGCTGCATATTTAAATGGATGCATGTGGTTACATAGCAGACACTGCAGATCGTAGATAGTGCTGCATCCTCTTCTCAGCGGACTCGGTGAGTCCCATTTCATTCCAGGGTCATGTATTGTACCTTTTGTTTATATTATGGTCACTTTTTGAAGTATACCCGGGGTCTTATTGCCGGCACCATCTTTACTCTCTTTTGTATCTTTAGAGGCTCCGTAGACACTATGTGGGTTGTATATGGGTGTTGGGAATGTTAAACAGGTTATGTTGTGTTTGATCACTTGTTCCACTTGAACTATAAGAAATGTGTATTTTGAGACTTAAAGGCGCAATGACTAATGAAATGATTTAGGATTGTATGAATGAGACTCCTACTATATAATTAATGAAATCACATCTTCTCTTGATCATGGGTTAATTGGGTAGAAAGTATCTAACAGGCTTGCTCGACCGGGTTCACTTGGTTGAGCGCCGGTCGCGCTTCCAGAGGATAGAGCATGACATCCATCTTCGATTTTGGCATTTGATTGATGATTCTAAAAGAGAAATTGGGGATTTTTGTCTAAAGTTTTCTAAAATAAATTATTGAGTTTTGAACATCGAGCCGGAGTCGGATTTGAGTAAAATTAGTATGGTTGGACTCGTATTCGAATAGGTTGTCAGAATTTGTGAGTTTTGTCGAGTTCCGAGATGTGGGACCATGGTTGACTTTTGGGTTTACTTTGAGTATTTGATTAAAAATTTGACCTTTATCGCTTGGGTTTGTTTCCTAAGGCATTATTTGATGTTTTTAAGTTGGTTTTGCCTAGTTTCGAGTCGTTTGAAGGTTGATTCGCGCGGGATGGCATTTCTAAAGTATTTTTTGGCTTGCTCGGTATTTGATTTGTCTTGCTTGAGATAAGTATCTTACCTAAACTTGGTTGAGGCACTAGTTTCCTGAGTTATTTGTGATAGCTATGTGCTATGGTGCGCATATGTGTGGGGTTTGAGCCCATGTGCGAGCACAATGGTATTAATCTATGCTTAGGGTAGTGCTTAGGTTGTGATATGCCTTGAATTGATTGTTAAGCTTTAAGCTGTGATATTTCTCATATTTGTAACCGTGTTGTGAACTATTTGATCCATGTTTAAGGTTACATAGAGGCTAATTCCTTGAATGAACTTGATAATTGCTATTTCCGCGATGAAATTGCCGATTTGAGCTATGACAACACACTTTGCACATACATGCACTTTAGCATGTCGCATATACTAGTCCAGAAGCATGAGATCTGATATTCATTCATTATATACATGTATTCTTGTATATTTGCTTCTATGTGATATGGTTTGGACTTATGCTTGTGACCACGCCAGGCAAATTATGTTGTTATGCCCGTGACCATGCCGGGCGGATTATGTTATTCCGCCTGTGATCACGGGCGGATTGTGTTGTTATGCCTGTGATCACGCCGAGCGGATTCTGTTGTTATGCCTGTGACCATGCCGTGGGATTGTGTTATTATGCATGTGACCACGCCGGGCGGATTATAATATTAAACTTATGACCAAGCTGGGCTGATAGCACATTGAATTGGCCGTGCATGCGTGTGGATATGGATCCATCCCCCCTAGGGTCACCCTCTCATGTGCCTTCTTGATGGTGTACACGCGGATTGTGAGAAACCGTCGGGTTTCTGGTTGATGTGAGCTCTGGGAGAGCTAGTTACTGGTTTGGTTTGGTAAAGTAGCAGGCACCAATGCTCCATGTCAGAGACATGAGAGGCTGAGGTCTGGGTAGAGGCCGAGGTGGGGAACGCATCGCATCTAGAGGTCCTGCTAAAGCAACCACTATGGAGCCATTAGTAGCTCTAGCTAAGGAGCATGTGCCTGATCATGTTGAGCATGTGGTACTAGCTCAGGCACCTGAAGGACCTATTGCTACACCTGTACTTCAGGAGACTTTGGCTCACATTATAAGTATGTTTGGGAGCTTGACTCAGGTGGGATTGATTCTGGTTACACTAGCTACTTTACATGCTTAGGGAGGAGCCCAGACTCCTACCACACGTACACTAGAGTAGCTGGCTCATGTTTATCAGACCCCGGGTGTTCTGCCGGTGCAACCATTCATTGTAGTTTAGCCCGAGATAGGGCCAGCCCTGACCGTTGAGGAGCAAAAGATGATGGAGAGGTTTCAGAGACTTCAACCTCCTCATTTCAATGGAGAGACTACTGAGGATGTAGGGCTTCTTGGATCAATGTCAACGTATTCAGCACACTTTGGGTTTAGTAGAGTCGGACGAGGTTGAATTTACTACCTTCCAGTTGTCGGGGCCGGCATACACATGGTGGCAGACTTATGATTCGAGTAGGCTAGCTGGTGTATCACCACTCACATAGTCTCAATTCTTAGTTCTTTTCTTAGAGGAGTTTATCCCACAGACTCGCAGGGATGAGTTACGTAGTGAGTTTGAGCACTTGCGGCATGAGGGTATGACTGTGACCTAGTATGCTATGAGATTTATAGAGTTTTTATGCTATACAACTCTTCTGGTTTCTACTGAGTGGGAGAGGGTTCGTAGATTTGTTGAGGGAATAACCTAAAACCTTAGGTTTGGGATAGAACGAGAGATGGAGACTGAGATTACCTTTTATCAGGCTGTAGAGATTGCTATGAGGCTAGAGCATATCTGTAGGTAGGAGAGAGAGGACAAGGAGGTTAAGAATCCTCGTGGTTTTGGAGGATTTAGTGGTGCCTACTCTAGAGGCAAGGGTCGACATGGTAGAGGTCATTCCAGACGACCAGTTCAGTTAGCACTTCAGGTTTCATGTGGTTTTCCAACTAGCCATGGATTTCAGAGCACTATACTGGTCAGTCATCCTTCAGTGTACCTCTCGCAAGTGATTCTTACAGTGATTATTCCAGTCATTTGGGACAGGCTCAGTCCCAGCAACCATGACCGCTGAGGCTTATTATGAGTGTGGCGATTTGGGGCATATGAGGAGGGATTGTCCCAGGTTTCAGATTAGTGTACACCAGCTAGGTACCCAGGCTATGATTCCCGTGCTAGATGCTACACCACCTATACAACCAGCTAGAGGTGGGGAACATGGGGTAGAGGTCATCCTAGAGGAGGAGGCTAGGCCCGTTATTATGCTTTCCTTGGTAGGGCTGAGCTGATCGCATCAGATACAATCATTACAATTATTGTTCCAGTATGTTATAAAGATGATTCAGTATTATTCGATCCGAGTTCTACTTATTCGTATATGTCATGCCATTATACATAATTTTTGGATATGTCTCGTGATTCTTTGGATACTCCTCTTTATGTATCTACACCCGCTAGGGATTCTATTATGGCAGATTGTGTCCACCACTATCGTGTGGTTATTATTGGGGGATATGAGACTCGGGTTGATCTTTTTTTGCTTAATATGGTGGAATTTAATGTGATTATGGGTATGGATTAGCTATCTCCTTACCATTCTATTCTTTATTATCATGCTAAGACCGTGATGTTGGCCATGCCTGAATTGCCAAGGTTGAAATGGAGAGGTTCGCTTGGTTACTTCCTAGTAGAGTGATTTCTTTTCTGAAGGCTCAATGGATGATTGAGAAGGGATTTTTGGCGTACTTAGACTTTGTTAGATATGTCAGTGTTGTTACTCCTATGGTCGATTCAATTCCCGTAGTGGGAGAGTTTCCATATGTGTTTCCAGCAGACCTACAATGCATACCACACAATATGGATATTGATTCTAGTATTGATTTGGCACTGAATACTCATCCCATATCTATTCCACTGTATCACATGGCTCCAACATAGTTGAAGAAATTGAAGGAGTAGTTGCAAGAGTTGCTAGATAAGGGGTTCATCAGGCTGAGAGTTTCTCCTTAAGGTGCGTTGGTATTGTTTGTAAAGAAGAAAGATGGTTCCATGAGAATATGTATTGATTACATGCAGTTGAACAAGGTGACTATCAAAAACAAATATCCACTGCCTCACATTGATAATTCTTTTTACTATCAATTGAAGATCAGGGCTTCGGACATTCTTAATATGGCTTTCAGGTGCCGTTATAGGCATTATGAGTTTTTGGTGATATCTTTTGGTTTGACTAATGCCCCATAAGCTTTTATGCATTTGATGAACAGTGTGTTTCAGCCTTATTTGGATTCTTTTTTCATTGTGTTTATTGATGATATCTTGGTATATTTCCGTAGTAAGGAGGAGCACGAGCAACATTTCATAATGGTGCTTCAGGTTCTAAGGGAGAATACGTTGTATGCCAAGTACTCCAAGTGTGAGTTCTAATTGGATTAGTGGCATTCTTGGTCCACGTGGTGTCTAGTGATGGGATCAAGGTGGATGCGAAGAAGATTGAAGCGATTCCGAGTTAGCCCAGATCTTCTACGGTTACGAACATCAGGAGATTTCTATGTTTGGATGGTTACTACTGTCTCTTTGTGGAGGAATTCTCATATATTATAGCTCCATTGACCAAGTTGACTCAGAATGACACTCAATTCAGATGGTCTGACGAATGTGAGGAGAGATTTCAGAAGCTCAATACTGCTTTGACACTAGCTTTAGTTTTGGTATTGCCTTCATCGGGGTTGTATACAATCTATTGTGATGCTCCGCGTGTTGGCATTGCGTGTGTGTTGATGCAGTACGGTAGGGTAATTGCTTTTGTGTCGTGAAAATTAAAGCCTCATGAGAAGAATTGTCTGGTTCGTGATTTGGAGTTAGCACCTATTGTGCACACACTTAAGATTTTGAGGCATTACTTATATGTCATGTCTTGTGAAGTTTACACTAATCACCGGAGTCTTCCGAGTTTGTTTAAACACAAGGATATGCATTTGAGGCAGTGGAGATGGTTGGAGTTGTTGAAGTATATGATATCACTATTCTGTATCATCCGAGGAAGGCTAATATGGTAGAAGACTCCTTGAGTAGGAAGGCGAAGAGTATGGGGAGTTTGGCATTTATTCTAGCTGGGGAGAGGCCTTTAGCTAAGGATATTCAGGCGTTGACCAATAGATTGGTGAGAACAGATATTTCTGAGCCGATCAAAGTCCTTGCTTGTGTTGTTTCATAGTCTTCCTTGTTTGAGCGTATTAAGGTTCACCAATATAATGATCTCTATTTGCTTGTCCTTAAGGACACAGTGCAGTGAAGTGGTGCTAAGGAGCTGACTATTGGTGATGATGGTGTATTGCGACTTCAGGGTCGGATTTGTATTCCTAATGTTGATGGCTTGAGAGAGTTGATTCTTGAGAAGGCTCATAGTTTGCGGTATTCTATTCACCGAGGTGCTACGAAGATGTATCGTTATTTGAAGCAGCGTTACTAGTGGAGAGGGATGAAGAAGGACATTTTTGTGCATCAGAAACCGGGTGGTTTGCTTCGGAAGATTGATATACCGGAATGGAAGTGGTAGCGCATTATTATGGACTTTGTGGTAGGGCTGTCACAGACCTTGAGGAAGTTCGATGCAATTTGGGTTATTTTTTTCGGTTGACCAAGTCGGCGCATTTCATTCTGATTATGACTTCCTAATCTTCAGAGAGGTTGGCTCAACTCTACATAAGAGAAATTTTTCGCTTGCATGGTGTACCTGTCTTTATCATCTCAGACCGCAACACTTAGTTTACCTCACACTTTTGGAGAGCTATTTAGTGTGAGTTAGGCACGCAGATGGAGTTGAGTACTGCATTTTACCCTCAAACGGACGGACAGTCCGAGCGGACCATTTAGATCTTGGAGGCTATGTTGAGGGCCTACATTATTGATTTTGGTGGCCAGTGGGATCGGTTCTACTATTAGTGGAGTTTACAAACAATAAAAGCTACTAGTCTAGTATCCAAATGGCTCCGTATGAGGCCTTATATGAGAGACGGTGTTATTCTCTAGTTGGCTGGTTCGAGCCCGGTGAGGCTAAGTTATTGGGCACAGACTTGGTTCATGATGCTTTAGAGAAGGTGATGTTGATTTAGGAGAGGTTTCGCACAACTCAGTCTATACAGAAGACCTATACTGATAGGAAGGTTCGTGACGTGACTTTCATAGAGGGTGAGAAGGTTCATCTTAGAGTTTCGCTGATGTTTGGCTAAAAATCCATGTTTTCGCATTTAATTTGCCTTGCATTATGCCTCGATCTTGTTAACTTTAGTGTGAATATTTGTGTCTCGAGCTTAATAACGATATTTATATGTGTAAGAGTCAATTAGAAGTGATTTTGAAAGTTTGCGTACAAATTGAAGTAAAAACGGAAGAATATGGAGGAAGTATGACTTTGGCATCTAGTTTGGAGCCAGGCGCGAACCAAAATGCCATTGACAACATGCTAAAAAGTTCACTGTCCAACTTCGTGCCAGCCAGGCACAAAGCGTGACGCTCAAGGGTGAATTTCATCCTAATTTGGCTGGGACGTGGTGATTGCAACCCTACACGTCCCCAACATGTATAAAAGGGGTTCTAAACCTATTTTTGAGGGAGTTGGACATTATTTGGAGGCGGGAACATCATGTGGAACAACTTTTGGAGGAGAAAATCATCGAGTTCTTCATTCCATCATCTTTTATTTGTAATTTGTTTATGAAAAATACTTGGATATTTATTACTACGAACATGAGTGGCTAAGCACTCTAGTTTCTAGGGTTGTGATTGACATGAATATTGAAGTTTATAAATTACATCACCATTAATTCGAGTTATCATCTTTGGTTGTTTCTCTAATTCTGTGCATAATTTATTAATTGTTTGGCCAGCAGTTGAGTTGTATTTACTATCTATGCTATGCTTGGCAAAGCCGTATTTAGATTAGAGTAGAATTGGAGAGAGCTTGTTTCTAAACTTGTGGCTCAGGAAAAGATTTCGCAGTTAGGATAGGAATATACCTAACAGTCTTGCTTAGTTGAATGTCGTATGTTCTTCATCCATGATAGATTCAATACCATAGGAATATAAGGTTGATATATTGTGGTAGACGGATAGTAATGTGGGAGTATGCTATTTATACAAACGACCCGGTCAACTAGCAACCATAGATAATTCGGATTAACAGGTATAGTTATGAACTTAATAGGATTGATAAAACGATCATAATCCTGGAATGTTTATCTCCTCTAATTAAAATCCCATCACAATCTCTTGGTCAGTGTTAGTTTAGCTAATTACTTATTTAATTTTTGCAAAAGTAGTTTAGTAGAGAAACAACATTTTTTGATTATCTTGGACAGTAAATTGCTTTTAGCTAACTTAGTTAATGATTAATCTAAGTTTCCGTGAGTTCGACATCCGAATTTTGAATCACTTTATTACTTGACCGCCACGTATACTTGCGTGTACTTGGGGAACCAACAAGTTTTTGGTGCTGTTGCCGGTCAACTAGCACCCATAGATAATTCAGATTAACATGTGTAGTTATGAACTCAATAGAATTGATAAAATGATCACAACCCTGGAATGTTCATCTCCTCTGATTAAAATCCTATCACAATCTCTTGATCTGTGTTAGTTTAGCTAATTGCTTGTTTAATTTTTTGTTTGCTTAGTTAATAATTACTCTAAGTTTCTGTGGGTTTGACATCCGACTTTTGAGTCACTTTATTATTTGACGGCCACGTATACTTGCGTGTACTTGGGGAATCAATAAGTGTTTGGCGTCGATCCGATCAACTAGCAACCATAGATAATTCAGATTAACAGGTGTAGTTACGAACTCAATAGAATTTATAAATGATCATAACCCTAGAATGTTCATCTCCTTTGATTAAAATTCCATCACAATCTCTTGCTCTATGTTAGTTTAGCTAGTTACTTGTTTAATTTCTGCAAAAGTAGTTTAGTAGAAAAATAACATTTTTGATTATCTTGGACTGTAAATTGATTTTTGCCTATGAAATGCATGATGAGGTTTGGGAAGAAGGACAAGTGAGTCCGAGATTTATTGGCCCATTTGAGGTGTTGGAGAGGGTTGGCGAGTGCTGATACTCAATTTTACCCTCATGGTTCCATTTGGCCTTTTGTGAACTAATATATTGTATATATTTTTAAGTAATATTTATAGGATATTTTACATATTATTGCTCCGTTACATGTCCAAATAGTGATTTTATCATTTATTATAGCTTTATAGAATTTTAAAGCTATTATTTATTTTTAAAAGTATGTTTTGATAAATAATTGGTTAATTTTAGTATTTTTGTGAGTGATAAATAATTTATTATTATTTCTTAAAATTATTTATGATTGGCTAATTGGTCAAAATACTTTATTTACATGTGTAGTATTTCATATGAATTTTGTGATATTTTAGGGAGTTTTCATAATTCGATTGCATTTTATATCATTTCTGCATTATTTACAATAGTAGCCTACGTTCTCCATAATTAATCATATTTTATCATATTTTCTTTGTCAAAATAACACTTTCTATTTTCATGATCTTAGTTCATTATTTTAAGTTCAATGTTACAAAAACGTTTTTTTTTACATATTATTAAATATTTTATAAATTATTTTTATTAAATTATATATGTTTTTAAAATAGCCCAATGATATGATGAAATGTGGATCAATTTGATCTAAATGACCAGACCCAATATCCCTAAGCCCAATTCAGATGACCCATGCCCTTTCGACCCGTCCATGACCTGCCAAAACCGACCCCGATGATCCTTTGATCATAGCCGTCCATCGCCTTTAATCAAATAGCCCATATCCCTTTGCCCCTTTTGATATAACTCGCCCCTAACCCCAATACCCCATTTCCTCTTCTGCAGCTGTGAGCACGTAAGTTTTACCCCATATATGAAATTACTCCTAAAACTGTTTACAATAGTTTTAATTGTATTCTTCGTAGAATTTTAGGAAATTTGTTTGGATATTTGTTTGTATTTTTATTGCATTAATGGATTACTTGCATCGTTGCATCATTAGGAACGTTTTTTTTTAAAAAAACATGAAAATCATAAAAAAATATTTTTATCTTTTGTTCTTTGCATTTTTCTAGGTTTTAATTGCATCATTAGCATTTAATTACATATAGTTCTAAATAAAAATAACAAGAAGAAAGGGGATTACTTTAATCCTCTCTTGCATTTTTATGATTCAATTGATTAGCTAATTGGTTAATTCACAATTGAAGTAGTTTAATATTGGTTAAATGGATAAATAGTTTAGATGTGCAAAATTAGATCTAGTTAGATGTAAATCTAAAAATGGCTAATTTTGAAAATCAAAGCCAAAGAAGAAAGGGGACTGCTAAGCTTAAAATTGGACTTGGGACAACATTTCGACGGCCCAGTCGTGCCTCAATACCCGTTCCAGCCCGTCCAGACCCAGTCCATCTTGTTACTAAACCAAACAACCCCATTTTGTCCCTTTAATCTCCTCCCTTCATCTTCTATCATCCAACGGATGGGAACTCAACTCCCATGTTGAATAAAACTATCCGAAATTAGTCAAACCCTAAACCCCCATTTTCTCTCTTCTCGTCTCTCTCACTATCCGCCCAGAGCCGCCGCCAAAAATTGCCTCACGCCGGCGGCCAACCTCCAAATCTCCCCAATTTAACACCAAACAATCTCCATCCATTCTTCTTTCCAAATCCCCTAACCTTGCTCTTCAAATCCCCCTAAAACTTCTCGATTTGTTGATCTAGGAATCGACAGAAAACCTAGTTCGTCCCCGTCTCGATTTTTTCCCAATCTTAGTCTGTTAGGGGTCGAAACGTACATCATTTGACTCCTCATGTTAAGTGCTATCATTTTATGCTGGTCTTATGCCATTTCACGGTCGCTCGTGGTCGGTCAACCCACCATTGACCGGCCAGAATTCCTTAGATCCTTGGCCTCTCTTTTGTTCGGCAATGCAAAAGCTATTGTTATATATAACACTGACCAAAATAGAGAATTACGGCCAATGCTTATATACCAATAGTTTGTGCTTGCCGGAATTTTGTTCGCTTGTCGGTTTCTGCTTACACTCTTCCCAGATTCGAATAGGTATACATCTTTCCTTTTCCTCTTTAAATTAATTTCAATTATATGCTTCGTTGCTTGGTTAGGATTTGTTAGTTTTAGTTGGTTGTTCAAAGTTAAACTTTACTGAATCAATAGTTAGTCACACATCTTCTTGCTGGGGGATTTGACTATTGGATTTTTGATTAGTCGTTTAATTGCTTTGCCATGATTAATTAATTGCCTTTTCTGATTAATTAGGTTCCAATTACCTTTGAGTTTGTTTGTTTTCTCTTAAATGTTTGGGCTAGTGTTTGATTCGTTTGAGCCTATTGGCCCAAGGCCCAAGCAGAGTTAGTAGTAAAATAACATGTGCAGTATTGAAGTAAGCTAATAATAGAAAACAGAAATCAGTAAATGGCAACAAAACCAACATGTGATATAAACAGTAAAGCAATAAGAACACCATAAAAATACCATTGAAACCAAAAATTCTGTTCTAACAAATGACAATCAATTAATCAAGTCGTTCTAATACAAGTCTCGCATCGAAAATTTTCCGAGATACCTCATCTCATAGTCACAAGTCACGGGTCTCAACCCACTATCATATTCTCATAGCACCTAGTGCCCACATTTCAAATCACGACCGAACGGATAACTCATTTGCCAATTTCTCAACCCGCCCGATATGATCACAAGCTCACATCCACAATCCGTCCAGCATGATCACATGCTCACAATCGCAATCTGTCCGGCATAGTCATAGGCTCACAATCACAATCCGCCTGGAATGGTTACAGGATCACAATCACAATCCACCTGGCATGGTCACATGCTCGATATCAACACGAAAACATATAATACAAGAACACATGGGCATGATCCATAACTGTCAAGTTTCATACTCTTGAGCTATTACAACTGGCATGCTACGGTGTATGCTTGTGCGAGTATACTACTGCAGCCCAAGTCAATAAGTAATATCAAAGACATCGAGTAGCTCATCGAAGCAACAAACAAGTCTCGTAAGGTGTATGACATTAACAAAGGAAAACACACCATCACAAACAACGGTAAGCCAGCCTTATACTCCGCATAATGGAAACCAAATCACACAACAATTCACATGTGCTAACATCACAACAACACGACATATCAACTCGTATCACAAGTGCCCATAAGACATAACCTTTTCAAAGGTCCAACAATATCAATATTTCCGCAACAAACAGCCCACAACTCAACACAATGTATATAGAATCTGAGTAACAACAAAATGAACGGGAAAGTAACTCAACAAGGAACAACACCCCCCTTTTAGCACAACTTCAATTAAAATAGATGAATGACTTTCGATCACATCCATTCCAATTAATTATTTAGGGATAAAATCAAGAGTGAAAGTATTTCTATGAAATGGCAAACTTCAAATTCTAGTGTACGAATCGGCTAACAATGAAAAAGATGGTACGGACTAGTACTACATATAAATGCATGAGAACAACCCGGCAACAAAAGGATATCATGTAACAACAATTTAAACTAAGAATAACTCCACAATAAAAGAAATCACATAATGATAAAAGTGATAACAACTCCAAATAATGCATATAAGAGCAAATTCGACAAGTTGAGAATGTGACATGTAACGACAACTTCAAATACAACATGTGATAGTAGAAATGACGAATAAAAGATATAACATGTGCCAACAATTCCAAATAAGTACATGAAAGATGCCTAAGAGTCTAAATCGGTTGATTTCCATATATAAGCCCGACCACATACTCGTCACCTCGTGTACACAGCTTTCACATGACACAAATAGCAAAAAATGACTCAAATCCTATGGGGTAGTTCCCACACACAAAGTTAGGCAAGATACTTACCTCAAAAAAGCTAAAACTGATACTCTAAAATGACCTTCTCGTGTGAAACAATCTTTAGAGAGCTCAAATCTAGTCAAAATAACTTAATATCATAAATAAAAACCATAGGAAACAATTTTGGATAATAAAGCTTCGATCTTTAATGAAAACTAAAAAGTCAACCCAAAAGGTCAACCCCAGACTCGCACCTCATAACCCGACAAGTTTCACAAAAATCCAAACACTCTTTCCGATACGAGTCCAACCATATAAAAATTATCCAATTCCGACATCAAATCGGCCTTCAAATCCTCATTTTACATTTTTGAAAGTTTATACAAAAATCCTCATTTTTCTCTAACTCAAACCACTAATTTAATGATAAAAACAAATACAGAATCATGAAATATATTCAAATACGGGTAAAGAACACTTACCCCAATCCAAGTCGTGAAAAACCCCTCCAAAATCGCCCAAAATCGAGGTCTGCAAAACAAGATATGATAAAAATAACCAAACCCTCGACATAAATACAATCTGTCCAGAGATCCCGCTTTTGTGGTCAGAAGGTCGCTTCTGCGGCAGATTATCCGCTTCTGCAGAAATACTCTACCTTAGCCAAAGTCGCTTCTGTGATAGGGAATGCGCTTTTGCGCTTGGAGTTCGCTTTTGCGGTTGCGCAGATGCGCCCATACATCCGCTTCTGCGGTCTCCCTCATCCAGTCTTGTTCCGTTTCTGCGCCCCTTCTCCTCCGCGCCTGCGATCAACGCACATGCACCCAGTGGTCTGCAGGTGCGACCACACCAGATCCTTGCCCAAACCAGCTTCTCTTAATATGATCCAAATGATCCGAAACCCGTCCGAAACACACTCGGGGCCCCCGGGACCCTGTCCGAACATACCAACAAGTTCCATAACATAACGCGGACCTACTCGAGACCACAAATCACATCAAACAATGTCAAAACTATGAATCACACCTCAAATCGAACTTAATGAACTTATAAACTTGCAACTTTTACAACTCGCACCGAATCATATCAAATAAACCCGAAATGACGTGAAATTATGTATGCAAGTTCCAAATGACATAAAAGAGATATTTAAACTATCAGAATCGCAATCCGATCCCGATATCCCCAAAGTCAACTCTCGGTCAAACCTCTCAACCTTCCAAACCTTCAACTTTCTAATTTTCGCCAAAATACATCAAATCAACCTACAGACCTCCAAATCCAAATTCGGGCATACGCCAAAGACCAAAATCACCATACGAAGTTATTGGAATCATCAAAATACCATTCCGGAGTCGTCTACACAAATGTCAAACTCCGTTCAACTCTTATCGCTTAAACTTCTAAAACAAGAATCATCCTTCTAAATCAATCCCGAAATATCTGAAAACCAAACTCGGCGACACACGCAAGTCATAATACATAACACGAAGCTACTCGAGACCTTAAGCCACTGAACGGGACACTAATTCTCAAAACAACCAGTCGGGTCGTTATATTCTCCCCCTCTTAAACAAACATTCGTCCTCGAACGTGCCAAGAACCGTTCTGAAGTCATCAAATCACTGAATGAACTCACCATACATATACTCGCGGGTGACCCCACATCACCTCAATCTACATAAGCCCGACAACACCATCTCAACTGAAGATTATTCCTTCCACCCACACTGATAAGCCTTAGAACCAAAAGTTTCACCATCCTATCATCTCCCAAAGACTCGGTTCCCACTCTAACACATAGTATCAGCCTCAACCAGCTGCAACAACTCATGCCTTTACCCACAAGGTACATCCACACGACGTAACACATCACACATATGCCTATAACAACATCTCTGACCACCATAGTTGCCCATAATCAAATACAACACCGGCAATTAACCTCATATCAACTAAAACCCTGTTCCAAACCTTCACAACACTAACAACGATGCAATAAACATGAATATCCAATGACCATTCACTCAAATCACAACACTGACAACGATGCAAGAAACATGAATATCCCATGACCATTCACTCAAATCAGCAAATCATACCTAACGCCACCTGGGCACACACCTTGCAAGCTAAAACCCAACAAGCACAATGCGAATATGACTAAATATGCAAAGAGAAACACATGAGAGAATTATCAAACAAGCCCGACAGGCAAAACTCCCTATCAGTACCATACTATGAATCAATTCCACAAGTGAGTATCAAAACATATGAACTAATCACAAGGATCTCATCCTAATACAACTCCACCGTGGCACGTAGCTCGGTCCAAACATATCAAATCACACAAAAACGCGAGGGTCTTACCCTCAACTTTGAATCACAAGTAGAATACACCTCACACCAACCAAAAACTTTCACTAACTGAATTCCGCAAAATAAAATCACAACACGTAATGGACTTCCCATACCGGTAGATCATCTAAATCACAAATCGTAGCCAAACTATCCAGAAATCACATCAAAACTTACCGTAGTGAGTAACAGAAAGTTCAATATAGTCGCATAGCTCTCAATGGTGAACAAAACAAACGATAGACACGGGATACCACTATAGAATCTCCCAACAGGGGTGAGCACATAAGACGAGTACAAAATCACGAAACTCACCCATATGCGAAGCAAGATAGGAGGACTCACCCCCATAAGCAGAACCGAATCAAAATAAGAATGATGCTCCTCTATAACAAATCGAAACCGTACTTGTAATGACACCATCTGGTGTAGCGGCCTCAGCCCTACCATGGAAGCACATCAACGGGTCGGGCCTCCCCCTCTAGGGCACCATCTACCCGCCTGTCCTCCACCCTAACTGGCCGTGCAGGTGGAGTGTCAATTGGAATGAAGCCCGTAGCCTAAGTGCTCTAATGAAATCCGCCCCTCCCGAGTCTGGGACAATCTTTCATGATGTGCCTAGTATTACCACAATCATAACAACCCCTCTGTGGGTGTGGCTGCTCATATTGAGTCCGTGCCGGATAACTGGAATAACCACTGTAGGAATCCCGTGCCGGTGGTACACTAAAAGATGACTGGCCCACATGAGTACCCTGACTAATTGGAGCACCACGAGTAGTTTGAACTGCATACTGGACTGCCCGACTGCCGAAGCTTCCACTACGATGGGTCATAGCTGAAGATTAGAATCCTATGAACCCTCTAGAACCTCGAGACCTCTTGGTGTCCTTATCCTCCCTCTCCCCACCCCGAATACGCTCTAACATCTTGGCAATCTCCACCACCTACTGAAATAGAGTACCAGTCTGCAACTCCCGAGCCATGCTGAATCTAAGATCATAATTGACCCCCTCAATGAATATGCAGACTCACTCTCTGACTGTAGGAACCAAAGTAGATGCATGGCGGGATAACTCACTGAACCTGATGGAATACTCTAACACCGTAATGGTGCCCTGAAAACCATGAGCTGAAATGTAGTAAAAGTACTGATACGCTGCTCCCGACAGCTGAAATATAGTAAAAGTAACTCCGCTTACCTCCACAATACCCATGGTGCGGAGAATAGGGTGATACTTCTCTAGAAAACCATGAGCATCATCGGTATCTGTGCCACTGAAAGTAGGTGGACTATACCTCTTGAACCTCTCAAGCCTCTTCTGCTCCTCCTCTGATGCCCCTGGCCTGACCTCGGGCTGAACCGGAATAGCAGGCTGTACGGGCACTACAACCAGAACCTGACCAATATGAGTCCGCTGCTCTTGATTATGGGCGGTGGGAGTCTGAGATCCTCCCCCAATCAGCGAAGTAGATTCAACAGAGATCAATCTCGCCTGAGCCAATGTACCAAACATGCTCAGGAACTGTGCTAAAGTCTCCTAAAGCCCGGGGGTAACAATAGGCGCCTCCGGTGCCTGTCCCCCAATCGGAGCTATTGGCGGCTCCTCAACTGCTGCTCTGACAGGAGCTCTAGTTATGGCGCATGCCCCTCTTCGACCTCTACCTCGGGCCCGGCCTCTCGCGGCTCTAGCAGGGGGCGTATGTGTCTGCTCAGCTGATCCGGTAGCGCGTGTCCTCTCCATCTATGAGAGAATAGAGATATAAAGGCTCAAACTTCGAAATCAACAAATCCGAATGACATGAATGAAATAAGTGGAATTTTCCTAATAGTTTTGTAGCCCCTCGAAGATAAGTACAGACGTCTTCGTACCAATCCGCATGACTCTACTAAATTTGCTCGTGACTCGTAAAACCCTATGAACCTAGAGCTCTGATACCAACTTGTCACAACCTAAAAACCTATCGCAGGAGTCGTGATGGCACCTAGTCTCTAAGACTAGATAAGCCGATTACTAACAATGATTAAGACAGTTTTAATTATGAATTTGAAAAAAAGTTTAATTTAAATACCGAAACACAAGTGGAATAAGACTAGACGACAATAATCATAACAACCTCCCAAGATTTGGTAATATAGAGTCACGAACTCTAGCTAAGTATATGGAAAGATCTCAAAGATCGAAATACAATAATGTTCAAATGACAAGATAACAATACAATATAAGGAAAGGACTCAAAGGGACTGCGATGACCAAGAAGCTCTACCTTGAATCCTCGTGATCAACAAGCTAACTCTGCCCGAGTCCGATATCTCCAATACCTGGCTCTCCACAAAAGTGTGCAGAAGTGTAGTATGAGTACACCACGGTCGGTACCCAGTAAGTATCAAGACTAACCTCGGTGGAGTAGTGATGAGGTATAAGTCAAGCCACTCACTAGACAAAATAACCTGTACAGTATAGAAGTATAAAGCTAATAACGAAAAGTAGAAATCGGTAAATGGCAACAAAACCAACATGTGATATAAACAGTAAAGCAATAAGAACACCGTGAAAATACCATTGAAACCAAATAAGGAACACAAATGACACTAAATTAATCAAGCCATTCTAATACCAGTCTCGCAACGAAAATTTTCCGAGATACCTCATCTCATAGTCACAAGTCACGGGTCTCAACCCACTATTATATGGTCATGATACCTTGTGCCCACATTTCAAATCACAACCGCACGGACAACTCACGTGCCAATATCTCAACCCGCCCGACATGAACAAAGGCTCATATCCACAATCCGCCCGGCATGATCACGTGCTCACATCACAATCCGCCCGGCATGGTCACATGCTCACAATCACAATCCTACCAGCATGGTCATATGTTCGATACCAACATAAAAATAGATAATACAAGAACACATGGGCAATGATCAATAACTATCAAGTTTCATACTCCTAAGCTAGTATAAGTGGCATGCTACGATGTATGCTTGTGCGAGTGTATTACTGCAGCCCAAGTCAACAAGTAATATCAAAGACATCGAGTAGCTCATCGAAGCAACAAAACAAGTCACGTAAGGTGAATGATATACACAAAGGAAAACACACCATCACACGAAAATCATCAACACAATGTCCCCAAGCCATCACACATTATCCCTGACATTGCCACCCTTATCTCTTCGATAGCCACCTGTATCACTCTGCCCTGACAATATCATTAGCCGCCTGTATCGCTCCGATAGTCACCCGTATCACTCCATATAATAGTCACCCTTATCGCTCCGCCCGTACAGTAACACAATAGCCACCCGTATCACTTCATACATTCAACAACAGTGAGATGCCACCCTTATGCCCCGCATAGCAACAATGGTGAAATGCCACCCTTATACTCTGCATAACAGCAACCAAACCACACAACAATTCATATGTGCTAACATCACAACAACACGACATATCGACTCGTATCACAAGTGCCCATAGGACACAACTTTTTCAAAGGTCCAACAATATCAATATTTTCGCAACAAATAGTCCACGACTCAACACAATATGTATAGAATCTCAGTAACAACAAAATGAATGGGAAAGTAACTCAACAAGGAACAACACCCTCCTTTTAGCACAACTTCCAATTAAAATAGATGAATGATTTTCGATCACATCCATTCCAATTAATTATTTAGGGATAAAATCAAGAGTGAAAGTATTTCTATGAAATGGCAAACTTCGAATTCTAGTGTACGAATCGGCTAACAATGAAAAAGATGGTACGGACTAGTACTACATATAAATGCATGAGAACAACCCGGCAACAAAAGGATATCATGTAACAACAATTTAAACTAAGAATAACTCCACAATAAAAGAAATCACATAATGATAAAAGTGATAACAACTCCAAATAATGCATATAAGAGCAAATTCGACAAGTTGAGAATGTGACATGTAACGACAACTTCAAATACAACATGTGATAGTAGAAATGACGAATAAAAGATATAACATGTGCCAACAATTCCAAATAAGTACATGAAAGATGCCTAAGAGTCTAAATCGGTTGATTTCCATATATAAGCCCGACCACATACTCGTCACCTCGTGTACACAGCTTTCACATGACACAAATAGCAAAAACGACTCAAATCCTATGGGGTAGTTCCCACACACAAAGTTAGGCAAGATACTTACCTCAAAAAAGCTAAAACTGATACTCTAAAATGACCTTCTCGTGTGAAACAATCTTTAGAGAGCTCAAATCTAGTCAAAATAACTTAATATCATAAATAAAAACCATAGGAAACAATTTTGGATAATAAAGCTTCGATCTTTAATGAAAACTAAAAAGTCAACCCAAAAGGTCAACCCCAGACTCGCACCTCATAACCCGACAAGTTTCACAAAAATCCAAACACTCTTTCCGATACGAGTCCAACCATATAAAAATTATCCAATTCCGACATCAAATCGGCCTTCAAATCCTCATTTTACATTTTTGAAAGTTTATACAAAAATCCTCATTTTTCTCTAACTCAAACCACTAATTTAATGATAAAAACAAATACAGAATCATGAAATATATTCAAATACGGGTAAAGAACACTTACCCCAATCCAAGTCGTGAAAAACCCCTCCAAAATCGCCCAAAATCGAGGTCTGCAAAACAAGATATGATAAAAATAACCAAACCCTCGACATAAATACAATCTGTCCAGAGATCCCGCTTTTGTGGTCAGAAGGTCGCTTCTGCGGCAGATTATCCGCTTCTACAGAAATACTCTATCTTAGCCAAAGTCGCTTCTGTGATAGGGAATGCGCTTTTGCGCTTGGAGTTCGCTTTTGCGGTTGCGCAGATGCGCCCATACATCCGCTTCTGCGGTCTCCCTCATCCAGTCTTGTTCCGTTTCTGCGCCCCTTCTCCTCCGCGCCTGCGATCAACGCACATGCACCCAGTGGTCTGCAGGTGCGACCAAACCAGATCCTTGCCCAAACCAGCTTCTCTCAATATGATCCAAATGATCCGAAACCCGTCCGAAACACACTCGGGGCCCCCGGGACCCTGTCCGAACATACCAACAAGTTCCATAACATAACGCGGACCTACTCGAGATCACAAATTACATCAAACAATGTCAAAACTATGAATCACACCTCAAATCGAACTTAATGAACTTATAAACTTGCAACTTTTACAACTCGCACCGAATCATATCAAATAAACCCGAAATGACGTGAAATTATGTATGCAAGTTCCAAATGACATAAAAGAGATATTTAAACTTTCGGAATCGCAATCCGATCCCGATATCCCCAAAGTCAACTCTCGGTCAAACCTCTCAACCTTCCAAACCTTCAACTTTCTAATTTTCGCCAAAATACATCAAATCAACCTACAGACCTCCAAATCCAAATTCGGGCATACGCCAAAGACCAAAATCACCATACGAAGTTATTGGAATCATCAAAATACCATTCCGGAGTCGTCTACACAAATGTCAAACTCCGTTCAACTCTTATCGCTTAAACTTCTAAAACAAGAATCATCCTTCTAAATCAATCCCGAAATATCTGAAAACCAAACTCGGCGACACACGCAAGTCATAATACATAACACGAAGCTACTCGAGACCTTAAGCCACTGAACGGGACACTAATTCTCAAAACAACCAGTCGGGTCGTTATATTCTCCCCCTCTTAAACAAACATTCGTCCTCGAACGTGCCAAGAACCGTTCTGAAGTCATCAAATCACTGAATGAACTCACCATACATATACTCGCGGGTGACCCCACATCACCTCAATCTACATAAGCCCGACAACACCATCTCAACTGAAGATTATTCCTTCCACCCACACTGATAAGCCTTAGAACCAAAAGTTTCACCATCCTATCATCTCCCAAAGACTCGGTTCCCACTCTAACACATAGTATCAGCCTCAACCAGCTGCAACAACTCATGCCTTTACCCACAAGGTACATCCACACGACGTAACACATCACACATATGCCTATAACAACATCTCTGACCACCATAGTTGCCCATAATCAAATACAACACCGGCAATTAACCTCATATCAACTAAAACCCTGTTCCAAACCTTCACAACACTAACAACGATGCAATAAACATGAATATCCAATGACCATTCACTCAAATCACAACACTGACAACGATGCAAGAAACATGAATATCCCATGACCATTCACTCAAATCAGCAAATCATACCTAACGCCACCTGGGCACACACCTTGCAAGCTAAAACCCAACAAGCACAATGCGAATATGACTAAATATGCAAAGAGAAACACATGAGAGAATTATCAAACAAGCCCGACAGGCAAAACTCCCTATCAGTACCATACTATGAATCAATTCCACAAGTGAGTATCAAAACATATGAACTAATCACAAGGATCTCATCCTAATACAACTCCACCGTGGCACGTAGCTCGGTCCAAACATATCAAATCACACAAAAACGCGAGGGTCTTACCCTCAACTTTGAATCACAAGTAGAATACACCTCACACCAACCAAAAACTTTCACTAACTGAATTCCGCAAAATAAAATCACAACACGTAATGGACTTCCCATACCGGTAGATCATCTAAATCACAAATCGTAGCCAAACTATCCAGAAATCACATCAAAACTTACCGTAGTGAGTAACAGAAAGTTCAATATAGTCGCATAGCTCTCAATGGTGAACAAAACAAAACGATAGACACGGGATACCACTATAGAATCTCCCAACAGGGGTGAGCACATAAGACGAGTACAAAATCACGAAACTCACCCATATGCGAAGCAAGATAGGAGGACTCACCCCCATAAGCAGAACCGAATCAAAATAAGAATGATGCTCCTCTATAACAAATCGAAACCGTACTTGTAATGACACCATCTGGTGTAGCGGCCTCAGCCCTACCATGGAAGCACATCAACGGGTCGGGCCTCCCCCTCTAGGGCACCATCTACCCGCCTGTCCTCCACCCTAACTGGCCGTGCAGGTGGAGTGTCAATTGGAATGAAGCCCGTAGCCTAAGTGCTCTAATGAAATCCGCCCCTCCCGAGTCTGGGACAATCTTTCATGATGTGCCTAGTATTACCACAATCATAACAACCCCTCTGTGGGTGTGGCTGCTCATATTGAGTCCGTGCCGGATAACTGGAATAACCACTGTAGGAATCCCGTGCCGGTGGTACACTAAAAGATGACTGGCCCACATGAGTACCCTGACTAATTGGAGCACCACGAGTAGTTTGAACTGCATACTGGACTGCCCGACTGCCGAAGCTTCCACTACGATGGGTCATAGCTGAAGATTAGAATCCTATGAACCCTCTAGAACCTCGAGACCTCTTGGTGTCCTTATCCTCCCTCTCCCCACCCCGAATACGCTCTAACATCTTGGCAATCTCCACCACCTACTGAAATAGAGTACCAGTCTGCAACTCCCGAGCCATGCTGAATCTAAGATCATAATTGACCCCCTCAATGAATATGCAGACTCACTCTCTGACTGTAGGAACCAAAGTAGATGCATGGCGGGATAACTCACTGAACCTGATGGAATACTCTAACACCGTAATGGTGCCCTGAAAACCATGAGCTGAAATGTAGTAAAAGTACTGATACGCTGCTCCCGACAGCTGAAATATAGTAAAAGTAACTCCGCTTACCTCCACAATACCCATGGTGCGGAGAATAGGGTGATACTTCTCTAGAAAACCATGAGCATCATCGGTATCTGTGCCACTGAAAGTAGGTGGACTATACCTCTTGAACCTCTCAAGCCTCTTCTGCTCCTCCTCTGATGCCCCTGGCCTGACCTCGGGCTGAACCGGAATAGCAGGCTGTACGGGCACTACAACCAGAACCTGACCAATATGAGTCCGCTGCTCTTGATTATGGGCGGTGGGAGTCTGAGATCCTCCCCCAATCAGCGAAGTAGATTCAACAGAGATCAATCTCGCCTGAGCCAATGTACCAAACATGCTCAGGAACTGTGCTAAAGTCTCCTAAAGCCCGGGGGTAACAATAGGCGCCTCCGGTGCCTGTCCCCCAATCGGAGCTATTGGCGGCTCCTCAACTGCTGCTCTGACAGGAGCTCTAGTTATGGCGCATGCCCCTCTTCGACCTCTACCTCGGGCCCGGCCTCTCGCGGCTCTAGCAGGGGGCGTATGTGTCTGCTCAGCTGATCCGGTAGCGCGTGTCCTCTCCATCTATGAGAGAATAGAGATATAAAGGCTCAAACTTCGAAATCAACAAATCCGAATGACATGAATGAAATAAGTGGAATTTTCCTAATAGTTTTGTAGCCCCTCGAAGATAAGTACAGACGTCTTCGTACCAATCCGCATGACTCTACTAAATTTGCTCGTGACTCGTAAAACCCTATGAACCTAGAGCTCTGATACCAACTTGTCACAACCTAAAAACCTATCGCAGGAGTCGTGATGGCACCTAGTCTCTAAGACTAGATAAGCCGATTACTAACAATGATTAAGACAGTTTTAATTATGAATTTGAAAAAAAGTTTAATTTAAATACCGAAACACAAGTGGAATAAGACTAGGCGACAATAATCATAACAACCTCCCAAGATTTGGTAATATAGAGTCACGAACTCTAGCTAAGTATATGGAAAGATCTCAAAGATCGAAATACAATAATGTTCAAATGACAAGATAACAATACAATATAAGGAAAGGACTCAAAGGGACTGCGATGACCAAGAAGCTCTACCTTGAATCCTCGTGATCAACAAGCTAACTCTGCCCGAGTCCGATATCTCCAATACCTGGCTCTCCACAAAAGTGTGCAGAAGTGTAGTATGAGTACACCACGGTCGGTACCCAGTAAGTATCAAGACTAACCTCGGTGGAGTAGTGATGAGGTATAAGTCAAGCCACTCACTAGACAAAATAACCTGTACAGTATAGAAGTATAAAGCTAATAACGAAAAGTAGAAATCGGTAAATGGCAACAAAACCAACATGTGATATAAACAGTAAAGCAATAAGAACACCGTGAAAATACCATTGAAACCAAATAAGGAACACAAATGACACTAAATTAATCAAGCCATTCTAATACCAGTCTCGCAACGAAAATTTTCCGAGATACCTCATCTCATAGTCACAAGTCACGGGTCTCAACCCACTATTATATGGTCATGATACCTTGTGCCCACATTTCAAATCACAACCGCACGGACAACTCACGTGCCAATATCTCAACCCGCCCGACATGAACAAAGGCTCATATCCACAATCCGCCCGGCATGATCACGTGCTCACAATCACAATCCGCCCGGCATGGTCACATGCTCACAATCACAATCCTACCAGCATGGTCATATGTTCGATACCAACATAAAAATAGATAATACAAGAACACATGGGCAATGATCAATAACTATCAAGTTTCATACTCCTAAGCTAGTATAAGTGGCATGCTACGATGTATGCTTGTGCGAGTGTATTACTGCAGCCCAAGTCAACAAGTAATATCAAAGACATCGAGTAGCTCATCGAAGCAACAAAACAAGTCACGTAAGGTGAATGATATACACAAAGGAAAACACACCATCACACGAAAATCATCAACACAATGTCCCCAAGCCATCACACATTATCCCTGACATTGCCACCCTTATCTCTTCGATAGCCACCTGTATCACTCTGCCCTGACAATATCATTAGCCGCCTGTATCGCTCCGATAGTCACCCGTATCACTCCATATAATAGTCACCCTTATCGCTCCGCCCGTACAGTAACACAATAGCCACCCGTATCACTTCATACATTCAACAACAGTGAGATGCCACCCTTATGCCCCGCATAGCAACAATGGTGAAATGCCACCATTATACTCTGCATAACAGCAACCAAACCACACAACAATTCATATGTGCTAACATCACAACAACACGACATATCGACTCGTATCACAAGTGCCCATAGGACACAACTTTTTCAAAGGTCCAACAATATCAATATTTTCGCAACAAATAGTCCACGACTTAACACAATATGTATAGAATCTCAGTAACAACAAAATGAACGGGAAAGTAACTCAACAAGGAACAACACCCCCCTTTTAGCACAACTTCAATTAAAATAGATGAATGACTTTCGATCACATCCATTCCAATTAATTATTTAGGGATAAAATCAAGAGTGAAAGTATTTCTATGAAATGGCAAACTTCAAATTCTAGTGTACGAATCGGCTAACAATGAAAAAGATGGTACGGACTAGTACTACATATAAATGCATGAGAACAACCCGGCAACAAAAGGATATCATGTAACAACAATTTAAACTAAGAATAACTCCACAATAAAAGAAATCACATAATGATAAAAGTGATAACAACTCCAAATAATGCATATAAGAGCAAATTCGACAAGTTGAGAATGTGACATGTAACGACAACTTCAAATACAACATGTGATAGTAGAAATGACGAATAAAAGATATAACATGTGCCAACAATTCCAAATAAGTACATGAAAGATGCCTAAGAGTCTAAATCGGTTGATTTCCATATATAAGCCCGACCACATACTCGTCACCTCGTGTACACAGCTTTCACATGACACAAATAGCAAAAACGACTCAAATCCTATGGGGTAGTTCCCACACACAAAGTTAGGCAAGATACTTACCTCAAAAAAGCTAAAACTGATACTCTAAAATGACCTTCTCGTGTGAAACAATCTTTAGAGAGCTCAAATCTAGTCAAAATAACTTAATATCATAAATAAAAACCATAGGAAACAATTTTGGATAATAAAGCTTCGATCTTTAATGAAAACTAAAAAGTCAACCCAAAAGGTCAACCCCAGACTCGCACCTCATAACCCGACAAGTTTCACAAAAATCCAAACACTCTTTCCGATACGAGTCCAACCATATAAAAATTATCCAATTCCGACATCAAATCGGCCTTCAAATCCTCATTTTACATTTTTGAAAGTTTATACAAAAATCCTCATTTTTCTCTAACTCAAACCACTAATTTAATGATAAAAACAAATACAGAATCATGAAATATATTCAAATACGGGTAAAGAACACTTACCCCAATCCAAGTCGTGAAAAACCCCTCCAAAATCGCCCAAAATCGAGGTCTGCAAAACAAGATATGATAAAAATAACCAAACCCTCGACATAAATACAATCTGTCCAGAGATCCCGCTTTTGTGGTCAGAAGGTCGCTTCTGCGGCAGATTATCCGCTTCTGCAGAAATACTCTACCTTAGCCAAAGTCGCTTCTGTGATAGGGAATGCGCTTTTGCGCTTGGAGTTCGCTTTTGCGGTTGCGCAGATGCGCCCATACATCCGCTTCTGCGGTCTCCCTCATCCAGTCTTGTTCCGTTTCTGCGCCCCTTCTCCTCCGCGCCTGCGATCAACGCACATGCACCCAGTGGTCTGCAGGTGCGACCAAACCAGATCCTTGCCCAAACCAGCTTCTCTCAATATGATCCAAATGATCCGAAACCCGTCCGAAACACACTCGGGGCCCCCGGGACCCTGTCCGAACATACCAACAAGTTCCATAACATAACGCGGACCTACTCGAGACCACAAATCACATCAAACAATGTCAAAACTATGAATCACACCTCAAATCGAACTTAATGAACTTATAAACTTGCAACTTTTACAACTCGCACCGAATCATATCAAATAAACCCGAAATGACGTGAAATTATGTATGCAAGTTCCAAATGACATAAAAGAGATATTTAAACTATCGGAATCGCAATCCGATCCCGATATCCCCAAAGTCAACTCTCGGTCAAACCTCTCAACCTTCCAAACCTTCAACTTTCTAATTTTCGCCAAAATACATCAAATCAACCTACAGACCTCCAAATCCAAATTCGGGCATACGCCAAAGACCAAAATCACCATACGAAGTTATTGGAATCATCAAAATACCATTCCGGAGTCGTCTACACAAATGTCAAACTCCGTTCAACTCTTATCGCTTAAACTTCTAAAACAAGAATCATCCTTCTAAATCAATCCCGAAATATCTGAAAACCAAACTCGGCGACACACGCAAGTCATAATACATAACACGAAGCTACTCGAGACCTTAAGCCACTGAACGGGACACTAATTCTCAAAACAACCAGTCGGGTCGTTATATTCTCCCCCTCTTAAACAAACATTCGTCCTCGAACGTGCCAAGAACCGTTCTGAAGTCATCAAATCACTGAATGAACTCACCATACATATACTCGCGGGTGACCCCACATCACCTCAATCTACATAAGCCCGACAACACCATCTCAACTGAAGATTATTCCTTCCACCCACACTGATAAGCCTTAGAACCAAAAGTTTCACCATCCTATCATCTCCCAAAGACTCGGTTCCCACTCTAACACATAGTATCAGCCTCAACCAGCTGCAACAACTCATGCCTTTACCCACAAGGTACATCCACACGACGTAACACATCACACATATGCCTATAACAACATCTCTGACCACCATAGTTGCCCATAATCAAATACAACACCGGCAATTAACCTCATATCAACTAAAACCCTGTTCCAAACCTTCACAACACTAACAACGATGCAATAAACATGAATATCCAATGACCATTCACTCAAATCACAACACTGACAACGATGCAAGAAACATGAATATCCCATGACCATTCACTCAAATCAGCAAATCATACCTAACGCCACCTGGGCACACACCTTGCAAGCTAAAACCCAACAAGCACAATGCGAATATGACTAAATATGCAAAGAGAAACACATGAGAGAATTATCAAACAAGCCCGACAGGCAAAACTCCCTATCAGTACCATACTATGAATCAATTCCACAAGTGAGTATCAAAACATATGAACTAATCACAAGGATCTCATCCTAATACAACTCCACCGTGGCACGTAGCTCGGTCCAAACATATCAAATCACACAAAAACGCGAGGGTCTTACCCTCAACTTTGAATCACAAGTAGAATACACCTCACACCAACCAAAAACTTTCACTAACTGAATTCCGCAAAATAAAATCACAACACGTAATGGACTTCCCATACCGGTAGATCATCTAAATCACAAATCGTAGCCAAACTATCCAGAAATCACATCAAAACTTACCGTAGTGAGTAACAGAAAGTTTAATATAGTCGCATAGCTCTCAATGGTGAACAAAACAAAACGATAGACACGGGATACCACTATAGAATCTCCCAACAGGGGTGAGCACATAAGACGAGTACAAAATCACGAAACTCACCCATATGCGAAGCAAGATAGGAGGACTCACCCCCATAAGCAGAACCGAATCAAAATAAGAATGATGCTCCTCTATAACAAATCGAAACCGTACTTGTAATGACACCATCTGGTGTAGCGGCCTCAGCCCTACCATGGAAGCACATCAACGGGTCGGGCCTCCCCCTCTAGGGCACCATCTACCCGCCTGTCCTCCACCCTAACTGGCCGTGCAGGTGGAGTGTCAATTGGAATGAAGCCCGTAGCCTAAGTGCTCTAATGAAATCCGCCCCTCCCGAGTCTGGGACAATCTTTCATGATGTGCCTAGTATTACCACAATCATAACAACCCCTCTGTGGGTGTGGCTGCTCATATTGAGTCCGTGCCGGATAACTGGAATAACCACTGTAGGAATCCCGTGCCGGTGGTACACTAAAAGATGACTGGCCCACATGAGTACCCTGACTAATTGGAGCACCACGAGTAGTTTGAACTGCATACTGGACTGCCCGACTGCCGAAGCTTCCACTACGATGGGTCATAGCTGAAGATTAGAATCCTATGAACCCTCTAGAACCTCGAGACCTCTTGGTGTCCTTATCCTCCCTCTCCCCACCCCGAATACGCTCTAACATCTTGGCAATCTCCACCACCTACTGAAATAGAGTACCAGTCTGCAACTCCCGAGCCATGCTGAATCTAAGATCATAATTGACCCCCTCAATGAATATGCAGACTCACTCTCTGACTGTAGGAACCAAAGTAGATGCATGGCGGGATAACTCACTGAACCTGATGGAATACTCTAACACCGTAATGGTGCCCTGAAAACCATGAGCTGAAATGTAGTAAAAGTACTGATACGCTGCTCCCGACAGCTGAAATATAGTAAAAGTAACTCCGCTTACCTCCACAATACCCATGGTGCGGAGAATAGGGTGATACTTCTCTAGAAAACCATGAGCATCATCGGTATCTGTGCCACTGAAAGTAGGTGGACTATACCTCTTGAACCTCTCAAGCCTCTTCTGCTCCTCCTCTGATGCCCCTGGCCTGACCTCGGGCTGAACCGGAATAGCAGGCTGTACGGGCACTACAACCAGAACCTGACCAATATGAGTCCGCTGCTCTTGATTATGGGCGGTGGGAGTCTGAGATCCTCCCCCAATCAGCGAAGTAGATTCAACAGAGATCAATCTCGCCTGAGCCAATGTACCAAACATGCTCAGGAACTGTGCTAAAGTCTCCTGAAGCCCGGGGGTAACAATAGGCGCCTCCGGTGCCTGTCCCCCAATCGGAGCTATTGGCGGCTCCTCAACTGCTGCTCTGACAGGAGCTCTAGTTGTGGCGCATGCCCCTCTTCGACCTCTACCTCGGGCCCGGCCTCTCGCGGCTCTAGCAGGGGGCGTATGTGTCTGCTCAGCTGATCCGGTAGCGCGTGTCCTCTCCATCTATGAGAGAATAGAGATATAAAGGCTCAAACTTCGAAATCAACAAATCCGAATGACATGAATGAAATAAGTGGAATTTTCCTAATAGTTTTGTAGCCCCTCGAAGATAAGTACAGACGTCTTCGTACCAATCCGCATGACTCTACTAAATTTGCTCGTGACTCGTAAAACCCTATGAACCTAGAGCTCTGATACCAACTTGTCACAACCTAAAAACCTATCGCAGGAGTCGTGATGGCACCTAGTCTCTAAGACTAGATAAGCCGATTACTAACAATGATTAAGACAGTTTTAATTATGAATTTGAAAAAAAGTTTAATTTAAATACCGAAACACAAGTGGAATAAGACTAGGCGACAATAATCATAACAACCTCCCAAGATTTGGTAATATAGAGTCACGAACTCTAGCTAAGTATATGGAAAGATCTCAAAGATCGAAATACAATAATGTTCAAATGACAAGATAACAATACAATATAAGGAAAGGACTCAAAGGGACTGCGATGACCAAGAAGCTCTACCTTGAATCCTCGTGATCAACAAGCTAACTCTGCCCGAGTCCGATATCTCCAATACCTGGCTCTCCACAAAAGTGTGCAGAAGTGTAGTATGAGTACACCACGGTCGGTACCCAGTAAGTATCAAGAACTAACCTCGGTGGAGTAGTGATGAGGTATAAGTCAAGCCACTCACTAGACAAAATAACCTGTACAGTATAGAAGTATAAAGCTAATAACGAAAAGTAGAAATCGGTAAATGGCAACAAAACCAACATGTGATATAAACAGTAAAGCAATAAGAACACCGTGAAAATACCATTGAAACCAAATAAGGAACACAAATGACACTAAATTAATCAAGCCATTCTAATACCAGTCTCGCAACGAAAATTTTCCGAGATACCTCATCTCATAGTCACAAGTCACGGGTCTCAACCCACTATTATATGGTCATGATACCTTGTGCCCACATTTCAAATCACAACCGCACGGACAACTCACGTGCCAATATCTCAACCCGCCCGACATGAACAAAGGCTCATATCCACAATCCGCCCGGCATGATCACGTGCTCACAATCACAATCCGCCCGGCATGGTCACATGCTCACAATCACAATCCTACCAGCATGGTCATATGTTCGATACCAACATAAAAATAGATAATACAAGAACACATGGGCAATGATCAATAACTATCAAGTTTCATACTCCTAAGCTAGTATAAGTGGCATGCTACGATGTATGCTTGTGCGAGTGTATTACTGCAGCCCAAGTCAACAAGTAATATCAAAGACATCGAGTAGCTCATCGAAGCAACAAAACAAGTCACGTAAGGTGAATGATATACACAAAGGAAAACACACCATCACACGAAAATCATCAACACAATGTCCCCAAGCCATCACACATTATCCCTGACATTGCCACCCTTATCTCTTCGATAGCCACCTGTATCACTCTGCCCTGACAATATCATTAGCCGCCTGTATCGCTCCGATAGTCACCCGTATCACTCCATATAATAGTCACCCTTATCGCTCCGCCCGTACAGTAACACAATAGCCACCCGTATCACTTCATACATTCAACAACAGTGAGATACCACCCTTATGCCCCGCATAGCAACAATGGTGAAATGCCACCCTTATACTCTGCATAACAGCAACCAAACCACACAACAATTCATATGTGCTAACATCACAACAACACGACATATCGACTCGTATCACAAGTGCCCATAGGACACAACTTTTTCAAAGGTCCAACAATATCAATATTTTCGCAACAAATAGTCCACGACTCAACACAATATGTATAGAATCTCAGTAACAACAAAATGAACGGGAAAGTAACTCAACAAGGAACAACACCCTCCTTTTAGCACAACTTCCAATTAAAATAGATGAATGATTTTCGATCACATCCATTCCAATTAATTATTTAGGGATAAAATCAAGAGTGAAAGTATTTCTATGAAATGGCAAACTTCGAATTCTAGTGTACGAATCGGCTAACAATGAAAAAGATGGTACGGACTAGTACTACGTCTAAATGCATGAGAACAACCCGGTAACAAAAGGATATCATGTAACAACAATTTAAACTAAGAGTAACTCCACAATAAAAGAAATCACATAATGATAAAAGTGATAACAACTCCAAATAAAGCATATAAGAGCAAATTCGACAAGTCAAGAATGTGACATGTAACGACAACTTCAAATACAACATGTGATAATAGACATGACGAATAAAAGATATAACATGTGCCAACAATTCCAAATAAGTACATGAAAGATGCCTAAGAGTCTAAACCGGTCGATTTTCACATATAAGCCCGAGTACGTACTCGTCACCTTGCATACACGGCTTTCACATGACACAAATAGCAAAAATGACTAAAATCCTAAGGGGTAGTTTCCCCACATAATGTTAGGCAAGATACTTACCTCAAAGAAGCTAAACCAATACTCTAAAATGATCTTCTCGTGTGAAACAATCTCCGAACGGCTCAAATCTAGCCAAAATAACTTAATATCATAAATAACAACCATAGAAAGTAATTCCGGATAATAATGCTTCGATCTTTAATGAAAACTAAAAAATCAACCCAAAAGGTCAACCCCAAGCTCACACCTCGTAACCCGACAAATTTTACAAAAATCCAAACACCCATTCCGATACGAGTCCAACCATACAAAAAATTATCCAATTCCAACATCAAATCGGCCTTCAAATCCTCATTTTATATTTTTGAAAGTTTATACAAAAATTCTCATTTTTCTCCAATTCAAACCACTAATTTAATGATAAAAATAAATATGGAATCATGAAATATAATCAAATACGGGTAAAGAACAATTACCCCAATTCAAGTCGTGAAGAACTCCTCCAAAATCACCCAAAACCGAGGTTTACAACTCAAGATATGATAAAAATAACCAAACCGTTGACATAAATGCAATCTGTCCAGAGATCCCGCTTTTGGGTCAGAAGATCGCTTTTGCGACGACCACTTCTGCAGAAAATTATCCGCTTCTACAGAAATACTCTGCCTCAACCAAGGTCGCTTCTACGACAGGGAATGTGCTTCTGCGCTCGTGCTTCTGCGCTTGGAGTTCCGCTTATGCGGTTGTGCAGATGCTCCAAGACATCCTCTTCTGCGGTCTTCGTCATCCAGTCTTGGTCCGCTTCTGCACCCCTTCTCCTCCACATCTGCGATCAACGCACCTGGGCCCAATGGTCCCCAGGTGCGACCACACCAGATCCCTACCCAAACCAGCTTCTCTCAACATGATCCAAATGATCCGAAACCTGTCCGAAACGCATCCGGGGGCCCATACCAACAAGTTCCATAGCATAACGCAGACCTACTCGAGGCCTCAAATCACATCAAACAACGTCAAAACTATGAATCACACCTCAAATCAAACTTTATGAACTTTCAACATCTACAAATCGGATCATATCCAATCAATCCGGAATGATATCAAATTTTGCATGCATGTCCCAAATGACATAACGGAGCTATTCCAACTCTCGGAATCGCAATCCGATCCCGATATCCATAAAGTCAACTTCCGGTCAAACCTCTCAACCTTCCAAACCTTCTACTTTCTAATTTTCGCCAAAATACATCACATCAACCTACGGACCTCCAAATCCAAATACGGGCATACGCCTAAACCCAAATCACCATACAAAGCTATTGGAATTATCAAAACACCATTTCGTAGTCGTCTATACAAAAGTCAAAATCCGGTCAACTTTTACCGCTTAAGCTTCTAAAACAAGAATCATCCTTCTAAATCAATCCTGAAACATCCAAAAATCGAACTCGACCACACATGCAAGTCATAATACATAACACAAAACTACTCGAGACCTTAAGCCACCAAACGTGATGCTAATTCTCAAAACGACCGGTCGGGTCGTTATAGTAAATGGGGAACTGGATTTAGGGAATATTATTGATAACAACCTGGGATGCTTCTAGAAGAGTGTAGAAAAGGATTGTTTAGCAATAAAGAAAAAAAGAGGTCGGGGGTGAGGAGGTAAATAATAGAAAACTGAAGGAGTAAAAGAAAAGGAAAATAACAGAAAATAGTTGTGAGAATCTTCTATATAATAGTACACTCCCTCACACATTACTGACACATTCACTCATAGACTTTACTCCTCTCTCTCACACGCATTTAGATTCATAGCAAGCAGCCCAGAATTTGCAAATTCAAATTCTAGATCTGCAAAAACAACAATCTCAAAAATCAGAACCAAAACAAAAGAAAGCAGAGGGATTTTTAAAAGGCTTTCTGATTTCTGCTGTGGCGCTTTGAGACTCTTTGGGACTCTCAATTGTTGTTTGGACGGGAAGTTGAGCTCGATTTGCTGTTATTTTACTGTTTTGCTGACAACTTGTAGCTGATTTTCATTGTTTTCTTCTATTTAGACCTTTATTTGGTCTTTGACTGTTGTCATGGTATGTTCGACTATCTCTGTCACTCTGGTTTGACTCTTGAATAAAAGTTTTACTCGTTTATGTGTTGATCCTATTCAATTTCATAGATTTATTGTGTGTAATTGTTGATTCGTTTTGATTTGCTTTCCCTGTTAAGCTCTGAAATTATTATGTTCCAAATATGTTCGAATCCTTAGATTTATCACATGTAGTTGTTAGTTTATGCTTAAATTCCCTTCTCTGATCAAGTTTAAACTATCAATGGTTGTAATTCAACATTTGAGTTGATTAATTATTAATGAATAAATTAGCATTTCCTGTTACTAATCGTCTAGTTTATGATATTGATGATCCATTTTCAAAGTAATATTAACAAATTAAATCAATTATGCTCATTTGTCTATTCATTTTTACGTCAATGGCAATCAGATTTACGAGGATGGCCTAATGGTTATTCCCTTGTGAATTAAGAGTTTATTTAGAAGAGGTGAAAATTGGATGGCCCAGCTTTGCTTTTCATAATAAGAACAACTATGAGGCATAGAATTAGATTAATATTAATGAAACCAAATGAACGGTTGTCCTTTTTATTCATACTAGTTCTTGGACACGTGCTGTCACGCTCCAAAATCGTGGAGCGTGACCGGTGCTCAACCGAGTGAACCCGACCGAGCAAGCCTGTTAGATTTCTTCTACACAAAATTATTCATGAATAAAGAGAATATATGTTTTCCTTAATTAAACAATAAAGTGGTCGTGTCTGCAGTTACCAATTTCTTACCATAAGTTTCACCATTTTTAAAGTCTCAAATGGACAAGTAATACAACTACAACATAGCATAGTTTGTCTTTCCCAGTACCAATACACAACCCACACTATGTCTACGGAGGCTCTATAGATAAAGAAGAGTACAATGATAATGCCAGCAACAAGGCCCCAGCTATACCTCAACCATAATACATAAAGATCAAAAGATACATGACCCTGGGATGAAGTGGGGCTCACTAAGTCAGCTGGGAAGAAGGTGTACTGCTATCACTGATCACTGTCTCCTGCTGTGGAACCACCTGTATCTATTTAAAGATGCAGCGCCCCCGGCAAAAGGGACGTTAGTACCGTCGAATAGTACTAGTATGAAAACTAAACACCAATTTAAGAATTTAGAAATACAAGATAATTATGATGAACCAGTACCGCAATAGAATAATATAGATAACTGTCTCAACCATAGCAAGCTTATAAAAAGCTATCAACAACATTATAGGATTTAAGATGAGGTCCTCTATAACCATCTTCACACAAAGCGGCCCCACAGCCTAACTCGATGTATGGAGGTTGAGGTGAACGTACAATACCACAACTCTAATCAAGCGGCCCTGCTGCCTCACCCCAATGTATGCGGGTGGAAATGCATCAACGATACCAATACCAACACAAAGTGGCTATGCCGCCTCACCCCAATGTATGCGGGTGGTGGTGCCACAACAATACCAAAACCATACATAAAGCGATCGTGCTGCCTCACCCCAATGTAAGCGGGTGGAGGTGCAGTCCCACAATATCATAATCCCTACACAAAGCGGTCATGCCGTCTCACCCCAATATATATGCGGGTGGAGGTGTGCCACAATCACAATCTCTATACCATAATCCTCATACAAAACGGTCATGCCACCTCACCCCAATGTATGCGGGTGGAGGTGTATCACAATCATATTCTCTACACAACTTGGCATTATAATTTTCATGTAAATCACAACTAGAAATTATAACATGTGGATACGTAATCCATAATTTGGGACACATCCTCAATTTATAATGCAATATGATAAGATCATTTGAAATACGAATTGAACATATATCTTCATCACAAAACTTATCTGGAATACTCGATTTATAATCAACATCTCGGTACTTACAAGGATAATGAGAATTCCAACTCTTAAAGAAGAGTTTAGCCAACATACCTCAATTGAGCTTCCTTAAACTCTAAAACATTCCGGAATTCTTAGAAACTTCAATCTATTTTAGAAATATAACAAATTGAACCACAATTAGGAAGATGATCATGTTTCTAGCTCATTTGAGCATTTTATCAAACACAAGGCGTGCATAAGGTTTCAAGGTCCCTTTTATAGAGGATTTCATCATCCCACAACCCAATCTTTACCATGCTTAGTTCAACAATCTTCCTACACTTCTTGATATCACATGCATGTAAAATTATCAACTTTCATGCCCAAACATTATCTTGCTAATTACCCATGTTCAGATGATTTCGAAATTAGGGTTTACGGTGTAGAATCTTGCCTCTAGGATGAAGACCTAGTGAGCTTGTCTTCTTAGTCTTCCAAAACTTGAGCAAGAATTGAGGAACAAATATTGGAGAATACCTTCTCACTCTAGGGCACCCTCTCTCACTCTAAAATGTCAGATAATAGCTCAAAAATGACCCAAAGAGTGTATTTAACGAAATAGGGTCGGGTCTTAAAAACCCAAAAATGGAGCTCCGGAACAAGGTATACGATCTCATAACCGATATGCGGACCGCATATCGGTCGCATAGTTGGTTACAAAATAGCCAAAAGAACTGTCTGTGTATGCGGTCACTATGCTGTCCGCATAACCATTATGCGGTCGCATAATGCACTGCATAACTGTTATGCGGTCGCATAGTCGACTGCATAATTGCTTCCAATTGGCCCAATTAACTGCCTCACTCTGTGGCCATTATGCGGTCCGCAGAGTGATTTTGCGGTCGCATAATGGATCGCAGAAATGCACTTTTCTGCCAAAAACCTTTCTTTACTTTTCGGTGCATTGTTCAACCCAAAAAGTCCGAGCCGCGTAAACCTAGTCCGACACCATGAAACATTATTTCCTTTGCAAAATTTATCGGGCTTACCACTTAAATACTTTGAAATTTTTTGGGTGTTACATTCTCCCCCGCTTAGGTTCATTCGTCCTCGAATGAGGGTAAAAATCCGTCATTAGCATCTTATGCAACTTAGTTTGTTTTATACCACAAATTAGCAGCCCCAAATTTGACTAACTTCCTAAATTTCTAAAAATTTCGCCAGAGTTTCCCTTGTAGTTAGGCCTATCCACCCGTCAGAGAGCCCTAGAAACACATCCTAACAATATATACATAATCCAACAATGTAACATAATACAAAACAACACCAATTGTGGCCTCACAAGCAATTATATTACCAGAACGGAACACCCTTAACACCAAATGTACAAGTCATACATATTTCATAGGAATATCCCTTAGCATTTTCATAAGGCACAACTCATAATTACATGGTTATTCAAATAAATAAGGATACTTTTTCTTCATTTCTTCTTCGGCCTCCCAAGTAGCCTCTTCAACCTGTTGGTTTCGCAATAGCACTTTCACGGATGCAATTTCTTTGTTTCTCAACTTTCAGACTTGCTGATCAATAATAGAAACTGGAATCTCTTCATAAGTCAATTCTTCATTTACTTCAATAGTCTCAATCGGAACAATGACCGTCGGGTCTCCAACTACTTTCTTTAACATAGACACATGAAATACCGGGTGTACTAATGACATCTCAGGTGGTAGCTCAAGCTTGTATGCTACCTCGTCGATCCTCTGAATGATTTTGTATGGTCCGACATACCTCGGACTCAATTTTATTTTCTTACCAAATCGCCTTACACCCTTCATGGGGGAAACTTTCAAAAATACCCAATCATCTTCTTTGAATTCCAAATCTCTACGACGAACATCCGAATAGGATTTCTGACGACTCTGAGCAGTCTTCAACCGCTCCTTAATGATTTTAACTTTTTCCATAGCCTGATGCACGAGGTCTGGCCCTATTAACTCTGCTTCCCCAATTTTGAATCACTCAATGGGAGATCTACATCTCCTACCATATAAAGCCTCGAACGGTGCTATTTGAATGCTAGCATGATAACTATTGTTATATGCAAATTCTATGAGTGGTAAATGATCATCTCAGCTACCTTTGAAGTCTATAACACAAGCGCACAACATATCCTCAAGCGTCTGAATAGTCCGCTCTGCCTGCCCGTCAGTCTGCGGGTGAAAGGCTGTACTAAGATTCACTTGAGTACCCAAACCTTGCTGAAATATCTTCCAAAAATTAGCAGTGAATTGTGCCTCCCGATCAGAAATGATGGAAACTGGGGTGCCATTCAACCTGACTATTTGTTTGATATACAACTGAGCATACTGCTCCACTGTGTTGGTAGACTTAACCGGTAAAAAGTGTGCTGATTTCGTGAGTCGATCCACAATCACCCAAATTGAGTCAAACTTGCGCGGAGTGCGCGGTAATCCTACCACAAAGTCCATATTAATCATTTCCCATTTTCACATTGGAATTTCTATGTTCTGTGCCAACCCACCGGGCCTTTAGTGTTCGGCCTTCACTTGCTGACAGTTCAGACATCTTTCTACAAAGTCCGCCACATTCCTCTTCATATCATTCCACCAATAGACTTCCTTAAGATCATGATATATTTTTGTAGAACCTGGATGCACGGAATACCTAGAAGTGTGAGCTTTAGTCATAATTCTTCCCCGGAGACCATCCACATTTGGAACACAGAGTCGCCCTTGGTACCTTAGTGTACCATCATTCATGCTAAGAGAAAAGGCCATGGTCTTATGTTTATGAATCCCCTCCTTCAATTTTACCAACAATGGATCGTTATATTGCTTCTCTTTGACTTCCACAATAAGCGATGATTCAACCCTATTTTGCACAATTACCCCTCCTTCACTAGAGTCCGCAAGACGAACTCCCAAACTAGCCAATCGGTGAACTTCCTTGGCTAATGGCCTCTGATATGCCTCCAAGTGAGCCAAACTACCCATAGATTTCTGGCTAAGAGCATCCGCCACAACATTAGCCTTCCCCGAATGGTATAAAATATCAATGTCATAATCCTTGAGTAATTCAAGCCATCTTCTCTGCCTCAGATTCAATTCCTTATGTTTGAAAATATATTGAAGGCTCTTATGGTCCGTGAATATGTCCACATGGACCCCGTATAAATAATGACGCCAAATTTTCAATGCAAATACCACCGCCACAAGTTCTAAATCATGTGTTGGATAGTTCTTTTCATGATTCTTTAGTTGCCTAGAAGCATAAGCTATCACCTTCCCATGTTGCATTAATACACATCCAAG
This sequence comes from Nicotiana tomentosiformis, assembly GCF_000390325.3. NCBI lineage: Eukaryota > Viridiplantae > Streptophyta > Magnoliopsida > Solanales > Solanaceae > Nicotiana > Nicotiana tomentosiformis. The sequence continues at coordinate 24,581,435 of NC_090814.1, read as the reverse complement.
CCCGATTCTTGAAGCATCACAATATACTACAAATACATCTATACCCTCTGGTAGAGTCAACACCGGTGCCGTAGTCAGTCTTGCTTTCAATTCTTGGAAACTCTTTTCACAAGCATCTGACCATTGGAACTTAATTGCCTTCTGCGTCAATTTAGTCAATAGAGAGGCAAGAGTAGAAAACCCCTCCACAAACTTTCTGTAATATCCAACTAAACCTAAGAAACTGCGAATCTCTGTTGGAGTTGTAGGCCTCGGCCAATTCTTCACCGTTGAAATTTTCTGAGGATCAACTTTAATTCCCTCACTAGAAACTACATGACCCAAGAATATGACTGATTCAAGCCAAAATTCACGCTTTGAAAACTTTGCATATAACTGGTGCTGATGCAGGGGTTGCAGAATTATCCTGAGATGATCGGCATGGTCTTCTCGACTTCGTGAATATACAAGAATATCGTCAATAAACACTATCACAAAAGAGTCGAGGAACGGCTTAAAAACTCGATTCATAAGATCCATGAAGGCTGCTGGGGCATTTGTTAGCCCAAAAGACATCACCTAAAATTCAAAGTGCCCATACCGGGTTCTAAAAGCTGTTTTTGGAATATCTCGCTCCCTGATCTTCAATTGGTAATACCAAGATCTTAAATCAATCTTACAGAAGTACCTGGCACCTTGCAATTGATCAAACAAATCATCTATCCTTGGCAGTGGTACTTATTCTTGATTGTGACCTTATTAAGTTGCTGATAGTCAATACACATTCTTAGTGACCCATCTTTCTTTCTTACAAAAAGGACCGGTGCGCCCCAATATGACACACTTGACCGGATAAAACCCTTTTCTAACAAATCTCTCAATTGTTCTTTTAGCTCCTTCAATTCTGCCAGTGCCATTCTGTATGGTAGAATAGATATAGGATGTGTGTCTAGCATCACATCAATCCCAAAATCAATCTCCCTGTCTGGTGGGATCCCAGGGAGTTCATCCGGAAAGACTCCTGGAAATTAATTTACAACAGGCACAGACTCGAGTGTAGGTGCCTCAGCATCGGTGTCCGTAACCCGGACCAAATGGTAGATACATCCCTTGTTTATCATCTTTGTGGCTTTAAGGTAGGAAATAAACCTACCCTTTGGCACTACATCATCACCCTTCCACTCAATGACTGGCTCATTTGGAAATTCGAACCTAACAGTCCTGGTTCGGCAATCAAGCTTGGCAAAACAAGAATAAATCCAATCCATCCCCATTATCACATCAAAATCGACCATTCTCAATTTAATAAGATCGGCCACGGTGTCTCGACCACGCAATGTGACAACACAATCCCTATAAACCCGCGCGGCCAAAATAGACTCACCAACCGGAGTAGATACAGAGAACGGCTCATAAAGCTATTCTGGTTCTATCCCAAATTCCATAGTAACATAAGGAGTGACATATGACAAAGTGGAACCGGGATCAATAAGAGCATATACATCATGAGATTGGACAGTCAATATACCCGTGACAACATCTGGAGAAGCCTCTGATTCCCGACGTCTCCGCATAGCATAAAATCTGCTGGGTCCTCCCGAATTTTGTGCACCACCTCTAGCTGCACCACGTCCTGCGGGTGCTGGGGTGCCTCGAGTTGGAGGTGTTGTGGATATAGTAGCTACAGAATTAGCTGGCTGTGCTGCGCCTTTGCCCATATTTTGGTAGAACGAGCGACAATCTCTATGAATGTGACCCCGCAAATCATACCCATAGCATACTGGTAGGTCCATGAAACAGGACCCAAAGTGCATCCTCCCACATTTAGGGCATGGAAGCCTCCGCTGCTGAAATCTTCTATCGGGCCGACCCTGTTGGTGGGGTCCCCTGTTGCCCTGACTGGGTCCAGATGATTGTGCACCCATTGAAGACTGGGCGAATGATTGGGATGGTCCTGATGACCCTCCCCTGAATGCCGACCTACCACCACCACTACCGGAAGAACCACCAAAGTTGCTCGCGGTCCGGGCCTTGCTGCTACTCTGACGCTCCATTCTGTTCTTCAATTTGCGGGTCTCTGTGGCTTGAGCAAATGCCACCATCTTACCATAGTTCATATCGAAATTTAAGGCAGCTGTAGAGGCCTCATTGATAACCAAGGGGCTAAGGACCTGTATAAACCAGCGTACTCTAGCCTCCATAGTGGGTAACATGTGAATAGCATACTTGGACAGGCACGCAAACTCCATATGGTACTCCCACACATTCATACTACCCTGCTTCAGGCTTTCAAACTCAACGACACGAGCTGCCTTAGTTTCGGCAGGCAAGAAATGATCCATAAAGGCATCTGTGAACTCACCCCACCTTGCCGGAGGGCTTCCCTCCTCACGGGATTCCTCCCACAACTCAAACCAAGAATAGGCCACCCTTTTCAGGCGGTAAGAGGCCAACTCTACTCCCTCTGTCTCTGTAGCATGCATAACCTGGAGAGTTTTGTGCATCTCATCAATGAAGTCCTGGGGGTCCTCCTTGGGATCAGTACCCGTAAACACTGGAGGATCTAACTGAAGAAACTTGTTCACCCTAGAACTAGCGGATTCTCCTGGATGACTGGAAGAAGTAGGCCCAACACTCGATCTTTGGGCCTGAGAAGCCACCAACTGTGTCAACATTTGTATGGCTCCCCTAATATCAATATCAGACACACCAGAATCAGAAGCTGGAGCTGGAGGTGAAACTGGAATATCAGTTGGAGGAACCGTTGCACCTTCTGTAGGTGTAGGGACAAGTGCAGTCTGATCAGTTGTAGTAGAGTCAGGCAGTGTAGTAACTGGAGGAATATTCTCACTCCTCCGGTGCTCTCCCGCATCATCAATTATAGGGTTAACTGTCACTCCTGGGGTGACATTGGCTCTTTGGCCAGTTCTTGCCTTCTTCTTAGGTGCCATGTACTGAAAATTAGAGCAACGCAGGAGTTAAAGGAGGAACAATCTTAACACCAGCTTTATCGTACGATAAAGAACATGAAAGAAGGGTATTATTCCTAAATGCCCATGTAGCATCCTAATTATAGATGTGGTCGATAACACACTGATAATAAGGACTCTACTAGATACGGCTCCGAGACATCCTAGGACACTTTAAAACTTTAGGCTCTAATACCAAGTTTGTCACGCCCCAAAACCGTGGAGCGCGACCGGCGCTCAACCGAGTGAACCCGACCGAGCAAGCCTGTTAGATTTCTTCTACCCAATCTCATTCATGAATAAAGATAATATATGTTTTCCTTAAATAAATAATAAAGTGGCCGTGTCTGCAGTTACCAATTTCTTATTATAAGTTTCACCATTTTTAAAGTCTCAAATGGACAAGTAATACAACCACAATATAGCATAGTTTGTCTTTTTCAGTACCAATACACAACCCACACTATGTCTACGGAGCTTCTATAGATAAATAAGAGTACAATGATAATGCCGGCAACAAGGCTTCGACTACACCTAAACCATAATAGATAAAGATTAAAAGATACATGACCCCGAGATGAATTGGGGCTCACCAAGTCAGGTGGGAAGAAGGTGTACTGCTATCACTGATCAATGTCTCCTGCTGTGGAACCACCTGCATCCATTTAAAGATGCAGCACCCCCGGCAAAAGGGACATTAGTACCGTCAAATGGTACTAGTATGAAAACTAAATACCAATTTAAGAATTTAAAAATACAAAATAATTATGATGAACCAGTGCGGCAATAGAATAATATATATAACTGTCTTAACCGTAGCAAGCTTATTAAAAGCTATCAACAACATTTATAGGATTTAAGATGAGGTCCTCTATAACCATCTTCACACAAAACGGCCCCGCCGCCTCACCCAATGTATGCAGGTGGAGGTGTACGTACAATACCACTACTCTAATCAAGCGGTCCTGCCGCCTCACCCCAATGTATGCGGGTAAAAATGCATCAACGATACCAATACCAACACAAAGCGGCTATGCCGCCTTACCCCAATGTATGCGGGTGGTGGTGCAACAACAATACCAAAACCATACACAAAGCGGTCGTGTCGCCTCACCCTAATATAAGCGGGTGGAGGTGCAGTCCCACAATATCATAATCCCTACACAAAGCAGTCATGCCGCCTCACCCCAATATATATGCGGGTGGAGGTGTGTCACAATCACAATCTCTATACCATAATCCCCACACAAAGCGGTCATGCCGCCTCACCCCAATGTATGTGGGTGGAGGTGTATCATAATCACAGTCTCTATACAACTTGGCATAATAATTTTCACGTAAATCACGACTAGAAATTATAATATGTGGATACGTAATCCATAGTTTGGGACACATCCTCAATTTATAATACAATATGATAAGAGCATTTGAAATACGAATTGAACATATATCTTCATCACAAAACATATCAGAGTACTCGATTTATAATCAACATCTCGGTACTTACAAGGATAATGAGAATTCCAACTCTTAAAGAAGAGTTTAGCCAACATACCTCAATTGAGCTTCCTTAAACTCTAAAACGTTCCGGAATTCTTAGCAACTTCAATCTATTTTAGAAATATAATAAATTAAACCACAATTAGGAAGATGATCATGTTTCTAGCTCATTTGAGCATTTTATCAAATACAAGGTGTGCATAAGGTTTCAAGGTCCCTTTTATGGAGTATTTCATCATCCCACAACCCAATCTTTACCATGCTTAGTTCAACAATCTTCCTACACCCCTTGATATCACATGCATGTAAAATAATCAACTTTCATGCCCAAACATTATCTTGCTAATTACCCATGTTCAGATGATTTCGAAATTAGGATTTAGGGTGTAGAATCTTACCTCTAGGATGAAGACTTAGTGAACTTGCCTTCTTAATCTTCCAAAACTTGAGCAAGAATTGAAGAACAAATATTGGAGAACACCTTCTCACTCTAGGGCACCCTCTCTCACTCTAAAATATCAGATAATAGCTCAAAAATGACCCAAAGAGTGTATTTAACGAAATAGAGTCGGATTTTAAAAATCTAAAAATAGAGCACTGGAACAAGGTATGCGATCGCATAACCGATATGCGGACCGCATAGTTGGTTACAAAATAGCCAAAAGAACTATCTGTGTATGCGGTCACTATGCGGTCCACATAACTGTTATGCGATCGCATAATGCACCGCATAACTGTTATGCGGTCGCATAGTCGACCGCATAATTGCTTCCAATTGGCCCAATTAACTGCCTCACTCTGCGGCCATTATGCGGTTCGCAGAGTGATTCTGCGGTCGCATAATGGACCGCAGAAATGCACTTTTCCACCAATTTTTTTTTTTTACTTTCCGGTGCATTGTTCAACCCAAAAAGTTCGAGCCTCAAACACACAAACCTAGTCCGGCACCATGAAATATTATTTTCTTTGCAAAATTTACCGGGCTTAACACTTAAGTACTTTAAAATTTTACGGGGTGTTACACGTGCGTTGCACGTCTTTCCCATGCTAATTAGTATAAATATTTTAAAGCAATATAGATATTTTTAGAATAAGCGTGCGATGAGTTACACAAATTTTGAAGAGGAAAAATGTAAGCTCAAAACTAATGAATGCTGAGCCTATTATGCTTCAATAACACATACTTTATTTTATACATAAATATGAGCAACGTCAACTATGGTTGCAAGTGCTTCACGTGTTAAAGTTTGTGCCTTATCTTTAAGAAACTGTAGCCTCCTTTTTTTTTACAATCGCGTACGTGTGAAGGAGTTGTTATCAAATGAAAGTAGGATTTTGTAGAAGTTGTAGAGAAATTCGATCAACATATGTTTTCCTTAGGATGGCTAGAAAATCAGTATCAATTTTATGGTGTACACCTACATAGAAATAGTAGTTAATTGTGATAGAGATAAATAATAATTATAGAAATCAATAAATTTGATTCATATATATTAATCATAATTGCACATACATGTACCCTTTGTCTGATTCAAAATTATGAGCCCTTTCATCTCTAAATTTGACAAAAGAATATTAGTTGAATTGCATAAATATAGTAGTATCAATAATTTTAACATGTCAATGGCATGTCAAATGTTAAAAGTTTGATGTTTTAATTAGTCATACTTCACGAAAAAATTTAACAGTTCTGTAGATTAAAGAATGATTCATACAAATTATTTTTTCGATGGGAATTTAAATATGAGCTCATAAGTTTCCAAGTAAAAATTTATACTAAAGAAAATATAGAAGATGATAAAATTTATGAAAAATATATATAACAACACGAAAGTGGGAACCACGGATGTTACGTGTGTGCTCAAGTTTGCCACCATAGACACTTTGTTGTGCACCTTTATAGAGTGTAATGAAGAATGTAAAATAAAATTATATTATAAAAATATTATAACCATTGAAGATCAGATGAAAGAAACAAACAATCAAAGTTGAATAATTAAGAAAATTAAACTTATAAAATTGGTATATTACAAAACCACCAAAATCAAAATCAAACAAGCAAATAATAACGGCACTACAACAAAAAAGAAAAAAAGAAGAATTGTATTATCTTTCATGACATATTGTCTTACAAAATGGGTGTAGCTATGAAGAATACTTGAACAATACATACACAATCATCGTTCCAGAATTATCCTATATTGACAAATGAAACAAAATTGAGGTAAGCGAATAGAAAATAGCCAAATAAAAAGGAACATAGAGCAATGAATACAAGAAACAATCTCAAATATCATTATGCAAAAAATTTGTTTAGGAAGATGAGTACATTGAGTAATTCTAACATTACACAAATGTCAAAGCGATCATATGCAGAAAATCTTCCATGTTGTGCAGCAACTTCCTTTATCCTCTTCTTCATAATGATTGTAGAGAAAATATTAGAAGCCTTTCCAATGAGTACTTACCTATTATCTGAAAATATAGCGTTGGAGAATAATACACATGTCAATTGATATGGCCGTGAAGGTTGACATTTTTTAAATACACTTTCTCCATCCTTTGGGTTTTCTCATAAATGACAGTTTTTAAGAACCATTAGTAGGGAATGCTAATTGAAGCAGTTTTGAATTGCAATGAGGAATATGAAAGATCAGAGAACTCTAAATTGTAGCAATAATTATTCTTTAAAGTCTATTTTAAATGGAAAGGCAAACACATCTGAAAAGAAAAAAAAAAAAGTTGTCATTTATTGAAAGATCATTTTTTTGGCTCAAGGATAAAATGGTCACCCGATTATTAAAGGATATTATTATAATTCAACTTTGAAGGTAGGAGCTTTCTACTTTTAATATAATATGATATGATATATATATAGTTGTTAATTTAATATTCTTGTAATAAATTAAGCTGCTCGTTTACAATTTTGAATGTGATTTGCTCAAATTGTATGTGCTGGGCTCATTTCAGAAGCCCAGAATCTTGTCACAACTTTTAGAGCAAGGATTAACTTGCAACATATACGTTTGGGCTGGTATGTCGGTTTAGAGTCATTTGGACTCTGTCACTATCTGGCCCAGCTCTTCAAAGCCCATTTCGATCTGCTGACCTACTATTTGGGGTAAATATTGCATGTGGCATCCTATTTGGTCGGCCCTTTTTAACTTATACCCGTTTTATTTTTCCGTTTGCATCCGTACCCATTTTTTTTGTTAAAAGCGTTTCAAAAAGACTATTGACAAACTGCAGGACAAAAATTTAAGCATGTTTAGGCTGAAATTTTAGCAAATATATTAAAAAACTTCAGCTTGTTTAGACTGAAGTTTCGGATAAAACTCAGGACAAAACTGTAGACTGCGTTACAAAATTTCAGCATGTTTTGGTATGAAATTTTAGCAAATGAACTAAATAACTTCAGCATGCATTAGCAAAAACTCTTTAGAAAATTACATACTGCAAGACAAAATTTAAGCATGTTTAGTGTGAAGTTTTAGCAAATGTACTAAAAAACTTAAGCATGTTTAGTCAGAAATTTTAGCAAATGAACTAAATAACTTCAGCATGCATTAGCAAAAACTCATTAGAAAATTACATACTACAAGACAAAAACTTAAGCATGTTTAGTCTGAAATTTTTGTAAATGAGCTAAAAAACTTAAGCATGTTTAGTCTGAAGTTTTAGCAAATGAACTAAATAACTTAAGCATATTTAGTCTGAAATTTTAGCAAATGAACTAAATAACTTAAGCATGTTTAGTCTGAAGTTTTAGCAAATGAACTAAATAACTTAAGCATGTTTAGTCTAAAGTTTTAGCAAATGAACTAAATAACTTCAGCATGTTTAGTCTGAAGTTTTAGCAAATGAACTAAATAACTTCAGCATGTTTAGACTGAAGTTTCAGATAAAATTCATGACAAAACTGTAGACTGCAGGATAAATAACTTCAGCATGCATTAGCATTAAGTTTTATGGGTACCCACAATGCCGACTAATGGTCCCGAAATGCCTTCTGTGGTTCAACCACCCCAGGCACCGGTTTTGAGGGCACCGCCAATAATGTTCTCTACAACACCAGTCTTCACCACTGCACAACCAACTATACCCCAGTCATATGTCGAGCCTCGAACATTCACTTTTCAGGATCCCCAATTTCAATAAGAAATAACATATATGACCCCAAACTCATTTAGTCAACCTCCGCAATATGACTTCTCGGTTGAGCAAGAAAAGGCTGTCAAGAATCCCGAGCAGGAGGAAATGGCTTGGAAGATAAAAAGCCTGGAACAAAGCCTAAAAAATATGTAGGTCTTAAGCGGACAAAAGAGTGTATCGTACTATGACCTCTGTATGTTTCCCTATGTACACTTGTCGGCAGGTTTTAAGACACCAAAGTTTGAAAAATACGACAGGCACGGAGAACCGATCGCTCATCTAAAATGGTACTGTAACTACCTGAGCGGAGCTGATGGGAAAGAGGAGATTTTATTGGATTATTTTGGAGGAAGTCTTACAGGAATTTCTTCCGAGGGGTACATGGATCAAGAGATCGCCAATTGGCATATATGTTACACCCCATGTTTTCGTACATGAGAGTACGTCCTAAGTCAATTGATGTGAGTTTAGAAATGTGATCATCTTTGAAAGTTCATAAAGTAAGTTAATCAAGTTATCTTGGAGGTTAAAAATCTTTAAGATCATGTATAACAAGTACCAAGAGGGTTGAAAGCTAAACGAATTAAAGAAAATAAGTTTTGTTGAAAGTCGACAAGTTTGGAATGTTATAAGATGTACTTTTAAGGTGAGACTAGGGTGATTAATATTATAATGCGGTTATGTTATGAGTTATTTTAGTCGTATGATAGTCGTGTGTTACGGTTTGAAGTCAAGCGAGTTGTGGAATAAAAGTTGGCAAAGGTCATCACAAGTTACATTCATAATATGCTGAAGATTAGGTCAAATATAGCAGAGCTTTTCTCCTAATATACTTGGAATTACAGGATGACTCACATATAACATTGAAGATCTACGAGTCTAGTTTCTAACTCATTTAACCGTTTGTCGATACGACATTGGAGTAGAGAGATATTCGTATTTTTGCGAGACTGCGCAAGCATCTCCCAATGGGACCCACTTAGGCGGTGCTCGACCTACTTCACTTTAAACACGATTTGGACGCCTATTGTTTGCTCATTGTCGACTAACCTTCACTTCCAACTCCTCCTAACCCTCCTAAACATGTACCATAAGGGTTTGAATGGGAATCCAAGTGATTACACCATATTTCAACATCAAAAGTTAGTTCTAGTGAAGAACAACAGCTCATTGAGGTTGTGTTCTCACTGAGGATAGTTTTGGGCAGTGTTTGGCTGAAATTTCAAGTGGTTGCTACTGGTTTAGGTATGTATAATACTCTACTATATGGTTTTGCAGTTGTTTGTATGTTGATTGCATTATTTGAGCAAGATATTACAAGAGAAGACTTGAAATAGTTTGAGATGTTATTGTTCTTAATGGACTATTTTGGGAAGGTTGTTTCCATGAACTTTAAATGGTTGGAAACCTTGTAAAATGACTTGATTATACTGTTGTTTTCATGAATATGTTGTCTATATGTCGAACTTGCTATTAGTATTGTGAATAAGAAGATAAAGGACAATATAACAAAGAAAAGTTGTACTTGTTGTTGTTGTTGTTGTTGTTGGATTTTTGGGTTGTTTGAGTGTGGATTAGGTGATTAATAGGAGGTTGGAAGTCCTACTATTTTACTTGGTATCATGATGGAAATGTTGTTAAGTTAACTAATATATGATAATGGGGTTTAAGGGCGGTAAAGGGATTCAATCCAAGCTTGCCGATCGTCGTGATATGTTGATGACTTGTTAATCAAATATTTTGTACCTTATTTTTGATGTTATTCTTATTGTATTTCTATGGTTGTTGCTATTGGTATATGGTATTGGAGGAGGCCCTTGTTACAGGGGAGATGCTGCCCAAATTTACATAAACGAGCTACTAGTTTAAGTTGCAGACTTAGCCTTTACTCAGCACTGCTTTTGAATTTCCTTATGCTATGGTAGATTTAGTTGAGTTGTTTGAAGAATTTCTTGGAAGGTATTAAGGAATCAATGGAGTTAAGGTATATTAAGTTTTTCCCTTCTTTCCTTTTGGCATGATCCATATGATACAACGAAACGAGCAAACACACAACTTTCACAAATGACTCTATTCTTTGAAGTACTAGGGTTGCCTATGTTCTTGATTCCCCATGTGTCCTATTATTATATTGTCTGTTCATGGGTCTCAGAAAATACGTAAGTTGATAAAGTTTATTCCATGATATTAACCGAAGACATATTGATCTTATGACACCTCGAGAGATCTTATTGACTTACTTCTTATGCGTTGCAATCATTTATACATGTACATTGACCCATAACCAGATGACATTATATACGCGTATATTATATATACATGGGTTATGGGAAAAGTTTACGTCATTATATACACACCACTACCTGATCAGCTGGTATACATTGATGATTTCGCCCGCAGAGGCCGAGATGATATGGTAGGATGCCCTCATAGACTTGATGACGTTATGTACAGATATACCTATGCATGATATGACATTTATACGCATATGCATGACATTATAAATATTTCATAATTCACAGAGCTATTCAGATTTATAGGTTGAGTTCTTTAACCGATGTTTCTTTCATGTCTTTTATATATTGCTTTTCATGCCTTACATACTCGGTGCTTTATTTGTACTGACATCCCATTTGCATGGGGACGTTGCGTTTCATGCCTGCAGGTCCCGATAGACAGGTTGACAGTCCTCCTAGTAGGCTATTAACTCAGCGGAAGGTATTGGTGCACTCCATTTGCTCCGGAGTTGCCTATTTGGTCAGTATGATTTGGACATGTATTGATTGATATGGCGGGGCCTTGTCCCAACCTTTATGATGTTTATGTACTCTTAGAGGCTTGTAGATATATGTCATGTATATGGATACTTGTATGGCCTTGTCGGCCTATGTTTTGAGTGTACAAATAAATATGTCAGCCTTATAGGCCCGTATGTCATATGTATAAGTTTGTATTCCATGTTGGGTCGTCCTATGTTGAGTATTCCCTTATGTTTTATTCTAGTTATATCATGACGGCCCTTCTGGCCCACTTACCCATGATGGTACGATAGGAAAGATATGTTACGTTGGTACTCGATTGAGTAAGGCACCGGGTGCCCGTCGTGGCCCATTGGTTTGGGTCGTGACAAAAGTGGTATCTGAGCAATTCTGTCCTAGGGAGTGTTCAAGCTGTGCCTAGTAGAGTCTTGTTTATGAGTGTGTTGTGCACCACACTTATTAGCAGGAGGCTACAGGGTATTTAGGACCGTTACTCTTTCTTCTTACTCTAGATCGTGTAGTAGAGCTCAGTTGTAAGAATTCAAACTCCTAAATTTTATTTTATTCGTAATACAATGACTATATCTAGAAAGATAGTTAGTAAGAGATTGAATGTGATTGTGGCAGAGTTGAGTCAAAGGAACTCGATTTTGCATAATGCTTATTATGAGTAAATGTGAGGTTTTCAGTAGATCATGTGTGTACTAAGACGTGTAAGATTCTGGATAAGGAGTCCTAAGGCATGAATATCTATCCACCCATATGGTAAAAAGCAATAAGAGAATCAGAAGGTAGATACAAGTTTCAACAAGTAAAAGAAGCAAGGTCAAGAAGGATATGAGGTACCTAGTTAGTGAAGATTATCAGTTCTTACAATTCAGGTAGAGAAATATAAGCATTCTGAGTTACTTTAAACAGTAACAAAGATATATACAATTGGCCACACCCATCTCAGTTATGCCCTATGGGAGCTAAAAAATATCGTTTAAGAGAAGAATGGGATATCAGGATCTAGCTGGGGTTAGTAACCCAAAATGGTGGATGTATTGTTATCATTGTTGTTATCCTATTTTGCCCTCATATTTTTTCAAATAGTATATATACTTTCAAAATATCATTTTGCATCATTACCTAATTTACAAGGGTTATACAAATATTTTCTATAATTTTCCATAATTGTTTAAAGCTTCAAAATTAATTTTTCTTGCATTTAAATTATTTGAATATTTATTAATTACCCTTTTAAATTATTTTGTGATACCTTAATCATCTAAATTTATTATTTACACCCACATACTTGTTTTAAAATATTTTTACTTCATTTCACATAATTATATTTGCATTTTTGAGCTATTTACATAATATTTGCAATAATAGCCTGTATTCTACAAATAATAGCGTTTATCATATTATTTATGCAAAAATAGAATTTTATATTTTTTATAATGTTTAGTTATTATTTTAAAATATTTTGTTATAGCATAAATATTATTTTTACTATTTATTAGACATTTTAATAATTTATTTGTTTTGTTAATTTTAAAGGGTTTCAAGAGCTGGCCCAAAACAAGCCAATTTTTCGGACCAAATTTGGCCCAAACCATTAGCCCAACACCCCAGCCCAACCAGGCAACCCTTTAGATTACCCGGTCGCGACCCGTCAAATAACCTGCCTCTTTCCTCTTTGATCATAGCTGTTGATCTTAAATGGTCAACGGCCCATAATAAGCCCTTCTCTTCTCCTTATATCCCCATAACCCAAACCCTAACCCCATTTTTAACTATCAGCCACCCTTAAACCTCTCAACCCCTTCTTCTTTTGAGAAACCCTAGTAGTCGCCTCCCGATTTCTCTCTGATTCCAACCTAAAAATGGAATCAATCCGCGATTCACTTACCTATTTTATGATACTTTTCTATTGTATGCGTGTCTATGGTGTTACTTAGTTCTCGCCCTATTTTTGGCAAGAACTACGTTTCAAGATCAGGCCTGATTGACTCCGATTTTTTGAAGATCTGGGTGATATTTCGTCTATATACACTCTACAATGAATGATTCTTGCATTATCGGTCCGATTTATGGACGTTGGACCCAACTAGGGATTGAAATTTCTGTCATTTCCTTTACCGACTCTGTTACTGATTGCATGTGATCTTCTCCTTCCTTATTTACGATTATTTGATTATTTTCCATGTTTGTTCATCCTAATCTGTCACTATATAAACCCCTCCCCAATTTTCCCTGGACGGAGATTGGAATCGCTAAAAAAACTACCACTGTCTTTCTTATTCTCCCCTTACACTATTCTGAAACTTAAACTCTTGGCCGGATGAAAGCCAAGGCCACCGGAACTCGATTATTTGACCTTTCTCAGTGCGAGCACTGCCTGGGGTTCATCTGAAACCCTTGGGAACTCTGATGCACTGAGATTTGGGGTTCTACTGTTCGCTTTGCTACTTACATTCGAGATATTGCTGAAATTGTTCTTTGTTTACTTACTTGTCAATTAGTAACTGGTAATTACATATGACCCTTACAATTTTATTCTCTTTTCGTTTGAGTCCCTGTTATGCATATCTATATCTCTGAGATTTGTTTTTATGAACCAACATGCTAATAGTATGCTCTGAAGCTCTTCTTGAGGCTCTACACCTTCTAGTAATTGAATTTGCCTATTTGTTGCCTCGATTCTGTTTTCTTAAAGCATGCTTATTCTAATGTGCTGCTTATTCTAGTTTTAGCTTCTTGCCTTGTTCTGTACTCTTGTAAAGAGTCAAATCATGACCAGAACCTACTCTAATTCTTGTTGAATCATTTATGTGCAACTTAATGTTCTATAGTTAACTCCTGATTATGTTATTAGCCTAAGCATGCTTTCTTTGCTACTTGTGGATTATTGCGTGTTCCCTGCCTTGTCCTGTACCTTTGTGATAAATCCATGCATATGTTTCAGACCTGGTTAAGTCGTTCCTGTCCAACCTACTAAATTCCTGATGTTATACTGGTTAGCTAAAGCCTATCTTCATGCCATTTAAGCTCTAATATATGTTTGGAACTTATGTAATCCTATGCTTTTCAACACTGTCTGGGACCTTAGGAAACCTCATAACCAGTCTCTCCTCTCCTATATGACCAACTAGTATCAGGTTCAATGCTAGCCTATCTTGATTCTGAAGATTGACACGCTTCTCGTATTATGATTAGTGTTCAGCATGCTAAGATTTCCCTGTTCCATTAAGCAGTCACTTGATCATGAGTTTTGCTCTGTTAAGTTCTTTTCATTGGTTTTCTATGATGAATATTCTATGTGTTGGCTGTACTTTGTTTGCTTCTTGCCTGAATATGCTAGACCTTCATCTAGGGTTCCCTAGATTGACTCTGAATCATGCCTCCTTATAGAAACTCTTTAGAATGGTTTACTATCCTATGTAATCAAATATATCACTCTCAAACTTGTCACTAGAACTATGAGCATAAATTTGCCTTATATGTGTCTTGAATGCTTCCAACTTAGCATGATTTTGTTTTATACCTCGACCAGAGTTGCTGCTAGTTTCACTATTAAGAATTGAGTGTTTCAGTTGTACAATTAATTTTATGAGTCGTTTGTTACTCGTTTGGTCGAGTTTGGCATCCATTTGGGTAAGTAAATTATTTGTTGGGCCTGGAAGAGGGCCACATGTGTTGTTGGACTTGGTCACAAGATTCAGGGGCACTCTAGTTGTTTTCTTGTGAGCCTGTGGTTTGGGCCTGTTGTTGAAGGCCTGGGATATCCCCGGGTTACCTTGTATTGGGCCTGTGATTGCCTTAGCGGGTTTGTACTTATTTAGTCTATAGTTTGTCATCTTTAAGTATGTATTATTTCCTTCTGGGCCTGTAATGATTTGTAAATTGAATTATGGGGAGATTAATAAAAAAAAGGGGCTGGGGTATTCTAATGCTTGCATAAAAGGGTAGAAAACATGCCTATAGGGTCTATGTGTTCTATTTACTATTTCGTTCAGCATGCCTGATATGTATTTAGTGTGTTGCACACCAATAGAAATCATGCCTATAGGAATCACGCACACAGTGCACTTAACTTGTCAAACATGTTAGCTCACATAATTGCTATGCTTGTTTCCACGTGCACTACTAAACGCTTTAGATGGCATGCCTATAGGATACAATAACACATGTTTGCTAATGTCCATCTAGATACTATGTCTATAGGGTTTCAATTAATCAATCAATCAACTGCTTCTATTTCTCTTAGCACATTGCTCCTTTAGATATAATGACTATATGATCTTAATCAACTAATCGATTACTTTGTTACTTCATCGCATTGCCACACTTCGACAATATGCCTATAGGGATAAAGTATATAAAATCAATTACAGTTGTTAACTGCTAGAAATCCTGCCTATAGGACACTGTCACCTACCTAAGAAACATGAATTAATAATTCAGAGTTCTAGGATCGTTTTGCTGCCTCATTACGCAGATAACTAGAGATCATGCCTATAGATTTGTAATACCTTTAATCTGCCCATACGAAAGTCCAGAAACTGCAGCACTACCTGTATAATGCTGGGATCCAGAATCACATAGAAATCATGCTTATAGGACTTAACGGCTATAATGCGTCTTAATCCTAAAAATTGTCTATTGATGAATCTGCCCGTGTGCATTTGTTATTTATGTGTGGAGGCTAACTTGGACCTCTAATTGTCTTTACATGAAGTCTTGATTGTTTTGAATGTCGCTTAGTTTTTATCATTTTGAGCAACCTAGGAGAAGTCTAGAACCACCCAAATAGAGGTCCAAAGCCTCATGGACCAAAGGTATGGGACGAGTAGTGCAAACATAGGGTACGACCTAGAATTGAATTAGAGCGCCTTTAATTAAACAACTTTAACATAGTAATCGGGTAGCAGGAGATGATAGTCTGTGCCCGCTGAATAATATGAGCAACCCGTACCTCAAAGGAGTTGCGAAGTATTATTTATGTTGCACAGGGTGATCCTTCAGGATAAAAAACTTAGAACCCCCTCCCCTATTTATACTTAGTCCTTTAACATAGATCAATGTAGTTGTATCTCTATCGTCATTAATATTTGTGCCGATTCTCACGTGCCCTAATAAGACTCTTCGACTTCTACATTTCCCTTTATTTATTTGATCACCTAGTCTAATTACATAATCCATATAGTTTAAAGTTCGGCCGGGACCCACAGTTGTGGACCTCGAAAAGTGCCTAACACCTTCTGTTTGAGGTAATTTGAGCCCTTACCCGATCTTTGGTGGCGTTGACTAGTCAAACAGAGTTATTTGCAAATAGGCACCCTAACGCACCTTAAACCGTTAGGTGGCGACTCTTCTCTTTTAATACCCATTTAAAAGAGTTGCCACACGTCGAAGCCCACTTTCACGAGAAAATGGGGCGCTGCAAACATGGTAATAGATTTCATTGCGAGACACCCAGATGGTGAACTCTAGAATAGAACAACTAGATATGACTACTAGAATGTTAAGAAATTTCAGAAAATAGGCAGTGGAATCCTAAATGAGATAAATATTTACTAATATGACTCACGCCCTTAGAAAAAAGAGAATGTTAGGTGACCTGAAGAGCCAGTAAGATGAAGCAAGAAGAGCTAAAAGTGAAAGAATGTTTTGTTGAAATTTTTAGAATAAAGTGATAGACAAAAATATTAGCAGGAGAATAAGAAGAGAGTAAACGAAGCACTATGAGTAAGATGTGATAAATGGATGATAACGGTAAATCAAAATATGACAGGATTATAGAGTCTACAGTCAAGTGAAGGAAATGATAAGAGGGTACAGGCCTTGAGACAATAAAAAAGTATAAACCATAAAGTCATATACCCATTTCGAGAAATGAGTTGGTGACTCCAACGTAATTACTAGAAGGAAAAGTTAGACCCCCGGAGTAATAAAAATCAGTATGGGCTAGTGAACAAGATAAACTGAACATGAATTAGGGATCAAAAGCTTTGATAATAGTCAACATCATGATAATTTCAGAGATAGCATTCCGACAATAATAGAATGGACAACAAAAGAATAATCTTTAAAGTTCATTCAAGAAGACGCTTCCCTAAGGCAAGCACTATGAGTAGTTAAGCATAAAGGACTAAGTGTGTTAGTTACACTAGGTGTCACCCTTGTGCATAATGAATTTAGTTATCCCTGGTACATAAGGGTTACTGTAAGGCGAGTAAAGGTTATTGATGATATGAAATGATGCCAAATATGAAGAGGTAAAACATCTATAGGTATATCGTCGTAGCACTAAATCTTAGTACTCCCAAAAATGGGGGGGGGGGATGGAGATGGTATGATGTGGCATTAAGTCAGAGTTAAGTGGTTTAGGTAACTATGGAATGGTAAAGGAAGAATATGGTAAAAAGGCGAAAGGGTTGAGGTTGCATTTATTCAGATCCTACAGATATGTCGCGACTCCAGAACATTATGAAAGCACGACGCCAGGGAGAGGCAGTAAGAGTTCCCGGCCAGGATGTTATTGATAAATAAGTGCGATTGGACACTTGATACATCAGGAACCATTGCAAGAGGTAAGTTAAGACAAAGGACATATACCAAGAGAGATTACATGGAATACATATATATATATATATATATATATATATATATATATATATATATATATATATATATATATATATGAGAATGCACCAACGAGTAGTTAGTAGTTGATTCGGGAAGAGCCTAGTTATGGATAGACAAGAGGATACAGACAAACTAGCAGATGATGCAAGATAAACGTAGTTCACCCCAATATAATGAATTCAGTCTCGCAGATATGACATCATGATCCTCGAGAAATATTCAAATAGGAGTTGGGGTAGTTAAAGGTACCGTATAAGTGTTACAAAAATAGAAGGGAGTGCCACTAGGGAGACAGTTTAAATTTCAGTTCAGAAGCAACCCTATGAGCACAAGGGCGCGGAGGTAAGTAGCTAAGGATAATTATAGGCGAGTAAGAACATCAAAAATTCCTTCGGGTGTACGATGTAATAAGCTCGCAGCTTTACAAGATTAAGAGGGTCTCCCCTAAGTACTACATAGAAAGACTAGCTGAGGAAATAAGGAAGAAGGCTTCAACCTAAGCATAGTGACATAAAGAAAAAATGGTCTTGTAACAATAGTCCCACTACAACATTGTATGCAATCCATAAGAAAGTGTCACCTATCTTGGCTAATGAAAAGAAAAAAAAACCAAAAGTGATATTTGAGATTATGTGAGTTACAGAAAATTCCAGTATTCATGGGCAATAAAATAAGCCAAGTATTCATACAACAAGTGGCATAACGACCAGGAAAAGTAATTGCTTATATTTAAAGACAAGAGAGAAGGCACAAAAGGAATTATATAGTGCTAGCAGGTTAAAGAAAGGTTACGAGTAGTATAAATAGATAGGTATAGGTCGCAAGCTAAAGTATGGTAGAGCGATAAGGTTTTAGGTAGATAGGAGTAAGGATAAGAAAATGTTAGTGAGAAGGTGACAAGAATAGGTAAGGCCTCAGGATTGCCCATCAAATCAAGAGAGCTGATGGTTTACTTAAGTTATAGAAAGCTCAGTATAGCCTAAATGAACTTGGAGGAGTCTAAGATTAGGATCAATTAGGAGAGATAAAATGCTACCCTGAAGTAAGTGTTATGGTATAGTATGACCTACCTAGATGCATTAAATCTATAAGGATAGATAACCGATGCTATGAAACATAATATATCAATAGTCATAAGTTCGACAAAGTACCGAGCGAAGAACTTCAATACACCTATAGATTCCCAGAGGGACAACTTGTCATAGATCTATATATGTTCACAAAGTGAGGCCTAGAGATTGGCTAAAATATAGAGGAAAAAGGAGAGAAGAGTCACATAGGCACACATACAAGGTCAGAGTCATATAGGCTGCAAGATAGAAGGTAGCAACACTTATGAGATTGGAAGAATATTTATTACAAGTTGTAGTGTGAGAAAGAGGCCTAAAGGGGGGAATGCCCTGAACTTTTGATTTATTCACAGAACAGTTGCCTATATGGCAAGGACAATATTAATGTATTCATAAGAGCTATAGGTTATGAGACTGATAAGCGCACCAGTCAACATTCGAGGACGAATGTTCCAAAGGTGGGAAAGAAAATAAGTTTCGTCGAAAATCAACAAGTTTGGAATCTTATAACATGTGCTTTTGGGGTGAGACTAGGGTGCTTAACATAATAATGAGGTTATGTTATGAGTTATTTTAGTCGTATGATAGTCGTGTGTTACGGTTTGAAGTCAAGCGATTTGTGGAACAAAAGTTGGCAAAGGTCATCACAAGTTACATTCATAATGTGCTGAAAATTAGGTCAAATGTAGCAAAGCTTTTCTCCTAATATACTTGGAATTACAGGATAATTCACATGTAATATTGAAGATCTACGAGACTAGTTTTTAACACATTAAACCGTTTATCGATACGACATTGGAGTAGAGAGATATTCGCATTTTTGTGAGACTGCGCAAGCAGCTCCTAATGGGACCCACTTAGGCGGTGCTCGACCTACTTCACTTTAAAAACGATTTGGGTGCCTATTCTTTGCTCATTTTCGACTCAACTTCGCCTCCAAACTTCTCCTAACCCTCCTAAATAGGTACCATAAGGGTTTGAAGGGGAATCCAAGTTATTACACCATATTTCAATATCAAAAGTTAGTTCTAGTGAAGAATAACACCTCTTTGAGGTTGTGTTGTCATTGAGGATAGTTGTGGGATGTGTTTGGCTGAAATTTCAAGTGGTTGCTGCTGGTTTAGGTATGTATAATACTCTACTACATGTTTTTGCAGTGTTTTGTATGTTGGTTGCATTATTTGAGCAAGATACTACAAGAGAAGACTTGAAATAGTTTGAGATGTTATTGTTCTTAATGGACTATTTTGGGAAGGTTGTTTCCATGAACTTTAAATGGTTGGAAACTTTGTAAAATGACTTGATTATACTGTTGTTTTTATGAATATGTTGTATACATGTCTAACTTGCTATTAGTATTGTGAATAAGAAGATAAAAGACAACCTCCGCAATATGACTTCTCGGTTGAGCAAGAAAAGGCTGTTAAGAATCCCGAGCAGGAGGAAATGGCTTGGAAGATAAAAAGCCTGGAACAAAGCCTAAAACATATGCAGGTCTTAAGCGGACAAAAGAGTGTATCGTACTATGACCTCTGTATGTTTCCCTATGTACACTTGTCGGCAGGTTTTAAGACACCAAAGTTTGAAAAATACGACAGGCACGGAGAACCGATCGCTCATCTAAAATGGTACTGTAACTACCTGAGCGGAGCTGACGGGAAAGAGGAGATTTTATTGGATTATTTTGGAGGAAGTATTACAGGAATTGCTTCCGAGGGGTACATGGATCAAGAGATCGCCAATTGGCACGTATGTTATACCCCATGTTTTCGTACATGAGAGTACGTCCTAAGTCAATTGATGTGAGTTCAGAAATGTGATCATCTTTGAAAGTTCATAAAGTAAGTTAATCAAGTTATCTTGGAGGTTAAAAATCTTTAAGATCATGTATAACAAGTACCAAGAGGGTTGAAAGCTAAACGAATTAAAGAAAATAAGTTTTGTTGAAAGTCGACAAGTTTGGAATGTTATAAGATGTACTTTTAAGGTGAGACTAGGGTGATTAACATTATAATGCGGTTATGTTATGAGTTATTTTAGTCGTATGATAGTCGTGTGTTACGGTTTGAAGTCAAGCGAGTTGTGGAACAAAAGTTGGCAAAGGTCATCACAAGTTACATTCATAATGTGCTGAAAATTAGGTCAAATATAGCAGAGCTTTTCCCCTAATATACTTAGAATTACAGGATGATTCACATATAACATTGAAGATCTATGAGTCTAGTTTCTAACTCAGTTAACCGTTTGTCGATACAACATTGGAGTAGAGAGATATTCGTATTTTTGCGAGACTGCGCAAGCAGCTCCCAATGGGACCCACTAAGGCGGTGCTCGACCTACTTCACTTTAAAAACGATTTGGACGCCTATTGTTTGCTCATTGTCGACTAACCTTCACCTCCAACTTCTCCTAACCCTACTCAACATGTACCATAAGGGTTTGAAGGGGAATCCAAGTGATTACACCATATTTCAATATCAAAAGTTAGTTCTAGTGAAGAACAACAGCTCATTGAGGTTGTGTTCTCACTGAGGATAGTTTTGGGCAGTGTTTGGCTGAAATTTCAAGTGGTTGCTACTGGTTTAGGTATGTATAATACTCTACTATATGGTTTTTCAGTTATTTGTATGTTGGTTGCATTATTTGAGCAAGGTACTACAAGAGAAGACTTGAAATAGTTTGAGATGTTATTGTTCTTAATGGACTATTTTGGGAAGGTTGTTTCCATGAACTTTAAATGGTTGGAAACCTTGTAAAATGACTTGATTATACTATTGTTGTTTTCATGAATATGTTGTCTATATGTCGAACTTGCTATTGGTATTGTGAATAAGAAGATAAAGGACAATATAACAAAGGAAAGTTGTACTTGTTGTTGTTGTTGTTGTTGGATTTTTGGGTTGTTTGAGTGTGGATTAGGTGATTAATAGGAGGTTGAAAGTCCTCCTATTTTACTTGGTATCATACTGGACATGTTGTTAAGTTAACTAATGTATGATAATGGGGTTGAAGGGCGCTAAAGGGATTCAATCTGAGCTTGCCGCTCGTCATGATATGTAAGAGATTCAATGGTTACGGTCTTCCTACATGCCCAAGAGTTGGACTACTTCCAAAACATGATGTCTGCTATGGGGAAGCCGTTCGCCGAGGCCATTAAAATTGGAGATATGGTCGAAAATGGTTTAAAATGGGGCCGAATCTTGAGTCAGGCTGCCTTTAAGGCCACAACACATGCCGTTCAGAATGGTTCATGGCGTTTGATGAACAGAAGCATGAGATAAGAGGGAGCCGTGATGGCTTTGAGCTCGAGGGGGACCCGCTGGTCATTCAACTAATCATATATGCTGCCCAGAACCCCGCAACATTATTACCCGCACCATGATGCTACATATGCCGTGGCATCACCTTACTGTAAGGTGATGGACGCACAACCTTACCCACGACCACAAAATTATACACAAAGCCGAGCTCCACCTCCTAGAAATGCCCATCCCTACTAAGCTCCATATAATCCCCAACAAAATATTCCTTAGTACAATCCCCGCCCAAGAGAGCCTCCCAGAAGGAATCAGTTCACCCCTATTGATGAATCATATTCAAGTTTGTTCTAAAAGCTAACCAGGCTAGGTCTGCAGCAGCCAGTGACCCTGAACCGGCCAAACCCCGAGTTCCCCTTGCACTGAGCTGATGCTAGATGTGAATATCACTCTGGAGCAGTGGGACACGATACTGAGGACTGTTTGAATCTCAAAAGAGCAGTGGAGGACCCCATTGAGGTCAAGGCAATAGTTCCTAGGAAAGAAGTGGCCCCTAATGTGACGACCAATCCTTTGCCTACTCATAACAATGGGCCAGCCATTGGAATGATCTATGATGATGAGGAATTTGATTTGGTGCTGAAAGCCATTGTAGCCATGGTCATGACATAAGGAAAGCCTAAAAGCGGCCGCCAAACTAGAAAAGTTCCCTATCAGACGGAAGTCTCAGTAGCCGGTCTTGCTCTGTTTTCTGGATTTCAGATTATTTCAGGGTGTAATCCGAATGTTTTTACTTTACTATCTTACTTTTTTATATAAACCCTTCTATCTTTTAAAATTAAAATAAATCAAATCAATATTTCATCGTTAATGAATGTCCTTCTTCTTAATCTTGTCACTTTTCTTATTCTCTTTTCAGTTCTGTAAATGCAGATTTTAATAACATGACATGCTTGCAGACTTCATGCCTAGATCCTAAAATGCTATTAGACTTCGAAATAATGAATCAAGAAGCAGAATGTGTTGAAGATAAGTCTTGTAAGAAAATAAACAGAGAATTGGAACAGTACTCCTAAACCAAGTCCAAATGACACCGCCCTTGCTTGATTGGTTTATGGCACTGAAGCCGTGATACCAGCAGAAGTTGAAATTCTGTCTCTTCGGACTATTGTTGAAGCCGAGATCGAGGATGAAGATTGGTCAAGACCCGATTGAATTAATTAACTTTGATTGATGAAAAGCGATTGGTCGTAGTCTGCCATGGGCAGTTGTAACAATAAATAATGGCCCGTTGCCTACAACAAGAAAGTGCGGCCCAGGAAATTTGAAGTGGGGCAACTCGTTCTGAGATGTATTCTGCTGCAGCATGAATAAGCTAAAGGAAAATTTTCTCCAAATTGGAAAGGTCCACACATTGTAACCAGAGTTTTACCAAAGAAATCGATGTATTTGTGAGACATCGAAGGAAATGTCCCTGAGACAAATATCAGTGCGGATGCAGTCAAAAGGTACTATGTTTGACCCCCTATGCAGCATTAATGTTCTCTGATTGGGATGACAAAGGCTTTCATTCTCGCTACCCAAACACCATTAACCCTTTTTGCCAACCCTTTGAGCCAGTTGACTTTCTTTGTTTACCCTCTTTGGAACCTGAAGGTGTTATGAAAAAAAAGAAAAAAGAGAAGAAAACAAGAAAGAAAAAAAGAGAAGAAGAAAAAAAAAAGAAAGAAGAAGAAGAGAAAAACAAAAAAAAATGAAGAAAAAGAGAAGACAAAAAAAGGAGAAAAGAAGCAAAAGAAATGAAAAAAAAAACAAAAATCCAAGATATGTTCATGTTAATTGAACTACGTTCGACCTGATTCCGAAAAGGATACGTAGGCAGCCTCACTCTAGGGTTCGGTCACACCAAATAAAAATCCACATTCCCCCAAAAGAGAAAACTGGGGCATATGTTTTCATGGTTCGGCGATGGTTTCGCCCGAGAGGTTCCAAAGTTGTAATTCGATCCAAATTCACTTTACCCAAATTCTTTTCAAGTCCTTCCAATCAATCGACGATATGTTCAAGAATTGGAGGATACGGTTACTTGGATTTGATGCAACCAAATGAGAGAAATAAAATGAGAGTCTTATTTGTGAAAACCCTCACGGGCACTGTAGGGCGATGGTGAGTAGAGAAAATAAAAATGAGAGTTTTGTTAGTGAAAAACCGTAAAGGGCGCTATAAGGCGATGGCGAGAAGAGAAATGAGAGAGGTCAGCTGGTGAAAACCCGCAAAGGGAACTACTGATCGAAAAAAGGATCCGCACAGCCATGGCATCAACACAGTCCTGGGTAGAGTTTCTCGGTTTCGAAGCAAAGTTGAGATGAGTTTCTGAGAGTCGGATGATTTACACAGATCAGGCATCCAGTCTAAGAGGCATGTCATGTTCATTGAAGTCCGCATATACTCCCAGATAAGTCCTTTTTTGTTTCCCCGGAAGGGACACCTTTTGTTTTAAACTCATTCTCAATTCCATTATTTGTTTTTATTTGAATCCCTTTCGGTCTAACTTTGTTCCAAAATAAGGCAAAGAATAGAAGGCAAGATCAATTACAAGGCTGTCATTTGAATCGAGTCGATATATTCAGAAGGCACCCAGCCTTGGCAAAGGCATTAAGTCGACTCGACTAGCCATAGTTGGCAATGCTCTGAAGTTTGAAAACATTGGAAGGAAGAAGTTCAATTGAGATGCCCACAAAGGCAAAAAGTGAAGTTGAAAATGTAAAGTCCCACACGACTAACCATCACGGCAAAGTGTGAAAAGCCAAAGGTTTCCCAATGCTCGAAAATTTAAAACTTTGGAAGAAAGAAGTCAAAAGTGAAATTTTCACAAAGGCAAAATAAAGTTTGGAAAGGTTAAGTCCCCCTGCGCGACCAACCGTCATGACAAATGTTTGAAAAACCAAAGGTTCCCGGGGCTAGAAGTGCAATTGGTATTCAGGAAACAACCAGTTGCAGTTGAAATCATCATCAAAATAAGATGGGCCAAGATCAAGTGATTGAAACACTCAAGGCCACAAAACAAACCACCGTTTTAAAGTGACGTTTGTTCTTTGTTGAAAAATAGAAAACAAGTGCAATCCACAAACAACCTCGCAAGAAGCAGCTACCATCAAAAGGAAATCGGAGATTGAAAACAGCTCTGCAACAACAAAAACTCTAAAAAAAGGAAGTCTTCTCAACATCATTTCCCGCATTTTACTCATTCTTAAAAAAGAAGTTTCAAAATCATGGTAGTATAGGGTACACCAATCCCTAGCTGCATTTTCGAGCATAAGGTACACCATTCCCTAGTTGATGTTTTAGACATAGGGTACGCTACTCCCTAGTTTCTTTCCTAATATAGGGTACAACAATCTCTAGATGTATTTTCCAACATAAGGTACACCACTCTCTAGTTGACTGATCTAAAATGTAGGGTACACCACTCCCTAGTTGACTGATCTAAAATGTAGGGTACACTACTCCCTAATATCATTACTAATGGATTTTAAATGCAGGGTACACCACTCCTTGATATCATTGCTACATATATGGTACACCACTCTATAGTCTTTTACTAGTATATGGTACACCAATCCTTAGTTGTGTTTTCAACGTAGGGTATACCATTTCCTAGTTAATTTGAGCTTAAATGCAGGGTTCACCACTCCCTGATATCATTGCTAGACATAGGGTACACCACTCCCTAGTCTCCTTACCTGTATAGGGTGCACCAATCCCTAGCTGTGTTTTCCAACATAGGGTACACCACTCCCTAGGTGATGATATTTTAGACATAGGGTACACCACTCCCTAGTCTCCTTACCAGTATAGGGTACACCAATCCCTAGATGTATTTTCCAACATAGGGTACATCACTCCCTAGTTGATGATATTTTAGACATAGGGTACACCACTCCCTAGTCTCCTTACCAGTATAGGGTACACCAATCCCGAGCTGTATTTTCCAACATAGGGTACATCACTCCCTAGTTGATTGATCTTAAATGCAGGGTACACCACTCCCTGATATCATTACTGATTAAGCTTAAATGCATGGTACACCACTCCTTTATATTTTTGTTAATATAGGGTACATCACTCCCTAGTTGATTGATCTTAAATTCAGGGTACAACACTCCCTGATATCATTCCAAATATAGGGTACACCACTCCCTAGTCTTTTTACCAGTATAGGGTACACCAATTCTTAGCTGTGTTTTCCAACATAGGGTACACCACTCCCTAGTTGTTTGAGCTTAAATGTAGGGTACACCACACCCTGATATGTTTGTTAATATAGGGTACACCATTCCCTAGTTGATTGATCTTAAATGCAGGGTACACCACTCCCTGATATCATTGCTAATATAGGGTACACCATTCCCTAGACGCATTTTCCCAACATAAGATACACCAATCCTTAGTTGATGCATCATTTTGACAATAAGGGAACACCATTAAAAACAAAACAACAAAAAAAAGAAGAAGAAGAAAAGATCCCGATCTCTCCAGGGTACACCATTCACGATATTTTTTTGCTTTCAATAAAGTAGTTTAGAATTTTTGTTACACTAACTCACAAAATATTTCCTAGTGAAAACTAGGGCATAAGATTTTATTTGTTTATTTTTTTGGTGTCTAGACAGGTTTTACCTTAAGGC
The DNA here is from genome assembly GCF_000390325.3 of Nicotiana tomentosiformis. Taxonomy (NCBI): domain Eukaryota; kingdom Viridiplantae; phylum Streptophyta; class Magnoliopsida; order Solanales; family Solanaceae; genus Nicotiana; species Nicotiana tomentosiformis. The sequence continues at coordinate 24,554,425 of NC_090814.1, read as the reverse complement.
ACAAGGTTTGAGATGATCAAAAGAAGAAGGTTTGTTCCAGAATAAAAGAAAAAGAAAAGAAAAGAAGACAATTCAAAATGAAAATCAGATAAAAGAAGAACATGGATTGCTCAAGACATGACTGAAGTCACAGGCACTATGTCTTCCATTTTGATCAAAGGAAAAGCCATATAGGATGAATTGGCACCTGCAGCTAATAAACATCAAGGTTCAGATCATAGTCTGCATGAAAAACCAGTTAAAACTCAAGACCAAGCTTCCGAACACTTATAGATAGGAATCTTGTAACTCATAGTTGATAGGCATGTTTAGTCTCTTTTAATTTTGATTTGGTATAATAAGGAGTTCAACAAGCAGTATCAGCAATAACAATAGTGAAATCACAACTTTTCGGTAGTGTCATGCCAGTTCAGGGCCACTGTTAAGCAAGCCTGCTAGATGCCTTCTACCCAACCTTGCCCGTTAACAACATAAGAATTAGTACAAGTGATAGACATGAGAAGAGTTAAGTGTTCCACAATCTTTTCCATTACTAAAGGATATTCATTTATGATTTCCAAAATATTACAAGTGTATAGATATGATGAAAAACATGTTTGCCCAAGTACCAACACTTACTAGTTTAACTCCCAACATCATACACCACCCACAACCTGTCTACGGAGCCTCTAAGTACAACAGAAGAGTAGTATGGAAGTGCCGGCGACAAGGCCCCGACTATACCTCAAAACATAAAGTACAACGTCAAATGACATGAAGCCCGAAACAGAGTAGGGTTCACCAAAATCTGCTGAACAAAGAGTAACTGCTAATGAGGATCAAAACCGCCCGCTGACGAACCACCTTCATACATTGAAGATGCAGCGCCCCTACAAAAAGGGACGTTAGTATATATGGAATAGTACTAGTATGTAAATCTACATGTACTCTTTCAAAATAGAATGCCAATATAAGAAAGGGAAAATCATAGAAAATACAAGTCACAATCAACAATATCCAAATGGCCAGTTAAAACATAACAATTTTAAAAATGCGGAAATAATATATATATATATATATATATATATATGGTTGGGTGATAATTAGTACCGATATAGATATGCTACCGTGTATTTTGCACCGAGTCCGATCACGACCCGATCGGCTAGGCCGTCTTCCCCGAAGACATCAACCACAATCAAAATTACTATCATGAACTTCAATCATTATCTCAATCACAATCTCAAGCACAATTTCAATTACAATTTCCAGCACAATTACCACTATGTGTGCGACATGGCGTCCGATCACGATCTGACCGGCTAGGCCGTCTCACCACAATGCCGTATGGATCGACATCACCCTTTTCTAGTAATCATCTCATCCCAATAAAGGGGAATATTCTCATCACAACTGTCACGACCCGAATTCCCACCTTCGGGACCGTGATGGTGCCTAACATTTCACTTGCTAGGCAAGCCAGTGTTAGAGGATTCTTTAAACCAATTTTAGTCAATTTCAATAACAGAATCAATTAAACTAAATAGAAGCTAAAACTGAAATGCGGAATAACATAAAGTCCATAATATCTGATACAATTTGGATCTGGAGTCACAACTCACAAGCTTTTAAGATTTTCTACAAACAGAGTCTGAAAGAAATACAACAGTTCTAAATAAAAAAATAGTAAAATAGAGGAAATAGAAGGGGATTCCAAGATCTGCGGACGCCAGCAGATCTACCTTGAGTCTCCAATAAGCAAGTCCAAGCTGCTAAGCCTCATAATCAGCTAGGACCGGTTCCAAAATCTGCACAAGAAGTGCAGAGTGTCGTATGAGTACAACCGACCCTATGTACTCGTAAGTGTCGAGCCTAACCTCGACGAAGTAGTGACGAGGCTATGACAAGACACCCACATAATAAACCTGTGCAGATAATAATATATGTACAAGAAAACAACAATAACATCTAAACATGTACTATTGGGAGGGGGGCATGCTAAAGGGGCACAAAATATAAGAGATACAACGGAAATGATAACCAAAACATTCAACATGCTTTTAACCAGTGCAAATAACTAAACACAATGAAGAAAATTGCACGGCATCACCCTTCGTGATTTTACTCTCAGCCTCACAGTATAAATCAATAGATACGACACAGCATCACCCTTCGTGCATTAACTCTCATAACATGGCATGGCATTACCCTTCGTGCATTAACACTCACAATATGGCACGACATCACTCTTCGTGCATTAACACTCACAATATGGCACTTCATCACCCTTCATGCATTAACACTCTCCCTTACAATATAACAATGAATAAGTAGTAGCAGGGAGATAGAATCAACAAGAACAAGCCTTACTTCAACAATGGTTCCACAATACCAATCTCAACTTTGGAATCAATACTCAATTATCACAAAAGCCCGTAAACACGATAAGAACGATCAATTTAGTAAGTAACTAGTCTAAGCATGGATAACAAGATCAAAGAAAGCAATAAACTACAAGGAACAAGTCCCCACCCGCATGCTTTAACCCGACAACAACGCATGAGTACTCGTCACCTCACATATACGTTGTACCCAACATCTAAACATGTAGAAAATAGACAAACAAGTCCTAATCCCTCAAGTCAAGGTTAACCACGACACTTACCTCGCTCCAAAAGTCCACTCAAAGATCAATCACAACTTTGCCTCTCAAACAAGCCTCCGAACCAATAGAATCTAGCAAATTACCAACCAAATGATTCAAATTAAGCCTTAGGAACTACCCACGGTTGCAAAGGATTCAATTTAGGTCTTTATTAAAAAAGTCAACAAAGTCAACCCCCGGGCCCGCTTAGTCCAAATCCCGAAATTTGGACCTAAAACCGATTACCCATTTACCCCCGAGCCCGGTTATGTAATTTGTTTTGGAACCAGACCTCAATTTGAGGTCTAAATCCCCATTTTATAAAAATCCCTAATTCTACCCAAACCCTCAATTTACACCATGAAAACACTAGATTTTAGGTTAAAAACTTATGAAATGTAATGAAAGATTGAAGGAAAATAGGTTAGAATCACTTACCAATGGATTGGGGAAGAGGAGTTCTTTGAAAAATCGCCTTTAGGGTTTTCTAGTATTGAAAATTTGAAGAATGAACAAAAATCCCTTCTAACTCCTATTTGTTCAGTTGCAGATGTCGCATTTGCGACCAGGGGTTCGCAATTGCGAACCCTCGCAAATGCGAAGAACACCTCACAAATGCGAAGTCTGCGCACCTCTGTTTTCATCGCAAATGCGATGACTTGTTCTTAATTGCGAACATTTATCTTCCGCATTTGCGACCAAATTGATTGCAAATCCGAACTCTAGCCTCCCCGCAATTGTGACCTCTTGATCGCAAATGCGAACTTATGCTGACTGAGGTACTCTTCGCAAATGGGAAGAATTTGCTCGCAAATGCGAGCTTGGCAGGATTTGGGATGTTCGCAAATGCGAACACTGATCTTGCAATTGCGAGATCAGAGACCAGTACCAGATATTGCAGAACACCAGCTGAGCTTTCTAAGTTCAAACCACTCCGTAGCCTATCCGAAACTCACCCGAGCCTTCGGGGCCCTAAACTAATTATGCACACAAGTTTAAAAACATCATACGAACTACGAATTGAGCATCGAATCAAAGGAAATCTTCAAGAAAACTCATGAACTTCTAATTTCACAACCGGACATCCGAATCACGTTAAACCAACTCCGTTTCTGACCAAATTTGATAGACAAGTCATAAATATAGTATTGGACCTATACCGGGTTCCGGAACCAAAATATGGATCCGATATCCAAAAAGTCAAACATTGGTCAAACATTTCAAAGTCATTAAGCCTTTAACTTTCAAAGTTCAACAAAGTGCGATAACTCGAGCTAGGGACTTCCAAATTCGATTTCGGGCATACGCCCAAGTCCCAAATCATGATACGGACCCACCGGAACCGTCAAAACACGAATCCGGGTTTGTTTACTCAAAATGTTGACCGAAGTCAACTCAAATAGATTTTAAGGAAAAAATTCCATATTTTCTCAGGTTTTAATATAAAAGCTTTTCGAAAAACACCCGGACTGTGAACGCAAATTGAGGAAGGCTAAAATGAGATATTTAAGGCTTCAAAGCGCAGAATTAGGTTCTAAAACATAATATGACCTATCAGGAAATCACATTCTCGACTTAGGTATCGAGAGGTCTAATTAAAAGAGTAAAGAAAAGTTTGAGACGATGTGATGTATCGCTTGATGTTCCAAAATAACATAAGGGAATCCGTGGTGCAAGCAAGCTGAAGGAAGGTTGTAGTATAAATGGATACGTATAGGTCCCAAGATAAAGTATAGTAAAGCGACAAGGTTTTATGATAGGAATAAGGATAAGAAAGGGCGAGTGAGAAGGTGACGAGAATGGATAAGTCCTTAGGATTAAGCCCATGAAAACAAGAGAGTTGATGCTTTCTCTAAGTTATAGAAAGCTCAGTATAGCCTGAATGAACTCAAAAACATCTAAGACTAATGGCATTTAGAAGAGATGGAATGCCGCCCTGATAGTACAATGAGGGTGTAATTGTAATAGATAAAGGATGACAATTGGGCCTTCGATTGAGTAATGACTTGATGAATTGTACAGGATTAAAATACCCACGTAAGGAGAATTACATTGGGATGGTATGAAATACGATTATGGAAGTATAGTATCGTATCGCTCCCAGGTGGATCAGGAAAATCACTTCAAATGTTCCACGATGCAACGTGAGCCTAGTGATTACGTAAGAGATTTCATCTAGTGATTACGTAAGAGATTTCAAGTTATCAGTGGTATATTGTAAATCAATATTGAGGTGAATCAACAATGGATGGACAAAAGTCACAAAGTATGAGATGAGATTAGGCCGTCATTCTTAAGATGAACAGTAATGAGGAAGCATTAAAGGACTTAGATTTATACATACGGGATAAGCAACGAAAGTAACCTAGAGTTTGGTAGCAAACCTCAGTAATGATAAATCTAAGTAAGAGTTATTATATAGTATGACCTACCTAGATGCAGTAAAGTCATACAAATGGATAATCGGGTCTATGAAATAAGATATAACAATATTCGTAAGTTCAACAAAGTATCGAGCGAAGAACTTCATTGTACTTATAAATGCCCAAAGAGATATCTTTTCAAGCTCTGCATATGCTTACAAAGTGATGCCTAGGGATTGGCTAAAAGCTAGATGAAAAAGGAGAGAAGAGTCGCATAGGCACACATACAAAGTCAGAGTCATACAGGCTGCATGATAAAAGATAGCAACAGTTACAAGATTGGAATGATTCCGACCACGATTCGTGGTGTGAGAAAGAGGCCTAAAGGGGAAAATGCCCTGGCGTTTGGGATTCATTCACAAAACAGTTGCCTAGATGTCATGAGGAGTACTAAAGTATTCGCAAGAGCTGTGGGTTATGAGAATGATATGTGCATCAGTCAACATTCAAGGACGAATGTTCCAAATGGGGGAATAATGTTACACCCCATATTTTCGTACGTGAAAGTACGCCATAAATAAATTGATGAAAGCTCGAAAATGCGATGTTACATCTCGAATTTTCGTATGTTAAAGTTTCGTCGTAAGTTAGTCGATGTAAGTTCGGGAATGAGATTATTTTGGGATAATAAGTATTGCGCTATTTCAAACAAGTGATAAATAAATTCATGAAGGTGAGAGGGTAAGCAAATAGAAGAAGATGAATTTCGTCGAAGTTTGACAATTTGGGATAAAATACAGTCCGAGCTATAATACCTGGTATTTATGGACTAATGTCATTCAAGGTACCACATGACCATAATAGTGAGGTGTATAAAGTATGTTAAAAGTGAGTAATATTTTAAGTAATTCGAGATAATTCTTAATTATGTGGATAATTAATAATTTTTGGTGGGTGATTAGCTAATTAATTACTTTTTTTTTGGATAAGTTTACCCCCCCCCCCCCAAAAAAAACGTGGCAGCCCTAGGAGACCTTGATGATGAGTCTTAAATCACAAGACTAGGCGGCATGTGTTAGGGGAGTTTGGTGGCTAGTCATCACAAGTGGGGCCCACTCTCTTTGGTAAAATAAACCATCTTCTACATCATTGAAGAGAAATAACAATGTCCAACATGAAATATTAGAAGGTCCAACGTGAAATTCTCTTAAGGAATGATGTTACAAGGTCCAACGTGAATTCTCTGAAATGCTACAAGGTCTAACGTGAAATGCTAATTCAAAGAAAGCCCGGTACAATCTTTTTCAAGAATATCATACGGATTTTTCCCTACTTTGATCCGCCGTTACGTGTTTTCGCAAAAGAGAATCGGTTCAGGTATGTTAAGGCTATCCCTTCTTTTCTTTTGGCATGATCCATACGATACAAACAAAACGAGCAAATGCACAACTTCCATAAATGACTTTATTCATAGAAATGCTAGAGATGCTTATGTTCTTGATTCCCCATGTGTCCTATTATTCTATCCTTTGTTCATGGGTCTCAGAAAATATGTAAGTTGATAAAGTTTATTTCATGATATTAATCAAAGGCATAATGGTCTTATGACATTCCGAAAGATTTTATTGACGTACTTCTGATGCATTGCATTCATTTATACATGTACATTGACCCATGACTAGATGGCATTATATACGTGTATATATATATGTATATATATGTATATGGGATATGGGAAAAGGTTACAGCGTTATATACGCACCACCACCTTATCAACTGGTATACGTTGATGATTTGCCCATAGTGGCCGAGATGATATGATGGGATGCCCTCAGAGGCTTGATGATGTAATGAACGCATATACCTATGCATGGTATGACATTTATACGCATATGTATGGCATTGTAAATATTATTTATTCACAGAGTTATTCATATTTACATGTTGAGTCTTTTACTCCATGTTCCTCATGTCTATTATTTACTAATTTTCATTCCTTACATACTCGATACATTATTTGTACTGACATCCCTTTTGCCTGGGGACGCTGCGTTTCATGCCCGCAGGTCCTGATAGACGGGTTGAGAGTCCTCCAAGTAGGCTATCAGCTCAGCGGAAGATGTTGGTGCGCTCCATTTTCTCTGTAGTTGCTTATGTGGTCAGTATGAGTAGGACATGTACTGCTTAGTATGGCGGGGCCCTGTCCCGACCTTTATGACATTTCTGTACTCTTAGAGGCTTGTAGACATATGTCGTGTACGTGAAAGATTGTACAGCCTTGTCGGCCTATGTTTTGAGTTTATAAATGATCATGTTGGCCTATTATGCTCGTATGTCATGTGTATATGATGATGTAATAAGAAAGTTATGTTACATTGGTACTCGGTTGAGTAAGGTACCGGTTGCCCGTCGCGGCCCATCGGCTTGGGTCGTGACATTCTGCCCCATCATGCCCATCATTTTCTCAAAGTAGATTCCTTCTTGAGCCCTGATGAAGTACTTGATCAAGTCACTGTCATCTAACGGGGGTTGTGCTCTAGCAGCCTCCGACTTCCACCGACGTGCATACTCTTGGAATGATTCTGACGGCTTCTTCTGCAAGTTTACCAGAGCAAATCTATCAGGGGTAATTTTAGTGTTGAACCGGAAGCGGTTCATCAAATCTTCAGTCATATCCTGTCACTCCCTCCAGTTTCATGGATCCTGGCGAGTGTACCAAGTAAGTGCCTCTCCTGTCAAACTCCTTATGAACAGCTTCATCCTCAACTTCTCGTTTCTTCCTACTCCAACTAGCTTATCGCAGTAGGCTCTCAAGTGTGCATGAGGATCACCTGTCCCATCAAAGATAACAAACTTCGGAAGCTTGTACCCTATCGGCATGTCCACATCAGGGTGGATACACAAATCTTCATAATCTAGACTTTCGCTATCTCGAGCTACCTGAAGGTTCTTCATCTATTTTCCCAATGCTCGTAATAGTTCGGACACTGATTCTATGTCATGCCCCAAACCTGGGAAGACGTGGCCAGCTCATAGTGCCATACTCGGCACAATCGTACCACTCTATAACTGTGAACTCTAGAGGGGTATCTCTCAACTTAGGCCGAAGAGGCATACCTGTAAGCTGACAATACCAATCAAGGCATATGGGGCCATATTTTGAATCATCTGAAAATAACATCTCTCTCATTTGAGGGGTAAACATACCCAAAAGCTCATATGCATAATTGTGCAGGACGACGAGGCTACCATGAATATCTCCAACCAGCAATACCAAACTGAACATATACACAGGGCTGGAAAGGCAACAATACTAATATACAAAATACACAAGACTCGTCTACAAGCCTCTAGAGATAACTGAATTGTATCATGGTTGCGACAGGGCCTCGACCTACCCATCAAACCTGTATATATAAAATGGACTCCAAGGTCTAGACCTGCTAACTCCGAGGAAGTGGAGCTTACCAACAAAGTTTGATGTTTGACTCTATTTACAGGGAAGGTCTATCCAGCTGTCTATCAGGACCTGCAAGCATGAAATGCAGTGTCCCCAGCAAAAGGGATGTCAGTATGAAATAATGTACCGAGTATGTAAGAAAATAATATAACTGAAAGTTGAAACTCTACTAATAATATAATAACTAAATGTAATTGGGAGTCAAAGATAAGCTGAAGTTATGCTTACCTACTGATACTGACTGAACTCTCTCGATATAGTAAATAAAATAGTTGTCCGGCCCTATAAGGCTCGATATGTGTAACTACTCCGCCTAGTAGGCTCGCTCATAGGCGTTCGGCCATACTAGGCTCTGTATCTTGGTCATTCTGGGCTCGCTCATAGGTGCTCAGCCACAGTAGGCTCGGTATACAACTTACCATCTGATCAGAGGTTGCCCAATAGGGGCCTGCCTACTGATTATAGCTCGATGGTGGTGAAAATACTGTAATACTATATATATATATATATATATATATGAAGTAAAAGTTTAGCCTTAACATACCTTAACCTCGTTGAGTCCTTAATACCTTCCAATCAACTCTTCAAACAACTTAACTCAATCTACCATAGCATAAGGAGATTCAAAATCAGTTTCTGAGTAAAGCTAAGTCCGTAACTTAAGCTAGTAACTCATTTATGTAAATTTGGTAGAATCTCCCTTGTAACAAGGGCCTTCTCCAATACCATATAACAACATCAACAAGAACAACAATAACAACAACAACAACCATAGAAATCCAGCAACATATAAGTATCAATAACCCCGTTGAGTCCTTAATACCTTAACCTCGTTGAGTCCTTAATAGGGGCTTGCCTACTGATTATAGCTCGATGGTGGTGAAAATACTGTAATATTGTATATATATATATATATATATATATATATATATATGAAGGAAAGGTTTAGACTTATGGTTTAGCCTTAACATACTTTAACCTCGTTGAGTCCTTAATACCTTCCAAGCAACTCTTCAAAAAACTTAACTCAATCTACTATAGCATAAGGAGATTCAAAATCAGTGTTAAGTAAAGCTAAGTCCGTAACTTAAGCTAGTAGCTCATTTATGTAAATTTGGTAGAATCTCCCTTGTAACAAGGGCCTTCTCCAATACCATATAACAACATCATCAACAACAACAACAACAACAACCATAGAAATCCAGCAACATATAAGTATCAATAACCCCGTTGAGTCCTTAATACCTTAACCCCGTTGAGTCCTTAATAGGGGCTTGCCTACTGATTATAGCTCGATGGTGGTAAAAATACTGTAATATTGTATATATATATGAAGGAAATGTTTAGACTTAACATACCTTAACCCCGTTGAGTCCTTAATACCTTCCAATCAACTCTTCAAACAACTTAACTCAATCTATCATAGCATATGGAGATTCAAAATCAGTGCTGAGTAAAGCTAAGTCTGTAACTTAAGCTAGTAGCTCATTTATGTAAATTTGGTAGAATCTCCCCTGTAACAAGGGCCTTCTCCAATACCATATAACAACAACAACAATAACAACAACAACAACCATAGAAATCCAGCAACATATAAGTATCAATAACAAGACACCATATAACAACAACAAGTCACAACTACTTCACGACAAGCGGCAAGCTCCGATTGGAACCCGTATACTCCATATCACCCCTTATAGACTTCTTACTTTAACTTAACAGTATCATTAACATGATAATGAAGTCATTAATCAATGATTCCATCCTTATACCATATTCGTAACAAAGAAAACAATCAACAACTCCACGTATCCTCAATTAGCAACTTTATTCACTAGTTCATGTCTAGTCCATCCATTTAACTTAATCAACATCAAAATTATCTTAAGAAAATGCAAGAACACAATGTAATTACCTCCTACAGTATATTAAAGTCGAAATTCAAGTTATATTTAGCTTACAACATCCCTCAGTGGCAATACAACACCAAAGAAGCGACTTAAGTTAATGTTCACTTCCAATCTCAAGTTTCATATATTTCTTTCATCACTTTACTTGATAAACATATGGACATGCATAAAAACATAAACCATATCATACTAAAGTTATTTCCCCCAATATTCAGCCATAACAACATATATATATATAGCCTTAAAACAACCTAACAAAAGATAACAACATCTCTTCCCCTTTCAAGTGATATCTTGTAATCTTTCACTCCAACACCACAACCAAAATATAATTAACATTAAACACCATCAAAAGGAAGTTAAACATACCTTATACAGCAGATAACATTCTAACCCTAAGCTTAACTTAGCTCACTATCATCCTTATACACAACACCATAGAGGAGTTGTTCTTCACCTTTGGCTAACTTTGATGTTGGATTATGGTGTATTTGTTTTTTTTGGAATTTGTTTGGAGCCCTGGGTAAACTCTTTCGGAGGGTTTATGGAAACTTTCTGGAACGAGTGCTTTGGGATCCATGGATAACTGGAGCACCACGTGAAGCTTGAAGTGCAGACTGAACTGGCTGACCAACAAAACCTCAACCATGAAAAGCCCTTCCCTCAAAATGGGGACCAGTAGATCATCCAGGTCCACGAGGCTGCTTAGCCTCCCTATTCCCTCTCTCTAAATCACGGATACACTCCAACCTCCTAGCGATCTCCACAACCTGATGAAATGGAGAATCAATCTCTAACTCCTGCACCATCCCAAATCGGAGACCAGAACCAAGTCCCTTAATAAATCTGCGGACTCTTTCTCTAACAGTGGAAACCAAAGCAGGTGCATGACGAGATAACTCAGCAAACCTCATAGCATACTCGGACACAGTCAAAGTCCCTTAGCGCAACTGCTCAAACTCGGTGCGCAACACAACCTTGAGGGTCATTGGAATGAACTCCCTCGAAAATAGATTGGTGAATTGGGACCAAGTATGTGGCATTGCGCCATCTGTCCTACTATCCTCATAATCCTGCAACCATCTATATGCTGGCCTTGTCAGCTTGAAAGTAGTAAGGTCGACCCCGCTCAACTCTATTATGCCGATAGTGCACAGAATACGATGACACTGGTCTAAGTAACCCCTGCATCCTCAGAAGTTGTGCCACTAAAAGTAGGAGGATGATACTTCTTGAACTTTTCCAACCTCTTCTGCTCCTTCTCTGATTCCACTGGCCTGAACTCAGGCTGAACCATAATCACGGGTTGCACCGACATAATACCCGGAGCCTGATCAACATGAGTCTGCTACTCTGGAGTACGGGCGGTGAGAATCTGAGTTCCTCCCCCAGCATGTGAAGTAGCTAGTGCGGCTGGGATCAATCTCGCCAGAGCCAAGGTACCAAACATGCTCAGGAACTGCGCTAAAGTCTCCTGTAGTCCAGGGGTATCAACAAGCGCTTCGGGTGCCTGCTCCCCAATCAGAGCTAGTGGTGGCTCCTCAGCTGCTGCTCTGGCAGGTGCTCTAGCAGTAGCACATGCCCCTCCTCAGCCTCTGCCCCGACCCCTAGCAACACCGGCCCTAGGGGCAGCATCATCAGTAAGTGCAACTCGTGTCCTTACCATCTGTGGGGGAATAGAAAGACAAAGGCTCAAACTCCGAAATCAATAAATTTGCACGATAAAGAATGAAAGAAGTAAAGTTTCCTAGTAGTTATGTAGCCTCTCGAAGATAAGTATAGACGTCTCTGTACCGATCCGCAAGACTCTACTAAACTTACTTATGACTCGTAGAACCTATGAAGCTAGAGCTCTGATACAAACTTGTCACGACCAAAAATCCCACCGTGACGGTCATGATGGCACCTAGTACCTAAGACTAGGTAAGCTTATCACCTCACGATGCTAATAAGAATATAACAACATTAGCATTGATAAGAGTTGCAGAACATAATAAAAATTGCCAAACATGAATACAATAAGCAACTTCCCAAAAACCCGGTAATATTGAGTCATAAGCTCTACACAGAGTATACATGAAGTCTCCAAAATGCATCATTGTTTAGAAGACTTAAATAGTAGAAAAGAAATAGAATGGGGACTCAGAGGCCTGCGAATGGAACAACAGGTATACCTTGAAGTCTCCAACAGCACAACGCCCCTCTTTAACGACCCACACGATTTGAGGTAGGTGGATCTGCACAAAGAATGTCTAAAAGTATAGTATCAGTACACCATGATCGGTACTCATTTAGTATTAAGACAAACCTCGGTGGACTAGTGATGAGGTTCAAGTCAAGACATTGACTAGTCAAATAACCTGTGAAAAATATCGAGGACTGACAACATGAAGAAGAAAAAAAGACAATAAATGTAGCCTCATCAGAACAAGTAATAACAATTTAATACAAGTAAAGGCTTAGTTCCAACAATGAGTCGTTAAATAGAATCGCACACATATGGCACCTCGTGCCCACATTATCAATCACCCTTGCACGACAAAGACCTCATGCCACAACATAAGTCACACCCCGCTCAAAAAATACCTCATTGCAGAATATAAGTCATACTTGCATGGCAAAGACATCGTGCCACAATATAAGTGACACCCCGAACGGAAAAGAACTCGTTCCCACATTAATAATCCAATTCTGTATCAATTGCCAATTAATACGTTCAAGAGAACATTTCAAGAATAAATATAGTAATACATGATAACAACTTTATTTTTACTTTATTCCGTTATTCTACCAATATCTCGACAGGTTAGGAGATGACAACTCCACGTAGGTAAATCCAGCTTGGCACCAAAATCATCAAGTAATAATAGAGACACAATTTAGCATGTTAAGAAAAACGCTACAAAATATGTAAAAATGCATGACCCACATAAAAAAAGTCATAAGCACAAACAATAATTCTCCTTCGCACCACCACACAAACATCATCAAAAAAATGCCCCCAGGCTATCACATATCATCCCCACAATGCCACCCTTATCTCAACGCATGTGCAACAGTAAAGTAAATGCCCGTCTTGTCTCGCCACACGTGTATTAACAAATCATCCCACCTTGTCTCACCACAAGTGGAAGCCCAATATATAACCCGCCTTATCTCGCCACATGTGCAATAACAATAATAACAATAGCACGCCATAAACCTCGTGCCAATACCCGAGCAATCCGCCCGACAAGTCCAAATATGACATAATCATAACAACACAACATGCCAACAATTTTTACCAAGACATAAATTCACAATTCGCCAACGCATTGCACAAGGACAATTCAATAAGGAAATGTGGATGGGTGTTCAACATATAAGCATGAAAGCTAACTCAAATTAGCAACAATCTCACAAATGCCTAACTTGGAAAATTAAGGAAATACAACCCAAAATATGATCTCTAGCATGGAACATAAACTCAAGTAAACGACCAAAGTGAAAACACGCAGTGCAAGGAGCTCTCAATCAAAATTAGGCAATAAGAGCAACCTCAGGTCAAATCTTGTCATAAATCACACATACGACCGGGTACACACTCGTCACCTCGTGTACACGTTGTTCACACATATCACAAATAAGAATTTAAGTTAGCCAAAAATGACTTCATAACATCAAACAATGCAAGATAATTCAATTTTAATTAATAAAGTTAAGATCTTTACACAATTTCCAAAAAGTCAACAAACATCAACACCCGGGCACAGCCGGTCAAAACCCAAGTCAAAGTAGATCTCGACTAACCATAGCCCCACGAGTCCAAATATGTGTTTGGGTTTCAAATGTGAGTCCAAATCGACTCTTATATCCCATACTTTTATTTTTCAAAACATAGTCAAAATCCCTTAAATTCCTCTTCAAATTTCATGATTTAGATATTAAAATTCATAAATAATCATGTTACAATATCAAAATTGAGCCAAAATCATTTACACAATAACTTTGTATGAAAATCTCCTACAATAATCACCTCCCACTGAGTCTAGATCTCAAAATATGATAAAATATAAGACTAAATACCGGAATCCCCTCCTTAAAACAAGCTGCATATGCCGCATTTGCTACCAGAGGTTCGCAAATACGACCTCCGCAAATGTGACCCATGTATCGCAAATGCGAACCAGGCTTGCTCAGCAGATGTTGCAAATGCGACCACATACATCGCAAATGCGATGCTCCTGCTGATCACTAATCTCGTAAATGCGATAGGGCCCCAAGCTTACAGACTCCCTTCGCAAAAGCGAGCAAGATACTCGCAAATGTGAGTTCCCACCTTACAACCCACTATCGCAAATATGAGATGACCACCGCAATTGTGGAAATCGCAAATGCTAGAAGACCTTTGTAAATGCGAGGTCTGTAGTACCAACAACACCTGAAATAAGTCCAAAACATCCTTAAACACGTCCGAAACTCACCCCATCCCCCGAAGCTCCACATAAAACATCCACACAAGTCTAGAGACATCATACGAACTCGCTCACGAGCTCACAATACCAAAATAACATCCGAACAACGATTCGAACACCAAAACACATATAATTCACAATGAATCTCAAGAGTCATTAAAATCAAAACCAAGTGTCGGATTCTGTCACGACCCGGAATCCCACCCTCGGGACCGTGATGGCGACTAACATCCACTTGCTAGGCGAGACAACATCAGTTAATCAATTTAATAATTAAACAGTTCAAAACAGTATAATAACAATTATTAACGATGATTAAAGCTGAAATACATGAAATAAACCCATAACATAACACGCTCTAACTCAATCCCAAAAGTCTGGTGTCACCAGTACATGAGCAACTAGAAGTCTACAAGTATAGTTTGAAATAAATACAACTATTCGAATGATATAAACAGTAAAGATAGGAAATGGAAGGGGACTTTAAGGACTGCGAACGCCAACAACTCTACCTCAAGTTTTCGAAGAAAATATGATTCGAGCAGACGCACCTCTAAACATCGTTGGGACCAATGCTAGTATTTGCACAAGTACAGAAGTGTAGTATGAGTACGACCGACCCAATGTACTATGTAAGTGTCGAGCCTAACCTCGGCGAGGTAATGACGAGACTATGATAAGACACCTACGTAAATCCTATATATATATATATATATATATATATATATATATATATAACGATAAAATATTAACTGGGAGGGGACATGCGAAAGGGGAAATATCATAAAAACGACAAGTAGGAAATCACCAAATAACATCTTCCAAAATAAGCAACAATGTAACCAAGTAAATCACCAATCCAGGAATCAAATAAGGAAATTAAATAAATATGGCACGACATCACCCTTCGTGATTTTACTCTTGTCCTCACCATGTAATGTCATAAATAAAATGGCACAACATCACCCTTGGTTCTTTTACTCTCTGGAACGACATCACCCTTTGTGCTTTAATTCCTCACAACCTCTCAATATATTATAATGAATGCAAATAAGGCATGGCAACACCCTTCGTGCTTTTCACTCTTCCTCACCAAGAAAAAATAGAAATACAAATTAACAATGCAAGGTGGAAAGCAATTTCACTTCAATTATAGAGCCATGGTAACCAATTCAACTTGCGAAAATTACCAACATCTTCAAATAAAACAATAAAGACGAGGCAACTAATTAAAGAATTAATAATCTAACCTAAGCATGAAAAATGTAGTCAATGAAACAACTTAGAACAAAGAAATAATTTCTACTTGTATGCGTTAATCCAATAACAACGCATATGTACTCGTCACCTCACATATACGTCATCCCCACACATAATACACGTAGAAAATAGGCCAACAAGTCCTAATCTCTCAAGTCAAGGTTAACAACGATACTTACCTCGCTCTGCAACAAAATCAAGGCACAACCGTGACATTTCCTCTAGAATTAGCCTCCAAACCAATCAAATATAGCCAAATATAGTTCAAATAATTCCAAATAGGCTTTAGAGACTACCCACGAGTGAAAAAGATTTAATCTTTAATTATTTTGGAAAAAGTCAACAAAAGTCAATCCTGGACCCGCTTGGTCAAAATCTGAGATTCGGACCAAAACCCAATTACCCATTCACCCCCGAGCTCGGGTATGTGATTAGTTTCGATATCCGACCTCAATTTGAGGTCTAAATATAAATTTCTCAAAATCCCAAATTTCTACCTAAATCCCTAATTTCTACCATGAAAAAGCTTTAGATTAAAGGGTAAATCAATGGGTGTTTTTGGAAATGTAATGAAACAAGTTAAAAGCTATTAACCAATGAAGTGGGGATGAAAAATCTCTTCAAAATCGCCTCTAGGCCAAGCTCAAACTTGAACAACAACAACAACAACAACCCAGTATAATCCCACAAGTGGGGTCTGGAGAGGGTAGTGTGTACGCAGACCTTACCTCTACCCTGGGGTAGAGAGGCTATTTCCGATAGACCCTCGGCTCCCTCCCTCTAAGAACTCTCATCCCGACTTTAGAGTGTTTAAATCACTGGGCGTAAGGGGTTCTTTGCGTTCGTGAAGCACCTGACCATTCGCGAACCTTCAGCGGCCAAAGGCCTTCACGTTCGCGAGATACTCTTTGTGTTCGCACCTGACCATTCGCGAAGAGTATAAGACAGATTCCTCCCAGATCCCCATAACCCTATGTGCTCGTGAGTGGATGGACGCATTCACGAAGGGTAAGCCCCCCAATACTTTCACGACCTTGTCTCCACGTTCGCAAAGAAATTTTGCCCCAGTCCCATTTTTCCCTTCGCTCGCGAGAGTAGCTTCGCGATCGCGAAGCACAAAGCCTCAAACACCAGAAACAACTAAAACCAGCTATCTCTTAAGTCCAAAATATGACCCGTAGCCTATCAGAAACTCACCTGAGCCCCTCGGGCTCCAAACCAAACATGCACACAAGTGTAATAACATCATACGAATTCACTCACGCGGTCAAAAGACCAAAATAACACCTAATACTATGAATAGGATGTCAAAATGCATGAAATATCAATGAAAACTCAAGAACTTCTAAAATCACAACTCAGCGTCCGAATCCTATCAAACGAGCTCTGATTTGCACCAAATTTTGCAAGCAAGTTTCAAATTAAAAAATGGAAATATTTTAAGTCCGGGAACCAAAATCCGAACCCGGTAGCCATAAAGTCAACCTACGGTCAAACCTAGGAATTTTCCAAACCTTTAAGCTACTAGCTTTCTGCAAAACAAGTCAAATCAAGTTACGGACTTCCAAATTCAGATCTGGGCATACACCCAAGTCCAAAATCACAATACGAACCCATAGGGATTGTCAAAATACCGATCCAGGGTCGTTTACACAAAACATTGACCGTAGACAACTCAAGTTATTTTTATAGCCAAAAATCATATTTTCTTCAAATTTTCACATCAAAGCTTTCCGAAAAAAGACACGGACTGTGCACACAAATCGAGAATCACTAAATGGAGCTAATAGAGGTCTCAGAACACGGAAATAAGGGGTAGTACTCAAAACAACTGATCGTGTCATCACATTCTCCACCTCTAAAAGAAACGTTCGTCCTCGAACGAACATAGAAAAGTTCTTGTACTGGTGAATAGGTGTGAGTATCTACTCCGCATATCGGACTCAGAGTCCCACGTAAGTGCCTCGATCGGCTGACCTCTCCACTACACTCTAACATAAGGATAACTTTAGACCTCAACTTCCAGACTTGCAGTGCTAGAATAGCCACCGGCTCCTCCTCATAAGTCCAATCTTTGTCTAATTGGACTGAGGTGAAATCTAGCACATGGAACGGATTAACGTGATACTTTCGGAGCATGGAAACATGGAACACCGGGTGAACTGCCGATAAACTAGGTGGCAATGCAAGTTTGTAAGCCACATCACCAACTCTCTCAAGGATCTCAAAGGGACTGATATTATACCTAGGGCTCAACTTGACCTTCTTCTCGAACCTCATCACACCCTTCATGGGTGAAACCTGCAGCAAAACCCTCTCTCCCACCATGAATGCTACATCACGAGCCCTCCGATCAGCGTAACTCTTCTGCCTATACTAGGTTGTACGGTGCCAATCCTGAATCAACTTGACTTTCTCCAAGGCATCCCGAACCAAACTAGTGCCCAATAACCTAGCCTCTCATGGCAAACTAACCAACTGTAGAACAACATTGCTTCCCATATAAGGCCTCATAAAGAGCCACCTGAATACTCGATTGGTAGCCGTTGTTGCAGGCAAACTCTACAAGTGGTAAGAATTGATTTCAAGAACCCCTGAAATCCATAACACAGGCGCGTAGCATGTCCTCCATGATCTGAATGGTGCACTCGAACTGCCCGTCTGTCTGGAGGTGAAATATTATACTCAACTAAACCCGCGTACCTAACTCCCACTGCACAGCTCTCCAAAAATGAGATATGAACTGCGTGCCTCGGTCGGAGATAATAGACACCGGCATGCCGTGAAGATGAATAATTTCCCGGATATAGATCTGAGCTAGCTGCTCGAAAGAAAAGGTAGCCGCCACCGAAATCAAATATGCCGACTTAGTAAACCTATCCACCATGACCCATATTGCGTCATATTTCTTCAAAGTCCGCGGGAGCCCAATGACGAAATCCATGGTAATACGCTCCCACTTCCACTCGGGAATCTCAAGTGTCTGAAGCAAACTGCCAAGCCTCTGATGCTCATATTTCACCTACTAACAGTTCAAACACCGAGCCACATACTCTACTGTATCATTCTTCATTCTTCTTTACCAATAATGCTACCTCAAATCCTAATACATCTTGATGGCACCTTGATGAATGGAATACCACAAACTGTGTGCCTCCTCAAGAATCAACTCACACAACCCATCAATATTGGGCACAAAAATCCGACCCTACATCCGCAACACCCATCATATCCAATAGAAACCTCTTTAGCATCATCGTGTTGCACTGTGTCCTTAAGGAAAAGAAAATGGGGGTCGACATACTGATGCTCTCTGATGTGTTCATACAAAGAAGACCGAGAAACCGTGCAAGCAAGAACCCGACTAGGCTCTGAAACATCTAAACTCACAAAATGATTGGACAAGACCTGAACATCTAATGCTAGAGGTCTCTCACCAACTGAAATATATGCAAGGCTACCCAAAATCACAACCTTTCTACTCAAGGCATCGGCCACCACATTGGCCTTCCCGAGATGATATAAAATGGTAATATCATAGTCTTTTAATATCTCTAACTACCTCCGCAACCGCAAATTTATATCTTTTTGCTTAAACAAGTGTTGTAGACTCCGATGATTTGTGAATACCTCACACGACATGTCGTAGAGGTAATGCGTCCAAATCTTCAATGCATGAACAATAGCTTCCAACTAAGTCACGAACAGGGTAATTCTTCTCATGAACCTTCAACTGCCGAGATGCATAGGCAATCACCCTACCTTCTTGCATCAACACCGCGTCAAGTCCAATATGTAGTGCATCGTAATACACAGTGTAAGACCCCCAATGTGTACGCAACACCAACACGGGAGCTGTAGTCAAAGCCGTCTTGAGCTTCTGAAAGCTCAACACACACTAATTAGACCACCTAAATGGATCACCCCTCACCCTTATGGGTTAATCTAGTCAATTATGCTGCGATAGATCAAAACCCCTCCACGAACCGACAATAGTAACCCGCCAAACCTAGGAAGCTCTAAATCTCTGTAGCTGAAGTAGGTCTAAGCCAGTTCTGAACTGCCTCAATCTTCTTAGTCCACTTTAATGCCCTCAGAAGATACAAAATGCCCCAAAAAGGCAACCGAATACAACCAAAACTCACACTTTGAAAACTTGCCATATAACTAACTATCTCTCAAGGTTTGAAGTACAACCCGAAGATTCTGCTCATGCTCCTCTCGACTGTGGGAGTAAACCAAAATAGCATCAATGAAGAAGATCACAAAAGAATCCAAATAGAGCTTGAATACCCGGTTTATCAAATCTATAAATGTTGTTGGGGCATTTGTCAAGCCAAATGACATCACTAGGAAATCATAATGCCCATACTGAGTCCGAAAAGCTGTCTTAGGGACATCTGATGCCCTAATCTTCAACCGATGGTAGCCAGATCTCAAATCAATCTTCGAAAACACATTGGTACCCTGAAATTGATCAAATAGGACATCAATCCTCGGCAAAGGATACTTTTTCTTGATATTGACTTTGTTCAACCGCCGATAATCTATAAACATCCTCATCGAACCATCCTTCTTCTTCACAAACAACACTGGTGCACCTCAGGGTGAGACACTAGGTCTAATAAATCCATTATCAAGAAAATTCTGCAACTGCTCCTTCAGTTCCTTCAACTCAGCTGAGGCCATACAATATGGTGGAATAGAAATGGGCTGAGTGCTCGAAGCCAAGTCAATATAGAAGTCGATATCCCTATTGGGTGGCATCCCCAACAGATCTGCAGGAAAAACCTCTGAAAAATCACGCACAACTGGTTCTGAATCCATGGAAGGAACCTCCGCACTAGGATCACGGATATAGGGCAAATATACCCGACACCATTTCTCAACCATATGCCGAGTATTCACAAAAGAAATAACCCTACTAGTAAAATGGCGAGGAGTTGCTCTCCATCGAGGCAACTCCAGCATAGCTAAAGTCACCGTTTTGGCGTGACAGTCCAAAATAGCATGATAAGGTGACAGCTAATCCATGCCTAATATAACATCAAAGTCTGCCATATTAAGGAGTAAAAAATCTACACTAGTCTCAAGGCTCCCGATAGAAACCACACACGAGCGATAAATATAATCTACAATAGTAGAATCTCCCACAAGCGTTGATACGTATATAGGAGCACTCAAAGAACCACGAGGCAAAACCAAATTTGAAGCAAAATAGGATGACACATAGGAATAATTAGATCCCAGATCAAATAGAACTGAAGCATATCTATGAAAAACTGGAACAATACCTGTGATGACAGCGTCAGATGACACTGACTCATGTCTAGCCTCTGCCTCTCGGACGGCCTCTAGCTGGCTGGCCTCCAACTCTAATGGTCTGACCTCCACCTCTAATGGCCTGACCTCCACCTGTACCAGCCTGATTGTGATGACCCAAAAGGTCATCTTATGTTTTAGAACTCGAATCTGCGCTCTTAAGCCTTACAAATATCATTTTACCCTCCTCGATTTGCGTGCGCAGTCCGGACAGGTTTTGGGGAAGCTTTTATGTTGAAAATTGATAAAAATAAGAGTGTATGCCTTAAAAAGTTGATTGTCGTTGTCTTCGGTCAGCTGTTTTGGTAAACAGGCCCGGATCTGTGTTTTGACGGTCCCGGTGGGTCCGTTTCAAATTATGGGACCTGGGTGTATACCCGGAATCAAATTCGGAGGTCTCTAGCTTGAGTTATGAATTTTTGATGAAAATGAAAAGTTTGAAAATTAATTGTTTTTAAGAAATGATTGATGTTTGGCATTGTTAGTGCCGGGTCTGTATTTTGGTTCAGGAGCCCGGTACAGGTTCATTATGATATTTAAGACTTTTCTGTGATTTTTGGTGAGAAACGGAGTTGATTTGATGTGATTCGGACCTTCGGTTGAAAAAAATAGTAACTTTAAAGTGTTCTTGAGAATTACATTTGATTTAGTGCTAAATTTAGAGTTCTAGGTGTTATGTTGGCGATTGGATCGCGCAAGAAGGTCCATAGGATGTATTTAGACTTGTGTGTATGTTTGGTTTGGAGCCCCGAGGGCTCGGGTGAGTTTTGGATAAGCCACGGGATGTTTTGGACTTTGGAAATCTGGTTTTTTCTGTAGAGTCTCGGTTCTGGCATGTCCTTCTTCGCGTTCGCGAATATCCTCTCGCGAACATGAAGAGTAAACTGATGAGGCAGGGATTTCTTCTTCGCAAACGTGAACGCTTGGTCGCAAACGCGAAGCGATGGGGGCGTTACCCTTCACGAACGCATAGTGTTAGGCACTGGGGAGGGGGAGTCAGCCTTTTCTTCATCGCGAACGCGAACACTGTTTCGCGAACGCGAAGACCGGTGAAGGGTAGCCTACAAGAACGCGAGCACTGTCTTGCGAACGCGAAGGCTTGGCAGCCTATACTCTTCGCGAACGCGATGCACACTGGCGCCCAGCACTTTACAGAATCCAAACACGGGATTTAGCCAAAAATTCATTTTTCTCAAAACCAAACGGTGTGACGCGATATTTCAAGAGTTATTTCATCCCCAAAGTGTTGGTAAGTGATTTAGAAACTAGGGGTTAGGGTAGAAACTCGAAATTTCTGAAATTTTGGGATTTAGACCTCAATTTGAGGTCGGATTTCAAAACCAATTATATATTCGGGCTTGGGGGTGAATGGGTAAATTGATTTCGATCCGAACCTCGAGTTTTGACCAAGCGGGCCCGGGGTCGATTTTTTAACTTTTTGGATGAAAATTTGGAAAATTTAATTTATGCAATATAATTGATTCCTTTAGCAATATTTGATATTATTGAGTCATTTTTAATAGATATGAGTAGTTTGGTGGTGAATTCCAAAGGAAAAGTTGTGATTGAGAATTAAGTGGCCTTCGGAGCGAGGTAAGTGTTGTGTCTAACCCTGACTTGAGGGAATTGGGGACCTTAGATTACTTGCTAAGTGAAATTCAAGTGAGCGGCATATATGTGAGGTGACGAGTACTTATGCGCCGCCAATTTACCTGTTTTCCATATTTCTCTATTTTTTATATTGTCTCATTCCTATGCCTAATTATTACGTGTTATACTAGTGTTATTCAATTTATCGTTCTTATTATGTTTACGGATTTTCTGGTGATAATTGAGTTTTTAATTCAATGTTGAGATTGATATTATGGAACCAAATGTTGAAGTAAGGTTTGTACTTGTTATTCTATCTCCCTGTTGTTATTTATGCATTGCATTGTGGTAAGGGAGAGTTTTAATGCACGAAGGGTGATGCCGTGCCATATTATGAGTGTTAATGCACGAAGGGTGATGCCGTGCCATATTGTGTGTGTTAATGCACGAAGGGTGATGTCGTGCCATATTGTGAGTGTTAATGCACGAAGGGTGATGTCGTGCCATATTGTGAGTGTTAATACACGAAGAGTGATGTCGTGCCATGATATGAGAGTTAATGCACGAAGGGTGATGCCGTGTCGTTTCTTTTAATTTTATGGTGAGATTGAGAGTAAAAGCACGAAGGGTGATGCCGTGCATTTTTCCTTATTGTATTCACTATTCCTGTTTATTCAGGGTATATTGACTACTCCGTTGATCATTCTGTTGTAGTTCTTTATCTTGTATTCCCCTTAGTATGTTCCCCTCCCGACATTTCCTGTTTTGTTATTCATTTCTTTTATTTGTATATACACTGTTAAATTGTACAGGTTAATTTGTAGGTGCCTTGCTTTAGCCTCGTTACTACTTCGTCGAGGTTAGGCTCGACACTTACCAGTACATGGGGTCGGTTATACTGATACTGCACTCTGCACTTTCTGTGTAGATTTTGATACCGGCTCGGGTTGATCGAGATTTTGCTATTGGTCCACTGTCCGGAGACTCAAGGTAGATCTGTCGGCGTTCACAGACCTTGAAGTTCCCATCTATCTTTTCGGTTCTACTGTTTCTTTCATTCAGACAGTTATATTTCTTTCAGACTATTACTTGTAGTAAATTCTAGAATGCTCGTGAATTGTGACTCCACATCCGGGTGGTGGTAATTAATATAGTTTTATGATATTCCACACTTATTATATTTCATCTTAGTTAATTATTGTTAATTACTGAATGGAAATAAGGAATTGGTTTAATGATTCTCTAACGTTGGTTTGCCTAGCAAGTGAAATGTTAGGCGCCATCACGGTCCCGTCTTTGGGAAATTTTGGGTCGTGATAAGTTGGTATCAGAGCACTAGGTTACATAGGTCTCACGAGTCACGAGTCATCGGTATGGAGACGTCTGTACTTATCTTCCAGAGGCTACAGAGTTTAGGATTAATTCTACTTCTTTCATTCCTTATCGTGTGACATTGATTTATGTTGAAACATATATCTCATATTCCTTTGTATCCACTCGTGTATGACATTGCGCACTCGATATCAGTTGTGCGTCGACGGTTCGTGATGCCACAGGTGGACTATGAGAGAGCCACAGATGCTCAACATTGCCTCAATGTGTGGTTCCAACTAAAGATTCGAGCGTATTGAGAGATCGACCAGTGAATCATGTGAGGGGTGCAACGAACCTTGGCATCTGGTTGATTTATACGAGATGTGAAGGTTAATATTGTGTATCATCGGACGTGGTGGACTATGACTTAGCGCCGAGTGGGGGGAGTCCACTATCAATGGATGGATTACGGGGTCATGTGTTATATCAGTTTTGGCCTGAAATGTATATATGTGGTACTGAAAGGTTCCCAAAAAATATACACATGTTTAAGTCCTGAGATTTTGTAGAGGATAAGGTTGGGACTTGCGGTATGTCCACCTACTTAATAATCCTATACTTTAGAGGAAGTACAGTGGTTCGGAGGAAGTACAGTGGTTGACGAGATTCTGGACTATGTGGTTCGTGCCAAGATTTCCCTGTATGGGGCTCTAATTTTGTGATCGTTGTGTATAAATAGCGGTAAGGGTTACCCCAAAGAAGATTCGAAGAGTATGTTAAGAAATGGGTTAGCTCAACAGTGTTGAGTCAGCATAACAAAAGAAGAAATTGTCCTTGGGAGAGATAATTCTCCACAGGTGTCCGTGGCAAGCCTATGAAGAGGGTAGTATGACTGTTACTCAGTATGAGTTCCGTTTTGTGGATTTGGCCCGTCATGCTCTCCTTTTACTACCTACTGAGGGAGAGAGACTGAGGGGGTTTATGGAGGTACTCACTCACCCTATCAGGCTTCAGATGGCCAAGGAGACCGGAAGTGAGATTTCTTTTCAGGCGGCTGCTAATGTCATGAGGAGGATCGAGATGGTTCTTGCACATGAGAGAGGGTAGAGGTCTGATAAGAGGCCTCGTTAGTTCGGTGGTTTCGGTGGTGCCTTGTCTAGAGGCAGGGGTTCTTATGGCAGGGGTCAGGTACCTAGAGGTGGAGGTCAGACCGTTAGAGGTGGAGGACATGCATGTAGAAGGCGTCCTAGAGGTGGAGACCTAGTCGTTGTTATATTTGTTTTATCATATGGTGGAGGTCATTACATTAGATGGTGTCATTATGGGTATGACCTCGATTTAAAATAAAGGAATAATTTCCTTAAATTGATTCGGTTCTGATTATCAAGACGAGTCCTCCTATTGTGCTCCACGTATGAGAGAGCTTCGTAATTCTATAACCTACTTATGTGTTTACACATGTTGGGAGATTCTATGAAGATAATTATGCCTATCATTACATGTTAGTCACTAATAAGAGCTGCGAGGCTAAATGTGGCTTTCTGTTACTCATTTCGGTAAGTTTTGATGTAATTTACGGATAATTAATTATAAATTATGAATTATATGCCCTATCGGTGTAGGGTTAATTATGCGTTGTGATTTGGTGTAACCGAATTTGTTTTTTAAAAGAAGAAAATGGAAATTTTTGATTGGCACGATGTGCATATTACTTGTGATTCGGAACTGAGGACAAGATCCTCAGGTTTTAATATAAATTGATATGTTCAAATCGAGCTACGAGTTGTGGTGGATGTTATATAAGGACTAGATCCTTGTGAGCAAAATTCTTGTGTTTAAGTTCTCCCTTGTTAAATTAATGTCGTACTATAGCAATAATAGAGAGTCATGCCTGTTAGGTCTAATTGAAAATTCTTGTATGAAATTCCCTATGCATACATGCCAAATTCGTGTTATAATTATAGAGTTTTAACCTACGAGATAGGTGCCCGCCCAGGTGGTGTTAAATGTGACTCGTTAATTTGGGTAAATAATTATAAGGTCTGATTACCATCAGTTTAAGATTAGGGCATCTGATATCCCTAAGACAGATTTTCGGACTTGGTATGGGCATTACAAATTCCTAGTAATATCATTTGGGCTTACCAATGCCCCAGCAACACTTATAGATTTGATGAATCGAGAGTACAAGCCCTATTTGGGTTCTTTTGTGGTTATATTCATTGATGATATCTTGATTCACTCGAGCAGTCGAGAGGAGCATGGGCAGCATCTTAGGAGTGTACTTCAGACTTTGAGGAATAATCAGTTATATGCCAAAATTTCAAAATGGGAGTTTTTGTTAGACTTAGTTGCCTTTTTGGGGCATGTTGTATCGGCAGAAAGCATAAAGGTGGACCCTAAGAAGATTGAGGCTGTTCAGAGTTGGCCTAGACCTACTTCAGTTACAGAGATCCGGAGTTTCCTGGGTTTAGCAGGTTACTATCGTCAGTTCATGGAAGGGTTTTCATCTAAAGCAATCCCATTGACCAGACTGACCCAGAAAGGTGTCCCATTCAGGTGGTCAGACGAGTGTGAGGTGAGCTTCCAGAAACTCAAGACAACTTTGACTACGGCACCGGTATTGGTGTTACCCACAGGTTCAGGATCTTATACAATATATTGTGACGCATCTCGTATTGGTTTGGGTGTGGTATTGATACAGGGTGGCAAGGTTATTGCATATGCTTCGCGGTAGTTGAGGGTTCACGAGAAGATTTATCATGTTCATGACTTAGAGCTAGCAGCCATTGTTCATGCGCTGAAGATTTGGAGGCATTACCTCTATGGTGTATCGTGTGAGGTATTTGCATATCATCGTAGCTTTAGTACCGGTTCAAACAAAAAGATCTTAATTCGAGGCAGAGAAGATGGCTAGAGCTATTGAAAGACTATGATATCACCATATTGTATCATCCCGGGAAGGCCAATGTGGTGGCCGATGCTTTGAGTAGAAAGTCCGTCAGTATGGGTAGCCTTGCATATATTCCAATTGGTGAGAGACTCCTTGCATTAGATGTTCAGGCCTTGGCCAACCAGTTCGTGAGGTTAGATGTTTCTGAGCCCAGCCGTGTTCTAGCTTGTACAGTTGCTCGGTCTTCTTTGTTTGAGCACATCGGAGATCGGCAGGATGACGATCCTCATTTACTTGTCCTTAGAGACACAGTGCGGCACGATGGTGCCAAGCAGGTTACTGTTGGAGATGACAGAGTTTTGAGGATGTAGGATCCTATTTGTGTGCCTAATGTGGATCGACTTCGTGAGTTGATCCTTGAGGAGTCCCACAGTTCCCGGTATTCTATTCATCCAGGCGCCGCCAAGATGTATCAGGACTTGAGGCAGCATTATTGGTAGAGGTGAATGAAGAAAGACATAGTTGCATATGTAGCTCGGTGCCTAAATTGCCAGCAGGTAAAGAGTGAGC
This sequence comes from Nicotiana tomentosiformis, assembly GCF_000390325.3. Taxonomy (NCBI): domain Eukaryota; kingdom Viridiplantae; phylum Streptophyta; class Magnoliopsida; order Solanales; family Solanaceae; genus Nicotiana; species Nicotiana tomentosiformis. The sequence continues at coordinate 24,526,666 of NC_090814.1, read as the reverse complement.
ATCAGAGACCTGGTGGTTTACTTCAGAGGTTAGATATTCCTGAGTGGAAGTGGGAGCATATCACTATGGATTTTGTTGTTGGACTCCCACGGACCCAAAGGAAGTTCGATGCAGTTTGGGTCATTGTGGACAGGCTGACTAAGTCAGCGCATTTCATTCCTGTGGCAGTTACCTATTCCTCGGAGCGGTTGGCAGAGATTTACATTCGTGAGATCGTCCGTCTTCATGGGGTGCCCGTGTCTATCATTTCTGATCGAGGTACACAGTTCACCTCGCACTTCTGGAGGGCAGTACAAAGTGAGTTGGGTACGCGGGTTGAGTTGAGCACATCATTCCATCCTCAAACGGATGGGCAGTTCGAGCGCACTATTCAGATCTTGGAGGATATGCTCCGCGCATATGTTATAGACTTCGAAGGATCATGGGATTAGTTCTTGCCCCTTGCAGAGTTTTCCTACAACAACAGCTACCAGTCGAGCATTCAGATGGCTCCCTATGAGGCATTATATGGTAGGCGGTGCCGGTCGCCAGTTGGGTGGTTCGAGCCGGGAGAGGCTCAGTTGTTGGGCATGAAATTAGTACAGGATGCCTTGGATAAGGTCAAGATTATTCAGGATCGACTTCGCACAGCTTAGTCCAGGCAGAAGAGTTATGCCGACCGTAGAGTTCGTGATGTTGCATTCATGGTTGGAGAGAGAGTGTTACTTCGGGTATCACCCATGAAGGGTGTAATGAGGTTCGGAAAGAAGGGCAAGTTGAGCCCTAGGTATATTGGACCTTTTGAGATTCTGGAGAAAGTGGGAGAGGTGGCTTACAGGCTTGCGTTACCAACTAGTTTAGCAGTTGTTCATCCGGTATTCCATGTCTCCGTGCTTCGAAAGTATCATGGCGATCTGTCACATGTGTTAGATTCCAGCTCTATCCAGTTGGACTAGGATTTGACTTACGAGGAGGAGCCGGTGGCAATTCTAGCCCTGCAAGTTTGCTAGTTGAGATCAAAGAGTTACCTTTTAGTTCGAGTGCAGTGGAGAGGTCAGCCTATTGAGGCATCTACTTGGGAGTCCGAGTCCGATATGCGGAGTAGATATCTCCACCTTTTCACCAGTCCATATACTTTTCTATGTCCGTTCAAGGACAAATGGCTGTTTTAGAGGTGGAGAATATGATGACCCAAAAGGTCATCATATGTTTTAGAACTCGAATCTGCGCAGTCCGAACAGGTTTTTACCCTCCTTGATTTGCGTGCGCAGTCCGAACAGGTTTCTGGAAAACTTGTATGTTGAAAATTGATGAAAATAAGAATGTATGCCTTAAAAAGTTGATTGTAGTTGTCTTCGGTCAGCAGTTTTGGTAAACAGGCCCGGATCCGTGTTTTGACGGTCCCGGTGGGTCCGTATCAAATTATGGGACCTGGGCGTATGCCCGGAATCGAATTCGGAGGTCTCTAGCTTGAATTATGAATTTTTGATGAAAATAAAAAGTTTGAAAATTAATTGTTTTTAAAAAATGATTGATGTTTGGCATTGTTAGTGTCAGGTCTGTATTTTGGTTCAGGAGCCCGGTACAGGTTCATTATAATATTTAAGACTTGTCTGTGATTTTTGGTGAGAAACGGAGTTGATTTGACGTGATTCAGACTTTCTGTTGAGAAAACTAGTAACTTTAAAGTGTTCTTGAGAATTGCATTTGATTTGGTGCTAAATTTAGAGTTCTAGGTGTTATTTTGGCAATTTGATCGCGCAAGCATGTCCATATGATGTATTTAGACTTGTGTACATGTTTTGGTTGGAGCCCCGAGTGCTCGGGTGAGTTTCGGATAGGCCACGAGATGTTTTGGACTTTGGAAATCTGGTTTTTTCTGCAGAGTCTAGGTTCTGGCATGTCCTTCTTCGCGCTCGCAAACGTGAAGAGTAAACTGATAAGGCAGGGATTTCTTCTTCGCGAACGCGAAATGATGGGGGCGTTACCCTTCGCTAACGCATAGTGTTAGGCACTGGGGAGGGGGAGTCAGCCTTTTCTTCATCGCGAATGCGAACACTGTCTCGCAAACGCGAAGACCAGGGAAGGGTAGCCTACACGAACGCGAGCACTATCTCGCGAATGCGAAGGCTTGGCAGCCTATACTCTTCGCGAACGCGATAGTGCTCTCGCGAAGAATACTGTCGCCCGGCACTTAACAGAATCCAAACACGAGATTTAGCCAAAAATTCATTTTTCTCAAAACCATATGGTGTGAGGCAATTTTTCAAGAGTTATTTCTTCCCTAAAGTGTTGGTAAGTGATTCTAAACTATTTTCTTTCAATTACCCATTACATTTCTTGAATTATCAACCTAAAATCTAGAGTTTTCATGGTAGAATTAGGGGTTAGGGTAGAAACTAGAAATTTCGGAAATTTGGGAATTTAGACCTCAATTTGAGGTCGGATTCCAAAACCAATTATATATTCGGGCTCGGAGGTGAATGGGTAAATGGATTTCTGTCTGAACCTCAGGTTTTGACCAAGCGGGCCCGGGGTCAATTTTTCGACTTTTTGGAGGAAAATTTGGGAAATCTAATTTATGCAATATAATTGATTCCTTTAGCAATATTTGATATTATTGAGTCATTTTTTAATAGATACGAGTGGTTTGGAGGTGAATTCCAAAGGAAAAGTTGTGATTGAGAATTAAGTGGCCTTCGGAGCGAGGTAAGTGTTGTGTCTAACCCTAACTTGAGGTGAATTAGGGACCTTAGATTACTTGCTAAGTGAAATTCATGTGAGCGGCGTATATGTGAGGTGGCGAGTACTTATGCTCCGCCAATTTACCTGTTTTCCATATTTCTCTATTTTTCTTATATTGTCTCATTCCTATGCCTAATTGCTACGTGTTATACTAGTGTTGTTCAATTTATCGTTCTTATTATGTTTACGGATTTTCTGGTGATAATTGAGTTTTTAATTCAAAGTTGAGATTGATATTATAGAACCAAATGTTGAAGTAAGGTTTGTACTTGTTATTCTATATCCCTATTGTTATTTATGCATTGCATTGTGGTAAGGGAGAGTGTTAATGCACGAAGGGTGATGCCGTACCATATTGTGAGTGTTAATGCACGAAGGGTGATTACGTGCCTTATTGTGAGTGTTAATACACGAAGGGTGATGTCGTGCCATATTGTGAGTGTTAATGCACGAAGGGTGATGCCGTGCCATATTGTGAGTTTTAATGCACGAAGGGTGATGCCGTTCCATGATATGACAGTTAATGCACGAAGGGTGATGTCATGCTGTTTCTATTAATTTTATGGTGAGATTGAGAGTAAATGCATGAAGGGTGATGTCGTGCCTTTTTCCTTACTGTATTCACTATTCCTGTTTATTCATGGTATATTGACTGCTCCGGTGATCATTCTGTTGTAGTTCTTTATCTTGTATTCCCCTTAGTATGTTCCCCTCCTGACATTTTCTGTTTAGTTCTTCATTTCTGTTATTTGTATATACACTGTTAAATTGTATAGGTTGATTTGTAGGTGCCTTGCCTTAGGCTCGTCACTACTTCGTCGAGGTTAGGCTCGACACTTACCAGTACATGGGGTCGGTTGTACTGATACTGCACTTTGCACTTTTTGTGCAGATTTTGATACCGGCTCGGGTTGATCGAGATTTTGCTATTATTCTGCTGTCCGGAGATTCAAGGTAGATCTGTCGGCGTTCACAGACCTTGAAATTCCCGTCTATCTTTTCGGTTCTACTCTTTCTTTCATTCAGACAGTTTTATTTCTTTTATACTATTACTTGTAGTAAATTCTAGAATGCTCGTGAATTGTGACTCCAGATCCGGGTGGTTGTAATCAATACAGTTTTATGATATTCCGCACTTATTATATTTTATCTTAGTTAATTATTGTTAATTACTAAATGGAAATAAGGAATTGGTTTAATGATTCTCTAACGTTGGCTTGCCTAGCAAGTGAAATGTTAGGCGCCATCACGGTCCCGTCGGTGGGAAATTTCGGTTCGTGACACTGATCCTCGTAACTAGATGGCTGAGCGAGTGGTGGAGCAGTCGATGCCGGAACCATGACACGAGAACTCTGCTGTTGCATGCCGCCCTGTGACCTAGGGCAAAATCTCACAACGTGCCTCAGCTCTCCATAAGTATAAGAAGTCCTCGGTTGCTGTGACTACTGACTCTGGAACTAACCTTGTCGGCCTAAATAACCACCCTGATAATTCTGGATCGAAGGTGCACTAGTAAGAGCTGAAGGTGCATTGTAGGTTAGCTGCTCAGGATGAGACCCATAATAACCACGACTACCCGAAGCCCCGTGGAATGCCTGAAGCACTGACTGAATCGATCTGGGAGGATAGACTCTACCAAATGAACCCTCACCTCCAGACGAGGCAACATTGAACAACCAAACTGACAAGATCTCTTCTCAGATACCGCCCCCTATCCTGACCACGAACCATCTCGATCCGTCTAGCAACCTTTACGACCCTCTGAAAAGAAATATCATCTGTAGCCCGATACTGAAAGTAAGTCCATCAATGAATCTCCTCACTCTCTCCCTCTCAATAGGGAGTAAGATAGCTACATGGCGAACTAGGTCCATAAAACGATTCTCATATTGTGTAACACTCATGCTACCTTGCTGAAGGCGCTCAAACTGCCTGCAGTACTTCTCTCTCAGAGTGAAAGGAATAAACTTCTCCAAAAAAAGCTGCGAAAACGGATCCCAAGTGAGGGTTGGCGAACCTGCTAATCTACCCCGCTCATAATCCTACCACCACATCTTGGCAGAACCAGTCATCTGAAGCACTGCAAAGTCTACTCCATTGGACTCAACAATACCCATGTTGCACAACACCTCGTAGCAACGGTCCAAATAATCTTGTGGGTCCTCAAAAGGTGTGCCACTGAAGTGAACAAGGAAGAGCTTTGTGAACTTATCCAAGCTCATCAATCCCTCAGAAGACATCGCGGGCCTCTCCCCGATCTGTGTAGCAACAATAGGCTGAACTACCCCAATTGGCGAAACTATTAGAGTTTGAAATATGGGATCCATCTGCTCTGGAGTGTGAGAAGCGGGAGTTTGTTCTCCTCCCCTAGTATGAGAGATGGTTGGTGCCACCGGAAATGCAGCGGTGTGGGACACACTCTCTATGACGCCCACCAAGAGGACTAGAGCGTCATGAAGCACGGGAGTGGCATTTAATCCTTCCGGGACCTGAGCGAGTCCGAATCGTGTTGTCTGATCTGGGATCTCCTCCTCATGATCAATCTGAGGCTCCATAGTGGGTGCTGCTGCACGCGCTCTAGGAGGAGCTCTGCCCCGGCCTCTACCCCTGATAGTGGCTACAACAGGGGGCTCCGACTCCTGCCCGGCTGTAGATGTTGTGCGTGTTCTCACCATTTACGAGAGAAAAAGAATGGAGTGATTCAAACATCAATGATAGAATAAAATTGCATGATAGGGAAAATAAATAAGTGAAATTTTCCTAAAGCTCCATAGCGTCTAGAAGATAAGTACAGACGTCTCTGTACCGATCTTCCAAACTCTACTAAGCTTGCTCATGACTCGTGAGACTTAAGCAACCTAGTACTCTGATACCAACTTGTCACAACCCGAATTCCACCCTCGGGACCGTGATGACGCCTAACGTCCACTTGCTAGGCAAGCGAACATCAGTTAATCAATTTAATAATTAAACAGTTCAAAACAGTATAATACCAATTATTAACAATGATTAAATCTGAAATACATTAAATAAACCCATAGCATAACACGATCTAACTCAATCCCAGAAGTATAGTGTCACCAGTACATGAGCAACTAGATTTCTACAAGTATAGTTTGAAATAAATACAACTATTCGAATGAGATAAATAGTAAAGATAGGAAATGGAAGGGGACTTCAAGGTCTACGAACGGCAGCAACTCTACCTCAAGTTTTCAAAGCAAATATGATCCAAGCAGACGCACCTCTAAACACCGTAGGGACCAATACTAGTATCTGCATAAGAAGTGCAGAAGTGTAGTATGAGTACGACTGACCTAATGTACTCTAATAGTGTCAAGCCTAACCTTGACAAGGTAGTGACGAGGCTATGACAAGACACCTACATAAAATCTTGTACAAATATATATATATATAAAGCAACAAAATAACAAGTGAAACGATAAAACATTAGATAGGAGGGGACATGCAAAAGGGGAAATATAAAAGAAAATGGCAAGTACGAAATCACCATATAAAATCTTCAGAATAAGCAACAATGTAACCAAGTAAATCACCAAATCGGTAATCAAATAAGGCAATGAAATAAATATGGTACGGCATCACCCTTCGTACTTTTACTCTTATACCCACCATGTAATATCTTAAATAAAATGACATGGCATCACCTTTCGTGCTTTTACTCTTTAGCACGACATCACCCTTCGTGCTTTAATTCCTCACAACCTCTCAATATATGATAATGAATGCAAATAAGGCACAGCAATACCCTTCGTGAGTTTCACACTTCCTCACCACGCAACAATACAAATACAAATTAACAATGCAAGGAGGAAAGCAAGTTCTCTTCAATTATAGAGCAATGGTAACCAACTCAACTTGCGAAAATTACCAACATCTTCAAATAAAACAATAAATATGACATGGCTAATTAAAGAATTAATGATCTAACCTAAACATGGAAAACGTAGTCAATGAAACAACTTAGAACAAAGAAACAATTTTCACTCGCGTACTTTAACCCAATAACAACGCATATGTACTCGTTACCTCACATATATGTCATCCCCGCACATAATACATGTAAACAATAGGCCAACAAGTTCTAATCCCTCAAGTCAAGGTTAACCACGACACTTACCTCATTCCGCAACCAAATAAAGGCACAACCGCGGCTTTTTCTCTAGAATTAGCCTCCAAACCAATCAAATCTAGCCAAATATAGTTCAAATAATTCCAAATAGGCTTTAGAAACTATCCACGAGTGAAAAAGATTCAATCTTTAATGATTTTGGTTAAAGTCAACTCCGAGCTTGCTTGGTCAAAACCCAAGATTCGGACCAAAACACAATTACCCATTCACCCCGAGCCCGGATATGTGATTAGTTTCGAAATCCGACCTCAATTTGAGGTATAAATCTAAACTTCTCAAAATCCCCAATCTCTACCTAAAACCCTAATTTCTACCGTGAAAAAGCTTAAGATTAAAGGTTAAAAATCAATGGGTGTTTATAGAAATGTAATGACCAATGAAGTGGGTATGAAAAATCTCTTAAAAATCACCTCTAGGCCGAGCTCAAACTTTAAAATGGTGAAAAATAACTCAAATCCCGACTTTAGAGTGTTTAAATCACTAGGCGTCAGGTGTTCTTCGCATTCGTGAAGCACCTGACGCGTTTGCAAAGCATCAGCGGCCAAAGGCCTTCGCGTTCGTGAGATACTCTTCGCGTTGGCTTACTCCCCCTAGCCTTCACATTGGTGAGCCAAGGATCGCATTCGCGAGCCAAAGATCGCGTTCGGTAAGAGTATCAGACAGATTCCTCCCAGATCAACATAACCACATGTGTTCGCGATTGGACAGACGCGTTCGCGAAGGGTAAGCCCCACACTACTTCGCGTTCGCGATCGTGTCCCCGCGTTCGCAAAGAACGATTCTGCCCCAGTCCTATTTTCCCCTTCGCGATTGCGATAGTAGCTTTGCGATCCCGAAGAACAAAGCCCCAGACACCAGAAATAACTAAAACCAGCTATTTCTTAAGTCCAAAAATGACCCGCAACCTATCTAAAACTCACTTGAGATCCTCGGGAACCATACCAAACAGGCACACAAGTGTAATAACATCATATGAACTCGCTCGGGTGATCAAAACACCAAAATAACACCTAGAGCTATGAATTGGATGTCAAAATGCATGAAATTTCAATGAAAACTCAAGAATATCAAACGAACTTCAATTTGCTCCGAATTTTGCAGACAAGTTTCCAGTACCAAAATGGACCTATACCAAGTCCCAGAACAAAAATCTGAACCCGGTAGCAATAAAGTCAACCTACAGTTAAACCTAGGAATTTTCCAAGCCTTCAAGTTACTAGTTTTCGGCAAAAGAAGTGAAATCAAGTTAGGGACTTCCGAATTTAATTCTGGGCATACGCCCAAGTCAAATATTACGATACAGACCCACCGGCATTGTCAAAATACCGACCAGGGTCATTTACACAAAGTATTGATCATAGTCAACTCAAATTATTTTTAAAGTAAAAAATCATGTTTTCTTCAAATTTTCATATAAAATCTTTCTGGGAAAAAGACACGGACTGTGCACGCAAATCGAAAAATACTAAATAGAGCTAATAGAGGTCTCGAAACACGTAAATAAGGGCTAGTACTCAAAATGACCTATCGGGTCGTCACATATTCCAACCAAACCAATTCAAACTGACACCAAACCTTGCACACAAGTTCGAATTGACAAAACAGACCTATTTCAAAATCCTGAAACCAAAATCCAAACCTGATAGCCACAAAGTCAACCTATGGTCAAACTTAGTAAATTTCTAAACCTTCAAATTGCCAACTTTCGGCAAAAAGATCCAAATCAACCTAGGGACTTCTAACTCCATGTTTGGAAATACGCTTAAGACCAAAATCACCATCCGAACCTATTGGAACCATCGAAACATTGTTCCGGGGTTGTCTTCACAAAAGTCAAACCTCAGTCAACACTTCCAACCGAAGCTTCCAAACTAAAAGTCAAGCATTCCAAATCAATCCAAAAACCTCCCCGGGATCAAACCAATCATCCCCACAAATCACATAACAACAAATACACACACATAAAGCTTTCAAAGGGAAAACATGGTCAAATACACAAAATGACCGGTATGGTCATTACACGACATGAGCAAATTATTGTTTCTCCCTGTAGTGAATAAATTAATAGTGGAGAAAAGATCTCAAAAGGTAAGTGAATCACGCGATGGTCAAATTGAAAATGAAGGTTGGATTCTTGTGACTCAGTAGAGACGCTGCAAGATAAATTCACAAAAGGAGTCGAACAAGCAATTGACTAGGGGAAAAGTGGTAAAAAGACCCAAGAAGTGAATGGTAAAGAAGAATTTGAAGAAAACAAAAATGGAGGAGAATCACTATCAAAGTCTACGTCGTCCAGTGAGATTAAAAGAATTCCTTCCAAGCTGGTTGCGCACACAAGTTTCCTATGAAGATATCAAGGCTTCATGTTGTAAGGTATATGAAGAAGAGACAAAGAAAGAATATCCATCATTGGTGCCACCTCCCTTGAATGAAAAACTCACTGAGCATCTCTCTGAAGAAGTGGACACTTGCGATGCAAAAATTACGTTCACTAATGATGATCTTTTTCTAGGTGAAACACATCATAATCGTCCCCTATTTATGGTTGTCTTTGTGCGTGAACATAGAGTAAGTAGAATTTTGATTGATGATGGATTTGGCGTCAATATTCTCCCAATTTGTACTGTTAAAGAGCTTAGAATAACGATGGATGAACTATGTGACAGTCGTTTGATGATTCAAGGATTCAATCAAGGGGGGAAAGAGCTATAAAGTCTATCAAATTGGAAATAAATATGGGAAATATACGTCGAGCGCATGGTTGAACGTGATCATGCAAAGACCTCAAATAATATCTTGCTAGGAAGGCCATGGATACACGAGAACAAAGTGGTTTCATCCACCTACCATCAATGCTTGAAGTACTGTGAAGGTGGGGTTAAAAAGAAGATAGTTGCTGATGATAAACCTTTCACCGAGATAGAATCCTACTTTACTGATGCAAAATTCTACTTGAAGAATTACGTCTCAAATGAGTTTAAGGTTGATGAGGTGATGTCGACCAAAAGTATTGCAAAGAAGGATGATATTACGACTGGTAAGGCAAGCATTACGGTTGAAAAGGATCAAGTGCTTTATGATAGGAACAAGATAAATGAGGCATCTTCAACTAAGAAAGTGACTCATATTCTTCTATTTGTGCCAAAGGCAACGTAGGTTGAAGATCCATCTTCTAAACTACAAGGTAATGTGTTAGGAGGATGACCCTTCCTATCAAGATAATTGATGCAATTAAATCATCCACAAAGTTGCTTAAAGGGTTTGTCAAATCATCTAGCCACAATTCGCTTCAAAATCTAGCACTTCCTGTAAAGTGCACAGATGGGGGCTTTGACCCAAATGCCTACAAGTTGTTAACAAAAGCTGGATATGATCCCAGTGAACCATCCAAGATGGAAAAGTCCCACTTGAAGCTCCAAACCCTACTCAAAAGATAATGATAGAGAACAGGTGCCCCAAAAGCAATCACGTGAAGGTTTGAGTTACAAGCAACCCATACCAATCCTTATCTCGATAAAAGGCAAGTTGTAACTACATTACTACTAAAGAAGAGTCTACAAAACCAAGGATCTCAGTCTTTAATAGGTTAGGACCATTGAAGAAGGAGCACAACTGTCATTGAAGCAATAGAAGGATCAAAGCACTTATCTTCGCTAAAAAGCAGATTTCGACCACAGATTGCCCAAGTCTGATTCCTTCTAGAATGAGGCGAGAGACAAAAGTTGTAATTTCATGCGGAAAGGTCCTTAAAGCAAAGGCTCATACTATAGTCCATATAAAAGAACACGAGGAAGATAAACAAAGTGTGGGGTCATCATATCATATCTCAATCCATGAGGAAACAAATGCTTTATCACATACGGAAGTCGAGGAAAAGTGGCTTGATATTCATGTATGCCATCGCATATCTTTCAATGAGGGTGATCCTCTAGAGAAACAAGATGCTAAAGATGCACCACCTGATCTTGAAGAAGGGGTGAAGGCTACGGTTGATGCACTAAAAGAAGTCAATCTCAGAGCTGTTGAAGATCCATGGCCCATATATGTAAGTGCCTCTCTAATTGGTGATGAAGAGAGAGAATATATTGAGCTACATAAAGGAGTTCAAAGACGTATTTTTTTGGAGTTACGAAGAGATACCAGGTTTAGCCCCCAAGATGGATTTTCATCATCTTGATGTCAAATGAGGTGCTCGTCCCGTGAAGCAACCACAATGTTGCTCCAGACCTAAACTGGTTCCCTTGATTGAAACTGAAGCTAACAAGCTTATTGAAGATGGTTTCGTTCATGAAGGTAAGTACCTATATGGACTTCAAACATCGTCCCTGTAAGAAAGTAGAATGGACAAATCCGAGTTTGTGTTGACTTTAGGTACCTAAAAAATGCTTGTCCTAAGGATGAATTTTCTTTTCCCATTCCGGAGCTCATGATTGCATCCACGACTGAATATAGCGCGATGTATTTCATGGATAGTTCGTCTGGATATAATCAAATTCGTATGGAACCAAAGGATGAAGAACTTACTGCCTTTATCACCCTTAAAGGTATATACTGCTACAAGGTAATGCATTTTGGTTTGAAAATTGCTGGTGCTACATATCAACGTGCTATGCAAAATATTTTGGCGACATGCTTCATAAAAACGTGGAGTGTTATGTTGATGACTTTGTGGTATAGTCCATGAAAAGAGATGATCACTTATAAAATTTGAGAATGGTATTCGAGTCTAACCAACCAACTCAGAATGAATCCGTTGAAATGAGCCTTTGGATTTACTTTGTAAGGCCCCGTAAAATTTTACCTAAGACCCGGGATTTCGTGGTGCCGAAGTAGGCTTATGCGTTGGCAATTGTAAGTACAGGGCATTTTCTGTGGTCCATTTTACGGTCGTAGAACTAATCTATTGACCGCATATCTGCCGCAGACCGAGGCAGAAATTTGGACAAAATATTTGGACCATTATGCGACCGCATAATCATTTTGCGGGCCGCATAACCCCTCACAGATTTAATAAAAAAAATATTCTGGAGGGACGTTCTGCGGCGTATTATGCGACCGTAGAACAGGTCTGCAGACCGATCGTAGAGTGAGGCAAGGGTGCCCAGTTCTAGAGGGCCATTATGCGGTCCATTTTGCGGGCCGCAAAAGCGTTATGCGATCGCAGACCTGCATCAGGGCTTCATTTTTTTAAATTTCTTAACCCAACCCCATTCTTATAAACAGCCTTAGTGATCATTTGAAAAGGGAAAAACATATGTTTCTAGAATGAGGGAGTGCCATAGAGTGAGAGGGGAAGTTCCTAAGCTCGTCATCTAATCAGTTCTTGCTCAAAGTTGAAGAATTTGCAAGAACAATTCACCAGGTCTTCATCCTAGAGGTAAACTTCTACTCCATAACGTTAAATGTCATGATTTGTATTGAAAATAGTTAATAAGCCAAGCATTTCTTGGGTGTGGGAGTTTTTTTATTTTACATGCATGTACCATCAAGGGTAGTGGAAAAATTGTTTAGCACTTTTGGGTGAACTTTGGGTAGTGGGGTGAAATAATCCACCATAGGAGGAACTTGAAACCTTAATGCTCACATATTATTTGATAAAATGGTCAAGTGAGCTGGAACTATGAACTCCTTCCTAATGTGTGTTCAATTTTGCTATATCTATAAATAGATCGAAGTAGCTAAGATTTTCGGAATATTGTAGTAATTTAAAAATCTCGAGGCAAGGTATGTTGGCTAAACTTTTCTCTTACAATTGAATTCCCACGATGTTCTTGTAAGTCCCGAGTTGTCCATTATGAATTGACTTTTATGATTAACTTTGGTGTCGAAAGATGTATTTATATGAATATGTTCAAAATGTGTTCCGGATTATTCTTGTCAGGTTATGTTATTCTTCGACAGCGTGTTCAAAGTATTAGTATGTATTAAAATGTTGTGACTTCAAGTCAAGCCCAAATGAAAGCGATCATATCAAATTGTATAAGAAATCACATGTGCCTAAGACCCTAAATTTCTCAAATGTGTGCTTAAAGTCTTGAATAGAAATGTTTGTTGTTGACAATTCGTGTTAATGTTTGAAAGTGGAATAGTGAGCATGAATTATGAAGTACGACCAACGTGCCAAGGATGATATTGTGTTGTAGCCAATGATGCCAATAAAATGAATGACATGTAAAAGAATATGAATTGAGTGGTAAGTACTTTTAATAATAAATACCTTGGGAGTATCGTTTAGTCAGCGAGGAAGAATAGGTCGGAACAACCTAACACCGAAACTACACGTGCCGGTGTAGGAGTGATTGAGGGGTAAATCCTCGTGTTGATGTAATGAGACTATTTCCCCTTATATAGGATGAGATTTGTGTGTTGAGATGTTTCCCCTTAAATGGGATGAGATTATTGCTAGCGGGATGTGAAGTGATGTTGACCCACACGACATTGTGGTGAGACGGCTTAGCCGATCGGGCTGAGATCAGATGCCATGCCACGTACATGGTGGTATTGTGAGTGTATGTCTTGAGGTGAGACAACTTAGCCGGTCGGGCTGAGATCGAACTCCGTGCTAAGACACTATCACGACCTAAATCGGAGGGTCGCGATGGGCACCCGGTGCCTTACTCAACCGAGTATCAACATAACATATCCTTCTTCTTCACAAACAACACTGGTGCATCCTAGGGAGAGACACTAGGTCTAATGAATCCCTTATCAAGCAAATCCTGCAACTGCTCCTCCAGTTCCTTCAACTCATCTGAGGCCATACAGTATGGTGGAATAGAAATGAGCTTAGTGCTCAAAGCCAAGTCAATACAGAAGTCGATATCCCTATCGGGTGGCATCCCCAACAGATCTGCATGAAACACCTATGGAAAATCACGCACAACTAGTACTAAATCCATGGAAGGAACCCCGCACTAGGATCACGGATATAGGCCAAATATACTAGACACCCTTTCTCGACCATATGCCGAGCCTTCACATAAGAAATAACCCTACTATTAGAATGGAGAGGAGTCGCTCTCCATTCTAATCGAGGCAACTCTAGCATGGCTAAAGTCATCGTCTTGGCGTGACAGTCCAAAATAGCGTGATAAGATAACACCCAATCCATGCCTAATATAATATCAATGTCTGCCATATAAAGGAGTAGAAAATCTACACTAGTCTCAAGGCTCACGATAGAAACCACACACGAGCAATAAACATAATCTACAGCAGTAGAATCTCCCACAAGCGTTGACACATATATTGGAGCACTCAAAGAATCACGAGGCAAAACCAAATTTGAAGCAAAATAGGATTACACATAGGAATAAGTAGATCCTGGATCAAATAGAACTGAAGCATATCTATAGCAAACTGGAAAAATACCTGTGATGATAACGTTAGATGAGTCTACCTCATGTCTAGTTGGAAATGCATAAAAATGGGGTTGCCCCCACTGCTCTGACCTCCGCCTCTCGGACGGCCTATAGCTGGCTGGCCTCCAACTCTAATGGCCTGAACTCCACCTCTATAAACCTGATCCTTGCCTATAGCTTGCTGAGCGGGTGGTGGAGTAGCTAGTGCCGGAACCATGGCACGAGAACTCTACTATGGCATATGTCACGCCCCAACCTCGAGGAGCGCGACCGGCGCTCAACCGAGTGAACCCGGTCAATCAAGCCTATTAGACCTTCCCTACCCGACTCATTCATGATCCGAAAAGAGGGTGCGTTACCATCTGCTAAATAGGGGAGAGATCAGATATACATGCATAAACGTTGCTAGTCCATTTTTCATTATATACATTATGCCATAGTTAAGTTTTCAAAATACAAATTAGTCCAGTGACCACACTGATACCCATACACGACCCACATAAACGTCTACGGAACCTCTAATGATACAAAAGACCAACATAACAATGCCGGCAACAAGGCACCGGCTATACTTCAAAATGTGAAAACTTATACAAAAGAAGAGCTACATGACCCCAGGAGGAAATAGGGCTCACCAAGACTGCTGTGATGAGTATGAGGGAGAGCATGACTATTTGCGATCAGCGCTATCTGCGATGGAACCACCTGCATCCATTCAAAGATGTAGCGCCCCCGACAAAAGGGACGTTAGTACTGTCGAATAGTACTAGTATGTAAGGCAATCACCAATCTTAGTAGAATGAACAATGAAACAAAGAGAAGTCAGCCATAATAATCAATAAGTGCTTCATATAAGTACAAAGAAACACCAAGTAAGATTCACATAGTTTCCGATTCAATCTTTCCATCTTTTTAGGTTAATAATCTTTAGTGCCAAATGCCACAACTCACAATTCCACCGTGTTTTTACACGGAGTCCGGTCTTGGCCCGACCGGCTAAGACATCTCAAGTAAGACATATCCATATCCACTATGTAAATCAATAATTCCAACACAAATTCCGCCATGTGTACAGCATGGCGTCCAATCTTGGCCCGATCGGCTAAGCCATCTCACTTGAGACATAACCTCTTTGAATTGTTCACTCAATTCATATTTCTTTCCCATCTTTCATTACATGGCACAAACAACCTCATTTATTAAGTAGTTCTTGGCACTTAGGCACATTTTACAATTCAAGTCTTTCCCTTTTTATTCGTTTAAGTAACATCATCATTCATGTCGATAAGTACCATCACACAAGAAATTGCACACATAAGGGAAGGATCTTGGAAATCATAATTACGTTCTCAAATAGCATGATGACAAGGTGAACATCTAGAACAATTAGGGAGCATGAATATTTCAATCCAACACACTAAGGCAAACAATTCTAATATGATCAAGTAAGAACTTACACCAATTATTCGGATACAAGGAGTTCGATTCTAAGAATAAGAGAGATAGCCATACATACCTCAATTGTGCTTCTTTAGAATCTATAATTATCTGGAACCCTTAGCAACCTCAATCTATTTTAGCAATAGACAAATTGAACCCAGAATTAGGAAAACATTCATGGTTATAGCTCACTTTTTCCCCACACTCTTTATCACACATGCATGCAAGATAAACCACCCTCATTCCCACAAAGTATCACCTTAGTACCGCATTATAGCTATGTTTGATATTAAGACCTGGGGTGATGAAGTCTTACCTTTTTGGATGAAGAATTTGGTGCTCTACTTGAATATTTCCAAATCTTTGAGTGATGATTGAAGATCAATTTGATGAAAAATTAGGCCCTCCCTCTAGAACCCTCTCTCTCTCTCTCTCACTCTAGAAATATCAGAAAATGAGCTCAAAATAGACTAAAGGGGTGTTTTAACAGAATGGGGGTCGGGTTTTAAATTAGGAAAAAGGGTGCCCTGACACAGGTCTGCGGTCGCATATGCGACCGCATAATGGTTATGTTGTCCGCAAAGTGACCGCGGAAATGGCGCTCAGGGGCATAAACTTTGGGCCCAGATATGCGACCAGTATGCGATCCGCATACTTGTTCTGCGATCGCATAATGCACCGCAGAACTCCCTCCGTAGAGACCCAAGATGAATTATGCGGCCAATATGCGGTTCGCATAGTGATTATGCGATCGCATAATCGACCGCAAAACTAATCTCAAATTGGCCAAACTTTCTGCTTCACTCTGCAGCTATTATGCGGTCCGCAGAGTGATTATGCGGCCGTATAATGGGCAACAGAAATGCGTTCTTTTGTGAATCATTTTCCTCTAAGTCCGTAGGGTACTGTTCAATCCAAAAAGTCCGAACCGCGGCGAGCTTGGCACTATGAAACCCCGAGTTTTTGGTTCAAATTTATACGGGGCCTTACATCCTCCCTTACTTAAGATCATTCGTCCTTGAATGAGGATCAAGGTTCACTTAACACAGCTTCAGTTATACCACATACCATCAGCCCCAAATTTGCCTAACTTCCCAAAAATTTCGCCAATTTCCTTTGTATTTAGGCCTATCCACCTGCCAGAGAGCCCCTAAAACACACCTTAGCAACATATATAGAATTAAATGATGCAACAGAACACAAAATAACACCAACCGAAGCCTCATGGGGGACATATAACTAGAAAAGAGTGTCTTTATATAAGCCGAACAAGTAATACAAAAATTTAGGGGGGACAACTTATAGAGCTATTACATGGCTATTCAAACAAATGAGGGTACTTCTTTTTCATTTCATTCTCGACTTCCCAAGTAGCTTCTTTGACTTGCTGGTTTCGCCATAATACCTTTACGGGTGCAATTTGTTTGTTCCTCAACTTTTGGACCTGACTATCAAGGATTGCAATCGGAATCTCTTCATATCACAATTCTTCACTAACCTCGATGGTCTCAACCGATACAATAGCGGATGGATCTCCAACTACCTTCTTTAACATGGACACATGGAAGACCGGGTGCACTAATGACATCTCAGGTGGTAGCTCAATCTTGTACGCCACCTGACCTATCCTTTGAATGATTTTGTACAGCCCGACATACCTCGGACTTAATTTCCCTTTGTTTCCAAACTGCATGATCCCCTTCATGGGAGATACCTTCAAGAACACCCAATCGTCTTCCTTGAACTCTAAGTCTCTACGACGAACAACCGAATAGGATTTTTGACGACTCTGAGCAGTTTTCAACCGCTCCTTTATGATCTTAACCTTTTCCACAGCCTGATGCACATGGTCTGGTCCTATTAGTTCAACTTCTCCAACCTCGAACCACCCAATCGACAATCTACATCTTCTACCATATAAGGCCTTAAATGTCGTCATCTGAATACCGGCATCGAAGCTGTTGTTATAAGCAAATTCTATGAGCGGCAAATGATCATCCCAGCTACCCTTCAAGTCAAGCACACAAGCACGCAACATTTCCTCAAGCATCTGAATAGTCCGCTCTGCTTGCCCGTTAGTCTGTGGATGGAAAGCCGTGCTAAGATTTACCTGCATACCCAAACCTTGCTGAAATTTCTTCCAGAAATTAGCTGTGAACTGGGCCCCTTGATCGGAAATGATAGAAATTGGAGTGCCGTGAAGCCTGACTATCTCCTTGATATATAATTGAGCATACTGTTCCGGAGTGTCGGTTGATTTAACCGGCAAAAAGTGAGCTGATTTCGTGAGTCGATCCACGATCACCCAAATTGAGTCAAACTTATGCGGAGTGCGCAGTAACCCTACCATAAAATCCATATTGATAATTTCCCATCTCCGCATTGGAATTTCTATACTCTGTGCTAACCCACCGGGCCTTTGATGCTCGGCCTTCACCTGTTGGCAGTTTGAACATTTTGCCACAAAGTCTGCCACACCCCTCTTCATGTCATTCCACCAGTTAATTTCCTTGAGATCATAATATATATTCGTAGAACCTAGGTGCACGGAATATATAGAAGTATGAGCTTCTGCCATGATTCTTTACCGAAGACCATCTACGTTTGGAATACATAACGGCCCTTGGTACCGTAATATACCGTCATCCATGCCAAGAGAAACAACTGTAGTCTTATGTTTATGAATCCCTTCCTTCAGCTGCACCAACACTGGATCATTATATTGCTTCTCCTTGACCTCCGTCGCAAGCGATGATTCCGTCCTATTCAGCACAATCACTCCCCCATCATTAGAGTCCGCAAGACGAACTCCCAAACTGGCCAACTGGTGAACCTCCCGGGTCAAGGGCCTTTGACATGCCTCCAAGTGAGCCAAACTACCCATAGATTTCCTACTAAGAGCATCCTCCACCACATTATCCTTCCCCGGATGATACAAAATGTCGATGTCATAATCTTTGAGCAACTCAAGCCACCTTCTCTGCCTTAAGTTCAATTCCTTCTATTTGAAAATGTATTGATGACTCTTGTGGTCCGTGAATACATCTACATACACTCCATACAAATAATGACGCCAAATATTTAATGCAAAAACCACCACCGCAAACTCTAAGTCATGATTTGGATAGTTCTTTTCATGATTCTTAAGTTGCCTTGAAGCATATGCTATGACTTTGCCGTGTTGCATTAACACACACCCAAGACCGATCCTTGAAGCATTGCAATACACCACAAACCCCTCGATTCCCTCTGGCAGGGTCAATACCGGTGCCGAAGTCAATCTTGATTTCAATTCTTGGAAGCTCCTTTCATAAGCATCGGACCACTGGAACTTAACCACCTTTTGCGTTAATTTAGTCAATGGAGAGGCAAGAGTGGAGAACCCCTCCACGAACCTCCTATAATACCCGGCCAAACCCAAGAAACTGCGAATCTCTGTTGGAGTAGTAGGTCTAGGCCAATCCTTCACCGCTGCAATCTTTTGAGGATCAACCTTAATTCCTTCTCTGGAGACGACATGACCAGGAATGTAACAGATTCAAGCCAAAATTCACATTTCGAGAACTTTGCATACAATTGGTGTTGATGAAGAGTCTGCAGAACTGCCCTGAGGTAGTCGGCGTGATCCTCTCGACTTTGTCAATATACAAGGATGGCGTCAATGAATACTATCACAAATGAGTCAAGAAACGGATTGAAGACTCGATTCATAAGATCCATGAAAGCTGTCGGGGCATTTGTTAGCCCGAAAGACATTACCAAAAATTCAAAGTGCCCATATCCGGTTCTGAAAGCTATTTTCGGAATATCCTGCTCCCTTACCTTTAATTGATGGTACCCGAACCGCAAATCAATTTTGGAGAAGAACTTAGCACCTTGTAATTGGTCAAACAAATCATCTATTCTAGGCAATGGGTATTTGTTTTTGATTGTGAATTTATTGAGCTGCCGGTAATTAATACACATCCGCAGCGATCCATCTTTCTTTCTGACAAAGAGAACCGGTGCGCCCCAAGGTGACACACTCAGTTGGATGAAACCTTTCTATAGCAAATCCCTTAGTTGTTCCTTTAGCTCTTTTAATTCTGTCGGCGCCATTCTATAAGGTGGAATGGATATAGGGCTGCGTGCCTAGCATCACATCAATTCCAAAATCAACCTCCCTCTCAGGAGGAATTCTAGGGAGCTCATCTAGAAAGACATTGGGGAAATCATTCACAATTGGTATAGATTCAAGGGTAGGCACCTCAGCAGTGGTGTCCGTAACTCAGACCAAATGATAAATACACCCCTTCCTGATCATCTTTGTGTCCTTAAGGTAAGAAATAAACCTAGCTTTTGTCATAACATTATTCCCCTCCCACTCAACAGTTGGCTCATTAGGAAACTCAAGCCTCATAATTTTGGTTCGGCAGTCGAGTTTGGTAAAACATGAATAGAGCCAGTCCATTCCCATTATTACATCAAAATCAGTCATCCCCAGCTCAATGAGATCAGCCATGGTATCCTGACCATGCACCGTGACAACACAATCTCTATAAACCCGCGCGGCCATAATAGACTCGCCACTAGAGTAGATACAGAGAACGACTCATGAAGTTGTTCCGGTTCTATTCTGAAGCTCGTAGCAACATAAGGAGTAACATATGACAAAGAAGATCCGGGATCAATAAGGGCATACACATCATGCGATTGAACAGTCAATATACCTGTGGCGACATCTGGGGAAGCCTCTGCACTCTGTCGACCACTCATAGTATAGAATCGGCTGGGTCCTCCTGAACTCTGTGCACCACCCCTAGCTGCACCATGCCTTGTGGGTGCTAGATAGCCTCGAGCTGGAGGGGGTGCTGAAGATGTAGCAGTTGTAGGACTAGATGACTGAGATGTGCCCCTGCCTACACCCTGACGGGATGCACGACACCCCCTCTGAATATGGCCTCTAATTCTGCATCCATAACATATTGGCATGTCCCGGTAGCAGACTCCCGAATGTATCCTCCCACACTTAGGGCATAGGGCCCTCTACTGCTGCTGGAATCTCCCTCCTAATCGGCCCTGATGGTTGGACCCCATGCTGCCCTGACCGGGCCAAAAGTGACTCCCCTAGTGCTGACCATGCCCTAATGGCGGGGCACTAGCTGAAGATTGAGCATAAGACTAGGATGGCCCTGATGATCCTCCCCGAAATGTTGATCTCCCACCTCCTAATGAATCCCCAAGGTCGCCTGCTGATCGGGCCCTACTACTACCTTCTCGTTCCATCCTATGCTTTAATTTTCGAGCCTCTGTAGCTTGGGAAAATGCCACCATCTTTCCATAGTTCATGTCAGAATTTAGAGCAGTTGTGACAACCTCATTAATAACCAAAGGGCTAAGGCCCTGCACTAATAGACGCACTCTTGCCTCCATAGTCGGCATCATATGAACAACATACTTCGACAGGTGCACAAAATCCATGTGATACTCCCACACATTCTTACTACCCTATTTAAGGGTCTCAAACTCCACAACACAGGCTGCCTTAGTCTCGGCAGGCAAGAAATGGTCTATGAAGGCATCCGCGAACTCATTCCATCTCGCCAGAGGGCTCCCCTCTTCACGGGAATCCTCCCACATCTCAAACCAGGAATATGCCACCCCTTTCAAATGATAGGAGGCCAACTCTACTCCCTCCGTCTCAGTAGCACGCATAACTCGGAGATTCTTATGCATCTTATCAATGAAATCCTGAGGGTCTGCCTCGGGATCAGTACCTGTGAACACTGGAGGGTCTAACTGAAGGAACCTGTTTACCCTGGAACCGGAAGAATCTCTTTGCAAGCTAAATTAGGTGGGTGCAACATTTGACCTTTGAGCCTGGGAAGCTACTAACTGAGTCAACATCTGAATAGCTCCTCTAAGAACCCCATCAGAAATACCGGGACCTAGAGCTGGGGCTAGAGGTGGAACAGGTATATCGGCGGGAGGGATTGTGGCACCCTCCGCGGGTGTAGGAACTGAGGTAGTCTATTCTGGAGTAGACGAATCAGGCAGTGTGATAGTAGGGGGATTATCCTCACCCGCATTATCAAGTAGGGGATCAACAGCCACTCCTGGGTTGGCATTGGCTTCTTGGACAATTCTCGCTCTCTTCTTAGGTGCCATTTACTGAAAGTTAGAACAATGCACGAGTTAGAGGAGAACAACCTCACATTCCACTCCATCACACGATATAGAACAATAATGAAGGGTATTATTCCTAAATGTCCAACTAGCCCCCTAATTATAGATGTGGTCGACAACACACCGATAAGAAGGGCTCTACTAGACATGGCTCCGAGACAGCCTAGGACACTTTAAAACCTTAGGCTCTGATACCAAGTTTGACATGCCCCAACCTCGGGGAGCGTGATCAGCGCTCAATCGAGTGAACCCGGTCGAGCAAGCCTATTAGACCTTCCCTACCCGACTCATTCATGATCTGAAAAGAGGGCGAGTTACCATCTTCTAAATAGGGGAGAGATCAGGTATACATGCATAAACGTTGCTAGTCCATTTTTCATTCTATACATTATGCCATAGTTAAGTTTTCAAAAGACAACTTAGTCTAGTGACCACTCTGATACCCATACACGACCCACATAAACGTCTACGGAATCTCACAACGTGCCTCGGATCTCCACAAGTATAACAAGTCCTCGGCTGCTGTGACTACTGACTCTGGAACTAACCTTGTCCGCCTCAATAACCACCCTGATAATTCTGGATCGGAGGTGCACTAATAGGAGCTGAAGGTGCACTGTAAGATAGCAACTCAGGATGACACCCATAAGAACCACGACTACCCGAAGCACCATGGAATGCCTGAAGCGCTGACTGGATCATTCTGGGAGGATAGCCTCTACCAAATTAACCCTCGCCTCCAGACGAGGCACCATTTAAACCACCAAACTGACGAGATCTCTTCTCAGATACCGCCTCATATCCTGACCACTGACAATCTCGATCCATGTAGCAACCTTTACGGCCCTTTGAAAAGCAATATCATCTGTAGCCTGATACTGAAAGTAAGTCCATCAATGAATCTCCTCACTCTCTCCCTCTCAGTGGGGAGTAAGATAGCTGCATGGAGAGCTAGGTCCACAAAACAATTCTCATATTGGGTAACACTCATGCTACCCTGCTGAAGGCGCTCGAACTGACTGCGGTACTCCTCTCTCAAAGTGAAAGGAATAAACTTCTCCAGAAAAAGCTACGAAAACTGATCCCAAGTGAGGATTGGCGAACCTGCAAATCTACCCCACTCATAATCCTACCACCACCCCTTGGCAGAACCAGTCATCTGAAGCACTGCAAAGTCTACTCCATTGGACTCAATAATACCCATGTTGCATAACACCTCATAGCAACGGTCCAAATAATCTTGTGGGTCCTCAATAGGTGTGCCACTAAAGTGAATAAGGAAGAGCTTTGTGAAGTTATCCAACCTCATCAATCCCTCAGAAGACATCGCGGGCCTCTCCCCGGTCTGTGTAGAAATAATAGTCTGAACTACCCCAACTGGTGGAACTGTTAGAGTTTGATATATGGGATCCATCTGCTGCGGAGTGTGAGTAGCGGGAGTCTGTTCTCTTCCCCTAGTCTGAGAGATGGCTGGTGCCACCGTAAATACAGCCGTCCAGGCCACACTCTCCATGAGGCCCACCAAGCGGACTAGACCATCCTAAAGCATAGGAGTGGAAATAAATCCTTCCAGGACCTGAGCGGGTCCGACTCGTGCGGTATGAGATGAGATCTCCTCCACATGATCAATATGAGGCTCCATAGTGGGTGTTGCTACACAAGCTCTAGGAGGAGCTCTGCCCCGGCCTCTACCCCTGGTAGTGGCTACAACAGGGGGGCTTCGACTCCTGCTCGGCTGTTTATGTTGTGCGTGTTCTCACCATCTGCGAGAGAACAATAATGGAGTGATTCAAACATCAATGATAGAATAAAATTGAACGATAAGGAAAGAAATAAGTGAAATTTTCCTAAAGCTCCATACCCTCTAGAATATAAGTACAGACATCTCTGTACCGATTCTCAAAACTCTTCTAAGCTTGCTCATGACTCGTGAGACTTAAGCAACCTAGTACTCTGATACCAACTTGTCACTACCCGAATTCCACCCCCGGGACCGTGATGGCGCCTAACGTCCACTTGTTAGGCTAGCGAGCATCAATTAATCAATTTAATAATTAAACAGTTCAAAACAGTATAATAAAAATTATTAACGATGATTAAAGCTGAAATACATTAAATAAACCCATAACATAACACGATCTAACTCAATCCCAAAAGTGTAGTATCACCAGTACATGAGCAACTAGATGTCTACAAGTATAGTTTGAAATAAATACAACTGTTCGAATGAGATAAACAGTAAAGATAGGAAACGAAAGAGGATTTCAAAGTCTATGAACGTCAGCAACTCTTCCTCAAGTCTTCGAAGCAAATATGATCCGAGCAGATGCACCTCTAAACACCGTAGGGACCAATACTAGTATCTACAAAAGAAGTGCAGAAGTGTAGTATGAGTACGACTGACCCAATGTAATCTATAAGTGTCGAGCCTAACCTCGACAAGGTAGTGACGAGGCTATGACAAGACACCTACGTAAAATCCTGTATAAGTATATATAAAGCAACAAAATAACAAGTGAAACGATAAAATATTAGCTAGGAGGGGACATGCGATAGGGGAAAAATAAAATAAAAAAAGCAAGTACGAAATCACCAAATAACATCTTTCAAAATAAGCAACAATGTAACCAAGCAAATAACCAATCCGGGAATCAAATAAGGAAATGAAATAAATATGGTACGGCATCACCCCTCGTGCTTTTACTCATGTCTCCATCATGTATTATCATAAATAAAATGGCACGACATAACCTTTCATGCTTTCAATCATTGGCACGACATCACCCTTCGTGCTTTAATTCCTCACAACCCCTCAATATATGATAATGAATGCAAATAAGGCACAACAACACCCTTCGTGCTTTTCACTCTTCCTCACCAAGCAACAATACAAATACAAATTAACAATGCAAGGCGGAAAGCAAGTTCACTTAAATTATAGAGCCATGGTAACCAATTCAACTTGCAAAAATTACCAACATCTTTAAATAAAACAATAAATATGAGGTGACTAATTAATGAATTAATGATCTAAACTAAACATGGAAAACGTAGTCAATGAAACAACTTAGAACAAAGAAACAATTTCCACCCACGTGATTTAACCCAATAACAACGCATATGTACTCGTCTCAGGGTAGTTCTGCAAAACTTGTATCAGCACAAATTATATGCAAAGTTTTCAAAATATCAATTTTGGCTAGAAACTGTCACATTCTTGGGTCACGTAGTCTCTAGTGAGGGAATTAAGGTTGATCCTCAGAAAATTGCAGTTGTGAAGAATTGGCCGAGGCCTACAACTCCAACAGAGATTCGCAGTTTCCTGTGCTTAGCTGGATATTATACAAAGTTTGTGGAGGGGTTTTCTACTCTTGCCTCTCCATTGACTAAATTGACGCATAAGGCAATTAAGTTCTAATGGTCAGATGCTTGTGAAAGGAGTTTCCAAGAGTTTAAAGAAAGATTGACTACGACACCAGTGTTGACCCTACCAGAGGATATAGATGGATTTGTGGTATATTGTGATGCTTCAAGAACCGGGCTTGGATGTGTATTAACGCAACATGGCAAGGTGATAGCTTATGCTTCTGGGCAACTAAAGAATCATAAAAATAACTATCCAACGCATGATTTAGAACTTGCGGCGGTGGTATTTGCATTGACAATTTGGAGTCATTATTTATACGGGGTCTATGTGGATATATTCACAGACCATAAGAGCCTTCAATATATTTTCAAACAAAAGGAGTTGAATCTGAGGTAGAGAAGATGGCTTGAGTTACTCAAGGACTACGACATTGATATTCTATATCATCCGAGAAAGGCTAATGTTGTGGCAGATGCTCTTAGCAGGAAATTAATGGGTAGTTTAGCACACTTGGAGGCATATCAAAGGCCATTGGCCAAGGAAGTTCATCGATTCGCTAGTTTGGGAGTTCGTATTATGGACTCTAGTGAAGGAGGGGTGATTGTACAAAATAGGGTTGAATCATCACTTGTTGTGGAAGTTAAGGAGAAGCAATACAATGATCCATTATTGGCACAACTAAAAGAGGGGACTCATAAACATAAGATCATGGCCTTTTCTCTTGGCATGGATGATGGTACACTAAGGTACCAAGGGCGTCTATGTGTTCCAAATGTGGATGGTCTCTGGGAAAGAATTATGACTGAAGCTCACATTTCTAGGTATTCCGTGCACCCGGGTTCTATGAAAATGTATCATGATCTTAAAGAAGTCTACTGGTGGAATGATATGAAGAGGAATGTAGCGGAGTTTGTGGTGAAGTGTCCAAATTGTCAGCAAGTGAAGGCCGAAACACCAAAGCCCGTTGGGTTGGCACAGAACATAGAAATTCCAATGTGGAAGTAGGAAATGATTAATATGGACTTTGTGGTAGGATTACCTCGTACTCCTTGTAAGTGTGACTCAATTTGGGTGATTGTGGATTGACTCACGAAATTAGCACACTTTTTGCCGGTCAAGGCTACCGACACAGCGAAACAGTATGCTCAGTTGTATATCAAAGAAATAGTCACGTTGCATGGCACTCCGATTTCCATCATTTCTGATCGGGGAGCACAATTCACTACTAATATTTGGAAGAAAGTTCAGCAAGGTTTGGGTACTCAGGTGAATCTTAGTACAACCTTTCACCCGCAGACTGACGGGAAGGCAAAGCGAACTATTCATACGCTTGAGGATATGTTGCGCGCTTGTGTTCTAGACTTCAAAGGTAGTTGGGATGATCATTTACCACTCATAGAATTTGCCAACAAAAATAGTTATCATGCTAGCATTCATATGGAACCGTTTGAGGCTTTATATGGTAGGAGATGTAGATCACCCATTGGGTGGTTCGAAATTGGGGAAGTAGAATTAATAGGGCCAGACCTCATGCATCAGGCTATGGAAAAAGTTAAAATTATCAAGGAGCGGTTAAAGATGGCTCAGAGTCGTCAGAAGTCCTATTCGGATGTTCGTCGTAGGGATTTGGAGTTCAAAAAAGATGATTGGGTATTCTTGAATGTTCCCCCCATGAAAGGCGTAATGCAATTTGGTTAGAAAGGAAAATTGAGTCCGAGGTATGTCAGACTATACAGAATCATTCAGAGGATCGGTGAGGTAGCGTACAATCTTGAGCTAGCACCTGAAATGTCATTAGTGCACCTGGTGTTTCATGTGTCTATGTTGAAGAAAGTAGTTGGAGAACCAACGGTCATTGTTCCGGTTGAGACTATTGAGGTTAATGAGAAATTGATTTATGAAGAGATTCCAGTTTCTATTATTGATCGGCAAGTCCAAAAGTTGAGGAACAAAGAAATTGCATCCGTGAAAGTGCTATGGTAAATCAATAGGTTAAAGAGTCTACTTGGGAGTCCGAGGAAGAAATAAAGAAAGAATATCCTTATTTGTTTGAATAACCATGTATTTATGAGTTGTGCTTTATGAAAATGCTAAGAGATACTTTCTATGAATTATGTATCAATTTGTACCGTTGATGATAAGGGTGTTCCTTTCCTGGTAATATATCCCTTATGAGGCCATAGTCGGTGTTGTTATTGTGTTATATTGTGTCATCGGTTATGTATATGTTGTTAGGATTGGTTTCTAGGGTTCTCTGATAGTGTGGATAGGCCCAATTACAGGGGAGACTCTGGCGAAATATTTGGAAATTTAGGGAGTTAGCCAAAATTTGAAAATGTTGGTGTCTGTGAATTAACAGTTGGCCTACATACGATGCTAATAAGAGATTTTGACCCTCATTCGAGGATGAATGATCCTAAGTGGAGGAGAATGTAAGGCCCCGTGAAATTTCGCAAAGGAAAATTAATGTTTCGTGGTGCTGAATTGGTTCTTAAGTGTTTAAGGATTTTAGAAAGGAAAGTAAAGGAAAACTTTTTGGCAGAGAAATGCATTTCTGCGGTCCGTTATGCGACCGCAGAATCACTCTACGGACCGCATAATGGCCACACAGTGAGGCAAGTACGGTCTGGTTTTGGATGCTATTCTGCAGTTGACTATGCTACCGCAGAACTGTTCTGGGGTTCATAATGCGAGCACAGAATAGGTCTGCGGGCCGTATAGTGACTGCAGACCCAGACAGAGTTTTGCCAGTTTTGGACACCAATTATGCGGCCAATATGCGGTCCGCATATCGATTATGTGATCGCATATGCGATCGCAAACCTTATTCCGGAGCTCAATTTTTGGGTTTTCAAAACCCGACTCTACTTCGTCAAATACACGCTTTGAGCCATTTTTGAGCTAAAATCGGACATTTTAGAGTGAGAGAGAGTGCCCTAGAGTGAGAAGGTGTTCCTCAATAAGTGTTCTTCAATTCTTGCTCAAATCATGGAAGATTAACAAGGAAAACTCACTAGGTCTTCATTCTAGAGGTAAGATTCTATACCCTAACCCTCAATTTTGAATTTTGTCTAGAATTGGGTAATTACTAAGAAAATATTTGGGCTTGTGAGTTGTTCATCTTGAATGCATGTGTTATCAAAGGGTGTAAGAAGATTGTTGAGCTAAGAATGGTAAAAAAAAATAGGTTGTGGGGTGTTGGAATCCTCCAAAAAAAGGACCTTGAAACCTTATGCACACCTAGTGTTTGATAAAATGCTCAAATAAGCTAGAACAAAGATCATCTTCCTAATTTTGGTTCATTTTGTTATATTTCTAAAATAGATTGAAGTTTCTAAGAATTTTGAAACATTTTAGAGTTTAAGGAAGCCCCATTATGTTGGCTAAACTCTTCTCTTAGAATTGAATCCCAAGATATTCATGTAATTTATGTAAGACTAGAGTGGTTCATTATAAAATTGGCTATTCCGAGTAAGTTTTTGTTGAAAGATATATGTTCAGTAAGTATCCTAAATGCTTTATTCATGTTATGTTATCAATTGAGAATATGTTAAAGTATGGGTTGTGCATTAATAATGTTTCGACTTCAAGTCAAGTTCAAATGAAGTCTATTATGCCAAATCTTGTGAAATATCTCTATGTGCCTTAGACTCAAAATTGCTCACATACGTACTATACACCATGATTTGAGTTGATGTTATTAGTGATGATGATGTTGATGTTTGAAATTGAAAAGATGAGCATGAAATACTAAATACGGCCAACGTGCCAAGAATGATTTTATAATTATGGCCATTAGTGCCAATGAAATGAAAATATGTGAAAGAAGTATGAAATGCGATGATTGATATAAAATGGTTGATGTATCGAATATGATAGCCTAGCCGATCGGGTCGTGATCGGACACCATGCCACACACATGGTGGTGATTGGGCTGGAATTGTGTGAGGTATAGCCGGGGACTTGTTGCCGGCATTATCATAATACTTTTTGTATCTATTAGAGGCTCCGTAGACATAGTGTGGGTTGTGTATTGGTGTTGGAAAAGTCAAACTATGTTATGTTGTGGTTGTATTACTTATCCAATTGAGTCTTTAAAAGTGATGAAACTTATGGTAAGAAGTTGGTATTGCATACATGATCATTTTATTGTCTAATTAACGAAAATGTGTATCCTATTTATTCATGGATGAGTTTGGGTAGAAGGTAATCTAATAGGCTTGCTCGGCCGGGTTGAGCGCCGGTCGCGCTCCCCAATTTTGGGGCGTGACAAAAATACACACACATAAAGCTTTCAAAGGGAAAATGGGGTTAAATACACAAAATGACCAGTCTGGTCATTACACGACGTGAGCAAATCATTGCTTCTCCCTATAGTGAATAAATTAATAGTGGAGAAAAGATCTCAAGAGGAAAGTGAATCACGTGATGGTAAAATTGATAATGAAGGTTGGATTCTTGTGACTCAGCAGAGACGCTGCAAGACAAATTCACAAAAGGAATCGAACAAGCAATTGACTAGGGGAAAAGTGGTGGAAAGACCCAAGAAGTGAATGGTAAAGAAGAATTTGAAGAAAACAAAAATGGAGGAGAATCACTATCAAAGTCTACGTCATCCAGTGAGATTAAAAGAATTCCTTCCAAGCTGGTTGCGCACACAAGTTTCCTATGAAGATATCAAGGCCTCGTGTTGTAAGGTATATGAAAAAGAGACAAAGAAAGATTATCCATCATTGCTGCCACCTCCCTTGTATGAAAAACTCACTAAGCATCTCTCTGAAGAAGTGGACATTTGTGATGCAAAAATCACATTCGCTAATGATGATTTTTTTCTAGGTGAAACACATCATAATCATCCCCTATTTATGGTTGTCTTTGTGCATGAACATGGAGTAAGTAGAATTTTGATTGATGATGGATCTGGCGTCAATATTCTCCCAATTCGTACTGTCAAAGAGCTTGGAATAACGATGGATAAACTATGTAAAAGTCGTTTGATGATTCAAGAATTCAATCAAGGGGGGAAAAGAGCTATAAGGGCTATCAAATTGGAAATAAATATGGGAGATATGCGACGAGAGCATGGATGCACGTGATCATGCAAAGACCTCAAATAATATCTTGCTAGGATGACCATGGATACACGAGAACAAAGTGGTTTCATCCACCTACCATCAATGCTTGAAGTACTATGAAGGCGGGGTTGAAAAGAAGATAGTTGCTGATGATAAACCTTTCACCGAGAGAGAATCATACTTTGCTGATGCAAAATTCTACTTAAAGAATTACGTCTCAAAGGAGGTTAAGGTTGATGAGGTGATGTCGACCAAAAGTATTGCAAAGAAGGATGATATTACGACTGGTAAGGCGAGGATTACGGTTGAAAAGGATCAAGTGCTTTATGATAGGAAGAAGATAAATGAGGCATCTTCAAGTAAGAAAGTGACTCATATTCTTCGCTATGTCCCAAAGGCAACGAAGGTTGAATATCCATCTTCTAAACTACAAGGTAATGTGTTAGGAGGATGACTCTTCCTATCAAGAGAATTGATTCAATTAAGTCATCCACAAAGTTTCTTAAAGGGTTTGTCAAATCATCTAACCACAATTCACTTCTAAAACTAGCACTTCCTGCAAAGTGCACAGATGGGGGCTTTGACCCAAATGCCTACAAGTTGTTAACAAAAGCTAGATATGTCCCAATGAACCATCCAAGTTGGAAAAGTCCCACTCGAAACTCCAAACCCTACTCAAAAGATGATGATACAGAAAAGGTACCCCTAAAGCAATCTTGTGAAGGTTTGAGTTACAAGAAACCTGCGCCAATCCGTATCTCTATAAAAAAAAAAGGCAAGTTGTAACTACATTACTTCTAAAGAAGAGTCTACAAAACCAAGGACCTCAGTATTTGATAGGTTAGGACCATTAAAGAAGGAGAACAAGTGTCATGGAAGCAATAGAAGGATCAAAGCACCTATCTTCGCTAAAAAGCAGATTTCGACCACAAATTGCCCAAGTCTGATTCCTTCTAGAATGAGGCGAGAGACAAAAGTTATAATTTCGTGCGGAAAGGTCCTTAAATCAAAGGCTCATACTATAGTCCATACAAAAGAATACGAGGAAGATAAATAAAGTGTAGGGTCATCATATCATATCACAATCCATGAGGAAAATAATGCTTCATCACATACGGAAGTCGAGGAAAAGTGGCTTGATATTCATATATGTCATCACATATCTTTCAATGAGGGTGATCCTCTAGAGGATGAAGACGCTAAATATGCACCACCTGAGCTTAAAGAAGGGGTGAAGGCTACGGTTGATGCACTAAAAGAAGTCAATCTCAGAGTTGTTGAAGATCCAAGGCCCATATATGTAAGTGCCTCTCTAATTGGTGATGAAGAGAGAAAATATATTGAGCTACTTAAGAAGTTCAAAGACGTATTTTCTTGGAGTTACAAAGAGATTCCAGGTTTAGACCCAAGGTGGTTTTTCATCATCTTGATGTCAAACGAGGTGCTCATCCCGTGAAGCAAGCACAATGTCCCTTCATACCTAAACTGGTTCCCTTGATGGAACCCGAAGCTAACAAGCTTATTGAGGATGGTTTCGTTCATGAAGCTAAGTACCTACATGGACTTCAAGTATCGTCCCTGTAAGAAAGTAGAATGGCCAAATCTGAGTTTGTGTTGACTTTAGATACCTAAAAAATGCTTGTCCTAAGGATGAATTTTCTTTTCCCATTCCGGAGCTCATGATTGCATCCACGACTGAATATGAGGCAATGTATTTCATGGATGGTTCGTCTGGATATAATCAAATTTGCATGGCACCGAAGGATGAAGAACTTACTGCCTTTCTCACCCTTAAAAGTATATACTGCTACAAGGTAATGCATTTTGGTTTGAAAACTGCTGGTACTACATATCAACATGCCATGCAAAATATTTTGGCGACATGCTTCATACAATAGTGGAGTGTTATGTTGACGACTTGGTAGTAAAGTATACGAAAAGAGATGATCACTTACAAAATTTAAGAGTGGTATTCCAGCGGCTTCGAAGAGACTAACTCAGAATGAATTCATTGAAGTGGGCCTTTGGAGTTACTTTGTAAGGACCCGTAAAATTTTACCTAAGACCCGTGGTTTCGTGGTGTCAAAGTAGGCATATGCGTTGGCACTTGTAAATACAAGGCATTTTCTGCGGTCCATTCTACGGTCATAGAACTGATCTATGGACCACATATCTGCCATAGACAGAGGCAGAAATTTGGGCAAAACTTTTGGACCATTATGCGGTCCATTATGCGGCCGCATAACCTCTCGTAGATTTAATACAAAAACATTCCAGAGGGATGTTCTGCGGTGTATTATGCGACCGCAAAATAGGTCTGCAGACTACATACCAATCGCAGAGTGAGGCAGGGGTCCCCAGTTCTGAAGGGCCATTATGCGGTCCATTTTGCAGATCGCAGAAGCGTTATGCGACCAAAGACCTGCATCAGGGCTTCATTTTTTCTAATTTTTGAACCCAACCCCATTCTTATAAAACAGCCTTGGGGTCATTTCAAAAAGGAAAAATATATATTTCTAGAGAGAGGGAGTGCCATAGAGTGAGAGGGGAAGTTCCTAAACTTATCATCCTTCAATTCTTGCTCAAAGTTGAAGGATTTGCAAGAAGAATTCACTAGGTATTCATCCTAGAGGTAAATTTCTACTCCATAACGCTCAATTTCGTGATTTGTATTGAAAAAATGTAATAAGCCAAGCAATTATTGGGTGTGAGAGTTGTTTATTTTACATGTATGTACCATCAAGGGTAGTGGAAAGATTGTTAAGCTCTTTTGGGTAAACTTTGGATAGTGGGGTGAAATAATCCACCATAGGAGGACCTTGAAACCTTAATCCTCACCTAGTGTTTGATAAAATGCTCAAGTGAGCTGGAACTATGAACTCCTTCCTAATGTGTGTTCAATTTTGCTATATCTCTAAAAAGATCGAAGTGGCTAAGGTTTCCGGAACATTGTTGTAATTTAAAAAGCTCGAGGCAAGGTATGTTGGTTAACCTCTCTCTTAGAACTGAATTCCCATGATGTTCTTGTAAGTCCTTATGAATTGACTTTTATGATTAAGCTTGGTGTCTAAATATGTATTTATATGAATATGTTCAAAATGTGTTACGAAATATTCTTATCATGTTATGTTATTCTTCGAGAGCGTGTTCAAAGTATGAGTATCTATTAAAATGTTGTGACTTCAAGTCAAGCCCAAATGAAACTGATCATATCAAATTGTGTAAGAAATCACATGTTCCTAAGACCATAAATTGCTCAAATGTGTGCTTAAAGTCTTGAATAGAAATGTTTGTTGTTGACAATCCGTCTTAATGTTTGAAAGTGGAATAGTGAGCATGAATTATCCAGTACGGCCAATATGCCAAGAATGATATTGCGTTATAGCCAATGATGCCAATAAAATGAATGACATGTAAAAGAATATGAATTGAGTGGTAAATACTTTTAATAATAAATGCCTTGGGAGTATCGTTTAGCTAGCAAGGAAGGGTAGGTCAGAACAACCTAACCCCGAAAATACATGTGCCGGTGTAGGAGTGATTGAGGGGTAAATCCCTCTATTAATGTGATGAGATTGTTTCCCCTTATATGGGATGGGATTGGTGTGTTGAGATGTTTCCCCTTAAATAGGATGAGATTATTTCTAGCGAGATGTGAAGTGATGTCGACCCACACGGCAATGTGGTGAGACGGCTTAGCCAATCAGGCTGAGATCAGATGCCATGCCGCATACATGGTGGTACTGTGAGTATATGTCTCAGGGCTAGACGGCTTAGTCGGTCGAGCTGAGATTGGACTCCGTGCTAAGACACTGTCACGACCCAAATCGGAGGGTCACGATAGGCACCCGGTGCCTTACTCAACCGAGTACCTACGTAACATATATTTCTTATCACACCATCATATGTAAATGGGCCAGAAGGGCCATCATGAGATAACTAGAATAAAACATTAGGGAATACTAGACATAGGACGACCCAACATGATATAGAAACTTATACACGTGACATACAGGACTATAAGGCCGATATGATCATTTGTACACTCAAAACATAGGCCGATAAATCCATACAAGTATCTATATACATAACATATGTCTACAAGCCTCTATGAGTACATAAACGTCATAAAGGTCGGGACAGAGCCCCGTTATACCAATCAATACATGCCCAAATCATACTGACCAAATAGGCAACCCCGGAGCAAGTAGAGTGCACCAACACCTTCCGCTAAGATGATAGCCTAATAGGAGAACTGTTGAAATGTCTATCGGGACCTGCGGGCATGAAACACAATGTCCCCAGACAAAAGGGATGTCAGTACAAATAAAGTACCAAGTATGTAAGGCATGAAAGAAACATGGTGTAAAGAACTCAACATGTAAGTCTGAATTTCTCTGTGAACCGTGAAAAATTTATAATGTCATGCATATGCGTGTTAATGTCATACCATGCATAGGTATATGAGTACATAACATCATCAAGCCTCTGAGGGCATCCCATCATATCATCTCGACCTCTATAGGCGAAATCATCAACGTATAAAAGCTGATCAAGTGGTGGTGCGTATATAATGTCGTAACCTTTCCCCATATTCCATATATATATAATATACACATATATAACGCCATCTGATCATCATTCAATGTACATGTATAAATGAATGCAATGCATAATGAAGTAAGTCAATAAGATCTCTCGGACAAACTTTATCAACTTACGTATTTTTCTAAGACTCGTGAACAGATGATATAATAATAGGACACATGGAGAATCAAGAACATAGGCACTCCTAGTACTTCTATGAATAGATCCATTTATGAAAGTTGTGTGTTTGCTCCTTTCATTTGTATCCTATGGATCATGCCAAAAGTAAAGAAGGAATAGCCTTAACATACCTTTGTCGTTTTCCTAACCACACGACGTCGGTTCAGCCCGTTAGTACTTCAATCTACAACAAATAATAAGGGACCATTGTTAAGCTTACGGAAGCTAGAACTCAAGACAAATGAGCGACTAGCTCATCTACGAAATTTTGGACAGCACCTCCCCTTATTCTTTCACTTTCCTAAAATCCACAAACAAGACCAACATGTCCAGAATGTCAAAAAACATATATGTATATATATATATATATATATATATATATATATATATATATATATATATATATATATATATATATATATCATGTTTGTCGGTCTTGAAGTGTATTCAATTTCTAACTTCATATTCATTACAATACATCACCAAAACAGTCCACACAATCTAATACAACAGCCAAGTGCTACTTTGCGCTTTTCAATCCCTATAACTTAGCTAGAACTTGAATACACTTCAATAATGACAACCACAATATACTCAGGTTATACATACTGATTTTTAAGCCACAACACCACATAAAAACAAACTCCTAACAGTCCACAAATTACAACAATTGAAAACTGATTTTCAGATTATTACTTCATCAATTCTTACTCCCACAACTTAGTTAAGGCACCAATAAGATTAAACACAACATGTCCAAGACAATAATCTTATGTGACAGCCATATAATAATATGAAACTACTCCAAATAGTCCATAACACCACAACAACTTCAACTCAATTTCCAGCCCCTACCTCACAAGTCTTTCACCAAACATCCTAGCTAGAACTTAGATAAACTCAAATATATGAAGGAGGGAGGATTTTCTTACCTATATCAGATCTTATAGGGATGAAACAATGGTAATATATTGCCCTTGATATCCATTAACTTGCTTCACATCAGATCCTTCAAGATTGGAGATTACCCTTTAACTTGAATTGAAAGAAGAAGAAGATTATCAATAACTTCTTGAGCGTTTGGAGTAGGTCAATTTGAGAGAGAATTACGTGGCTCTATTTATGTTTCTACTACTTGGATATTATGAGGATATATGACTTGATTTAGCCCTAAAAGGTACCTCTTGGCTAACCTACACATGTCCATTTAGGTGGACTAATTTGGGCCTTCCCTTTTAGCAAGTAGGTGACACACCTACTTGTCACCTGCTTGGTTAATTAATAGGTGTCACATCCTTCCCTTATTTACTTAGACACGTATCTGACCCTCATTTAATAGTCACGACATATGTTAAGTAGCTCAAGCTAGTAGGACAGGTAAGCTAGTAGCTCAAACAAGTATCCCGGTAAGCAAGTAGTCATATTTTTTGTATCCATTATCTCATTTGTTTTTTTCCAAGTCTCATTCAACTTAACTTACTTAAGACTTCGATAAACATTCCTTATCCTTATAGAGGGATTTCAGATCTTCTGATCTTACATCAACCGACTTACGACGTACTTTTATGTGCAAAAATATGGGGTGTAACATCATTCCCCCCTTTGAAACATTCATCCTCAAATGTTGGCTGATGCGCTTATCAGCTCATAATCCACAAATACTTTAATACTATCCTTGCCATCAAGGCAACTGTTCTGTGAATAAATCCAAGGGCATTCCCCGCTTTAGGCCTCTTTCTCACACCATGACCTTTGGTCGAAATTCTTCCAATCTCATAGATGTTGCTACCTTCTGTCATGCAGCCTGTGCGAATATGTCCTTGTACCCGTGCCTACGCGACTCTTCTCTCCTTTTTCCTCCAGCTTTTAGCCAATCTCTAGGCCTAACTTTGCGAGGTGTAGTGACGTTCTTGGTTTGGTACTTTATCGAACTTACGACAATTGCTATATTCTATTTCCTAGATTCATAACTTTTTTTCATCCGTTGTTGACTCACCTTAATGTTGATCTACAATCCACTAGTAATAACTTGAAACTTCTTACGTAATACAATGTCACTCGGGCTCACGTCTCATCGGTGAACATTTGAAGTTATTTGCCTGATCCTCCTTAGGGATTATACTATACTTCAATAATCGTATTTCATAATTTCGTAGCACCATAGATTTTCTTATGTTATTTTGGAACCTCAAGTGAGACATCATGTCGCCTCTAACTCTTCTTTTCTCTCATAACTAGACCTCTCGGTACCTGGAAACCATAGGTTGGAAGATGTGCTACTGGCGACACCGCTATTATTTCTTGATACTGAATCCCAGTGCTTCTAGCCCTCTATATGAAGTACGGACTATTCACAACCTTCTTCACGTGAGTATCTCGTACCTTCTTTACCTTTACCTTACATACCTTAAAGTCTCGCATTGTATCTTCCATTTCTTTCATAACCTCCCTTACACATAGGTATAATTCACATTCACAACTTGAAGCTCTACTATAATACTTGCACCTCTGGTGCATACACAATCTGATGGAATCTTCATACTGACTTCATATGAGGCTGGTACTCTTCTAATTGGCCTTATCGTAGAGACGTTATAGAATATGGATGATATACTATCTCTCTTGTACCTCTGATATTAAGAGTGATTCTTTAATGGTTTCAATCACAATTTCTATAATTATCTAGGTCCAATAATCAGACTCCTGATTTACTTAGCTGATGTAACTCTTTAGTTTCCTCTTCTCTCTCAGCCTTTATGTAGGCTTAAGCTATCTTCCGATTTGTGGCTCAGGTTATTAGTTATTACTTTAGCCTTTCATGGACACTAAGAAATATCCATGATATACTCTTCTAACAATTCAATCCTTTGTCTATGACCCGAGCTCAATTCTTTCTTTTAACTTAGATCAGAGTCTGCTACGGCTGTATGAATGTCAACATATATGATGTACGGATAATACTCCAAAATCTTAAATGCGTTTATAACGTAACTAACTTTGGGTCATTGATAGAATAATTCCTTTCGTTCCTTCTCAGCTCTCTTTAAACATAAGCAATTACTTTTCCTAGTCATTCTGCTACCTGCTGCATGAATAATTAGCTTATCTTAGTGCCCACAAATACTAGAATTCCCTATAACTCATATGATCTCAAATGTCACTTTTGGATTTTATTTCACTTCCCATTCATTAGCCAAGGTAGGTGCCACTTTCTTATGGAGTGCATACAATCTTGTAGTGAGACTATTTTTACATGACCATTTCTTCTTCGAGTTACTATGCTTAGGTTGAAGCCTTCTTCCTTATTTTCTCAGCTAGTCTTTCATTGTAGTACTTAGGGAGGACCCTCTGACTCGTGTAAAGCTGCGAGCTTATTACATCGTATACTCGACGGAATGTGTTTTATGTTCTTCCTCACCTATATTTATCCTTAGTTACTTACCTCCATGTCCTTGTTCTTGTAGGGTTACTTCTGATCTGATATTTTGACTGTCTTCCCAATGGCACTCTCTTTTATTTCTGTAACACTAATATGGTACCTTTAACTACCCCAACTCCTATATAAATATTTCTTAAGGATTATATTATCATAATTGCGAGGCTGAATTCACCATATTGGGTTTCACTATTATTATCATGCACGATTTGCTGATTTGTCTGTATCCTCGTGTCTAGCCATAACTAGGCTCTTCCTGAATCAACTACTAACTACTCGTTGGTCCATTCTCATATCTATATTCTGCGTAATCTCTCTTGGGATATGTCCTTTGTCTTAACCTACCTCTCGCACTGGCTCTTTATGTATCAAGTATTCATTCGTACTTATTTAACAATAATATCTTGGTCGGGAACCTTTATTGCCCCTCCCTGTCGTGCTTGCGTAATGTTCTGGAGTCGTAACCTATCTGTGGGATTTGAATAAGTGCAATCTCATCCCTTTCCCATTTTTATCGCATTCTTCCTTTACTATTTCATAGTTCCCTAAACCATATAACTCCTACTTAATACCATATCACACCATCTCCCCCCCCCCCCCTCATCTTTGGCATTTTTTCACATATTCACTAACTCTTACTCGCCTTGCGGTAATCCTTCTACATCAAGGATAATGAAATATCTTACTCATAAGGGTGACGCCTAGTGTAAGTGGCACACTTAGTACCTTAAGCTTAACTCTGCTCACAGTGCTTGCTTTAGGGAAGCATCTTCCTGAATGAACTTTAAAGGTTATTCTTTTGTTTTTTATTCTATTATTGCCAGAACGCTATCTCTGAAATTCTCACGATGCCGACTATTATAAAATCCTTCAAAAATGTCAGCTAACGCTAACAATCCATCCACCGTTTTGGGTTACTCTAACCCCATCTGGATCATGATATCCCATCCTTCTCTTAAACTATATATGTTGGCTCCCATGGAGCATAACTGAGATGGGTGTGCCAATTGTACATACCTCTGTTACAATTGAAGGTAACTCAAAATGCTTATATTTCTGTGCCTGAATTGTGAATACTGATAATCTTCACTAACTGGATACCTCGTAACCTTCTTTACCTTGCTTCTTTTACTTGTTGAAACTTGTATACCTTCTGATTCTCTCGTTACTTTAAACCATATGGGTGGATAGATATTCATGCCTTAGGGCTCCTTATCAAGAAGCTTACACGTCCTAGACCACACATGATCTACTGAAGATCTCACATTTACTCATTATAAGATTGATGCAAAATCGAGTTCCTCTGACTCAACTCTTCCACAACTACATTGAATCTCTTACTAGCTGTCGTTTTAGATGTAGGTATCATTGTACTACGAATAAAATTGAATTTAGGAGTTTGAATTCTTACAACCGAGCTCTACCACATGATCTAGAGTAAGAAGAAAGAGTGACAGTCCTAAATGCCCTGTAGCCTCCTGCTTATAAGTGTGGTGCAAAATACACCCATAAACAAGACTCTACTAGACACGGCTTGTAGACTCCCTAGGACATAACGGCTCTGATAT
This sequence comes from Nicotiana tomentosiformis, assembly GCF_000390325.3. Classification (NCBI taxonomy): domain Eukaryota; kingdom Viridiplantae; phylum Streptophyta; class Magnoliopsida; order Solanales; family Solanaceae; genus Nicotiana; species Nicotiana tomentosiformis. The sequence goes on along the minus strand of NC_090814.1, from coordinate 24,486,610 downwards.
CACTTTTGTCACAACCCAAATTAGAGGGTCGCGGCGAGTACCCGGTGCCTTACTCAACCGAGTACCAACGTAACATATCTTTCTTATCATACCATCATAGGTAAATGGGCCAGAAGGTCCATCATGAGATAACTTGAATAAAACATAAGGAAATAGTAGACATAGGATGACCCGACATGATATAAAAACTTATATACGTGACATACGGGCCAATAAGGCCGACATGATCATTTATACACTCAAAACATAGGCCGTTAAAGCCATACAAGTATCCAAATACATAACAACTGTCTGCAAGCCTTGAAAAGTACATAAATGTCATAAAGGTTAGGACAGGGCCTCGCTATACCAATCAGTACATGTCCAAATCATACTGACCAAATAGGCAACTTCGGAGCAAGTGGAGTGCACCAACACCTTCCGCTGAGCTGATAGCCTACTAGGAGGACTGTCAACCTGTCTATCGGGATCTGTGGGCATGAAACACAATGTCCCCAGGCAAAAGGGACGTCAGTACAAATAAAGTACCGAGTATGTAAGGCATGAAAGAAACATAGTGTAAAGAACTCAACATGTAAGTCTGAATATCTTTGTGAACCGTGAAAAATTTATAATGTCATGCATATGCGTGTAAATGTCATACCATGCATAGGTATATGAGTACATAATATCATCAAGACTCTGAGGGCATCCTATCATATAATCTCGGCCTCTGTGGGAAAAATCATCAACGTATACTGGCTGATCAGGTGGTGGTGTGTATATAACGCCGTAACCTTTCCCCATATTCCATATACGTATAATACGCACATATATAATGTCATCTGGTCATCGTTCAATGTACATGTATAAATGAATGCAATGCATAATGAAGTAAGTCAATAAGATCTCTCGGACAAACTTTATCAACTTACCTATTTTTTTAAGACCCGTGAACAAATGATATAAAAATAGGACACATGGGGAATCAAGAACTAGGCACTCCTAGTACTTCTATGAATAGAGCCATTTATGACACTTGTGCGTTTGCTCGTTTTGCTTGAATCATATGGGTCATGCCAAAAGTAAAGAAGGGATATCCTTAACATACCTTTGTCGTTTACCTAACCACACAACATCGGTTCAGCCCGTTAGTACTTCAATCTACAACAAACAATAAGGGACCATTGTTAACCTTTCAGAAGCTAGAACTCAAGACAAATGAGCGACTAACTCATCTATGAAATTTTGGACAGCACCTCCCCTTATTCTTTTCACTTTCCTCAAATCCACAAACAAGACAAGCATGTCCATAATGTCAACAAAAATATATAGATCAATATCTAACCTCATATTCATTACAATACATCACCAAAATAGTTCACACAATCTCATACAACAACCAAGTGCTACTTTGCGCTTTTCAATCCCTATAACTTAGCTAGAACTTGAATACACTTCAATAATAACAATCACAATATACTCAGGTTATACATACTGATATTTAAGCCACAACACCACATAAAAACGAACTCCTAACAGTCCACAAGTTACAACAACTGAAAACTGATTTTCAGATTATTACTTCATCAATTCTTACTCCCACAACTTAGTTAAGGCAGCAATAAGATTAAACACAACATGTCTAAGACAATACTCTTATGTGAAAGCCATATATTAATATGAAACTACTCCAAATAGTCCATAACACCACAACAACTTCAACTCAATTTCTAGCCCCTACCTCACAAGTCTTTCACCAAACATCCTAACTAGAACTTAGATAAACTTAAATATATGAAGGAGGGAGGATTTTTTTTACCTATATCAGATCTTGTAGGAATGAAACAATGGTAGTATATTACCCTCGATGGCCATTAACTTGCTTCACATCAGATCCTTCAAGATTGGAGATTACCCTTTAACTTGAATCGAAAGAAGAAGAACATTATCAACAACTTCTTGAGACTTTGGAGTAGGTCAATTTGGGAAAGTATTTAGTGTCTCTCTTTATGTTTCTACCACTTGGATATTATGAGGATATATGACTTGATTCAGCCCCTAAAAGGGCCCTCTTGGCTAACCTACACATGGTCATTTAGGTGGACTAATTTGGTCCTTCCCTTTTAGCAAGTAGGTGACACACCTACTTGTCACCTGCTTGGTTAATTAATAGGTATAATATGCTACCATTATTCACTTAGACACTTATATTACCCTTATTTAATGGTCACGACATGTGTTAAGTATCTCAAGTTAATAGGACGGGTAAGCAAGTAGCTCCCGATAAGCAAGCAGCCATATTTTATGTATCCATTTTCTCATTTGTTTTCTTCCAAGTCTCATTCAACTTAACTTACTTAAGACTTGGATAAACCTTTATTATCCTTGTAGAGGGATTTCATTCCTTCTGATCTTACATCAACTGACTTACGACGTACTTTTATGTGCAAAAATATGGGGTGTAACAGACACGGTGGTGTATCGGTGCTAAAGATCTCCCAACTTAAATTACTGAAACCTACTTAAAATTTACCTTTCCCCCAACTTGACACCTTGTTATTGTTTGAGTCTCTTATTGATTACATGTTTTACTCTCCATTTATTGTTGCTCGTTCTATTTAGAGGGTGTTTAGTTTTACATACTAGTACTATTCCACATGTACTAACGTCCCTTTTACCGGGATGCTGCATCTTTAATGGATACATGTGGTATTAATCAGTGATAGCAGCATACCCTCTCCTCAGCTAACTTGGTGAGCCCCACTTCATTTCGGGGTCTTGTATCTCTTATCCTTTGTATATAGCGTTTTGAGGTATAGTCGGGGCCCTGTTGCCGACACTGTTATAGCACTCTTTTATTCCTGTTAGAGGCTCCATAGACATAGTGTGGGTTGTATCTATTCATGGGAAGGTTAAACTAAAAATGTTGTAATCGTATCATCTATTCCACTTTAAGTGTGATTGTACAAGGTACTGTTTTGAAGCCTTGTTAATAGTGTATCTAATGAAAATGAACTAGTGTTTTCACATGACCTCTTAGTGTCTAATTAATGAAATGTATTCTTCTCTTTATTCATGGGTGAGTTCGGTAGATGGCACTGTGCAGGTTTGCTCGACCAGGGGTAACTCTGTTGAGCGTCGGTCGCACTCCCCGAGGTCGGGGCATGACAAACTTGGTACTAGAGCCTATGGTTTTAAAGTATCCTAGGATATCTCGAAGCCGTATCTAGTAGAGTCCTTCTTATCGGTGTGTTGTCGACCACATCTATAATTAGGAGGCTACTTGGACAATTAGGAATAATACCCTTCTTTGATGTTCTAGATCGTGCGATAAAGCTGATTGTAAGATTTTTCCTCCTTTAACTCGTGCTTTGCTCTAACTTTCAGTACATGGCACCTAGGAAGAAGGCAAGAACTGGCCAAGGAGCCAATGTCACCCTAGGAGTGACAATGATTCGATACTTGATGATGCGGGTGAGCACCCGAGGGGTGAGAACATTCCCCCGACTACTACATTACCTGATTCCACTATACCTAATCAGACCGCTCCAGTTCCTGCACCTACTGAGGGTGCAACTATCCCTCCAACTGATATTCCAGTTCCACATCTAGCCCCAACTTCTGGTTTCGATGTATCTAATGGGGATCTTAGGGGAGCCATACAGATGTTGGCTTAGATAGTGGCTTCCCAAGCCTAGAGATCAAATATTGCACCCAGTTCTTCTAGTCAGCCACGGGATTCCGCTAGTTCCCGGGTGAACAGATTTCTCCAGTTGGATCCTCCAATGTTCACAGGTACAGATCCTGAGGAGGACCCCCAAGACTTCATTAATGATATTCACAAGACTCTCCGAGTTATGAGTACTATTGAGATGGAGGGAGTAGAGTTGGCCTCCTACTTCCTGAAAGGGGTGGCCTATTCTTGGTTTGAAATGTGGGAAGACTCCCGTGAGTTGGCCTCTGGCGAGGTGGAGTGAGTTTGTCGATGCTTTTGTTAATCAATTCATGCCTTCCGAGACTAAGGCAGCCCATGCTGTCGAGTTTGAGAGTATCAAACAAGGTAGCATGAGTGTGTGGGAGTATCATATGAGATTCACGCGCCTGTCCAAATATGCCATCTACATGTTGCCCACTATGGAGGCTAGATTGTGCCAGTTTGTGCAGGACCTTAGCCCTTTGGTTATTAATGAGTCCGCTACAGCTGCCTTGAATTCTGATATGAACAATGTAAATCGGTGGCATTAGCTCAAGCCACAGATACCTGCAAACTGAAGAATAGGATGGAGCGTTAGAGCAGTAACAAGGCTTGGTCCGTAGGCAATTTTGGTGGTTCTTCCGGTAGTGGTGGTGGTGGTAGGTCAGCATTCATGGGAGGGTCATCAGGGCCATGGCAGTCTTTTGCTCAGTCTTGAGCCAGTGTACCTCCACCGGGGGCCAATCAGCAGTAGGGGAGTCATTTTAGGCCCAGCCAGGGCAACGGGAGGATCCTACCAGCAGGGTCGGTATGGTGGGAGATTTCAGTAGCAGCGGAGGCCCCCACGCCCTAGGTACGGGAAGATGCACTTTCGAGCTTGTTACATAGACCAGCCCATATGCTACGAGTGTAGAATGAGGGGTCACATTCAAAGGGGTTGTCGTTTGTCTCACCAGAGCATGGGCAGGGGTAAAACACAGCTAGCTAGTTCTGCAGCTACTACATCCGCAGCACCTCCTCCAGCTCGAGGCACCCCTGCAACCGTAGGGCGTGGTGCTGATTGGGGTGGCGTACAAAGTTCGGGAGGACCCAGCCCTTTCTATGCTATGAGGGGTCGCCACAGTACAAAGGCTTCTCCAAAAGTTGTCACATGTATATTTACTATCCAATCTCATGATGTGTATGCTCTTATTGATCCTGGTTCTACTTTGTGCTATGTTAATCCCTATGTTGCTATGGGATATGGGATATAACCGTAACAGCTCCATGAGTCGTTCTCTATATCTACTCCAGTTGGTGAGTCTATTGTGGCCGCGTGGGTTTATAGGGATTGTGTTGTCACAGTGTGTGGTCGGGACACCATGGATGATCTCATTGAATTGGGAATGGTTGATTTTGATGTGATAATCGGAATGGATTGACTTTATTCATGTTTTTCCAAACTTGACTGTCGAACCAGAACCGTTAGGTTTGAATTTTCAAATGAGTCAGCAATTGAATGGAAGGGGGATGATGTGGTGCCGAAGGGTAAGTTTATTTCTTACCTTAAGGCCACAAAGATGATTAACAAAGGGTGTATTTACCATTTAGTCTGGGTTACAGACACCGAAGCTGAGGCACCTACACTTGAGGTTGTGCTGGTTGTGAATGAATTTCTAGAGGTCCTTCCGAATGAGCTCCCTGGGATCCCTCCAGACAGGGAGATTGATTTTGGGATTGATGTGATGCTAGGCATGCAGCCTATATCTATTCCACCCTACAGAATGGCACCGACAGAATTTAAAGAGCTAAAGGAACAATTGAAAGATTTGTTAGAGAAGGGCTTCATCTGGCCGAGTGTGTCGCCATGGGAAGCACCAGTTCTATTTGTAAGAAAAAAGGATAGGTCGCTAAGAATGTGCATTGACTATCGGCAGCTCAACAAGGTTACAATAAAAAATAAGTACCCACTGCCAAGGATAGAAAACTTGTTTGATCAATTGCAGGGTGCTAAGTACTTCTCCAAGATCGATTTAATATCCAGGTATCAACAATTGAAGATCAGGGAGCAGGATTGCCACGCCCCGAACTCGGGGAGCGCGAACGGCGCTCAATCGAGTGAACTCGGCCGAGCAATCCTTTTAGATTTCCTTCTAGCCAAACTCATCCATGAATAAAGAGGAGATGCACTCCATTAATTAAACACTGAAAAGCTTTCATTAACAAGTCCTATTTCATTTCCATTAGCAGCTTCATTCATAATTTTCAAAATATTATAAGTTTATAGATATAATGAAGAAAATGTTTGCCAAATACCAACATTTCTAGTTTAATTCCCCACATCAAACACCACATACAATCTGTCTACGAAGCCTCTAAGTACAATAGAAGAGTAATATGGAAATGCCGGCAACAAGGCCCCGGCTATACCTCAAACACAAAATACAACATCAAATGATATCAGGCCCAAAATAGAGTAGGGCTCACCAAAACTTGCTGAATAGGGAGTAACTGCTAACGAGGACCAAAGTTGCCCGTTGATGAACCACCACCATCCATTGAAGATGCAGTGCCCCCGACGAAAGGGACGTTACTACATATGGAATAGTACTAGTATGTAAAGCTAAATATCCTCTTTCAAAATAGAATGCCTATATAGGAAAAGGAAAACCATATAAACAACAAGTCACAATCAACAATATCCAATGCCTAGTTAAAACATAACAATTTTCAAAATATGAAAAAGATATATATTTTTGGTTGGGAGATCATTAGCACCGATATACCACCATGTTTTTAGCATGGAGTCCGATCACACCCTATCGGCTAGGCCATCTCCCCACAGACAATGTGGTTTGACATGTGGTGTGAAAGAAAGGTGTTACCAAGAGTAGTACCAGTATGTGAGCAACATGGCGCCCAATCTCCACCCGCTCAGCTAGGCCGCCTTCCCACATTTGCCGTGTGGGTTGACTTTTCCAATTCACAACTATTATCAGTTCATACCAATTAGGGGGAATAACCATAATCACATAAATATTTCAATCTTATCCCAAACAAGGGGAATAATCACAATCCACCCCTACACCAGCACGTGTAGTTTCAGGTATGGGCCTTATGACCCACCTTTCCTCGGTTTGCTAATGATACTTCCAAAAATTATTGTTTTTGTTTTTGCACACAAAGGTTAAATAGGTACAAATGTATTTACCTTATCATATTTCGCATTGTATAAATACCCACTAGTATTTTGAACCAATCACAACAACAATATTTCCTTGGCTATTTGGGCCATTCACAAGATTCTTTATTCAAGGCACGGTGGCCGTATTTCATATTCCACACTTTCATATCTTTTCTTCCATGGATCATCATCATAAATATCAACATATGTAATATTCCAGAAATCACAACTTTAAGTTAGTTAAAAATGAAGGCTTTAAACACAATAGATTTCTTTCAGAGAAATGGGGTAAAATGATTGGCAATCGAAGCGCAAGTTAAAATCTTAAACAAGTAGCACACCATTTATACTTGAAATACTTTTCCCCATAAAGGGCAATACACAATTTCCACTCATGAATATGTAAGAATGCAAAACACATTGAAAATACTCACAAATCATAGCATTAGTTAAAACAACCACATACGGGCATTACTTGAGTACATAAGATTTTAGGCAATTTTATTCTTTTGAAATAATTTTGGAACAATTGAATCAAATCCCATTTCATAATATTTCTCACATCATCTTATTTCATTGGCACAACTAGCCACAAGTATAACTTTCGTTCTTGGCACGTTGGCCACACTCTATATCCCCAATTCACGTATTTCATTTTCAAGCATCTTTACAGATTATCAACAACAAGACATTTTCAATCAAGACCTTAGGTACACATATGAGAAATTAAGAGTCTTAAACACATCGAGTTTTTCTCACACAGTTTGGCATACTAGCTTTCATTTGAAACACGAGTCAAAGCCATAATATTTTAATACGCAACCCATACTTTGAACATATATCTTTTGACATAGGGTTCATTCGGAATAGTCAAGTTTATAAGGGATAACCCGAAACATAGGAATTAAGAACTTGAGCCAACCATACTTGAAACTTACAGAAATAATATGGAATTCGATTCTAAGAGAGAAATTTTAGCCAACATACCTCGCTTTGAGCTTTCCTTAGATTACTACAATGTTCCGAAAATCCTAGCAACTTCAATCTATTTTGAGACATAACAAAATTGAACAAAATTAGGAAGATATTTATGGTCTCATCTCATTTGAGCATTTTATCAAACACTATATGTGCAAATTGGTTTCAAATTTCTTTCACAAGATTTCGTTCACTTCACAACCCAATCTTTACCCATTTGGGCTCAACAATCTTCCCACAAACCTTATTGGTACATGCATGTATACATAATACTCTCACACCCAAGAATCATACTCCTAATCAACCATATTCTACTCAAATTTGAAATTAAAAACTAGGGTATGGAACCTTACCTCTTAGATGAAGAACTTGAGGGATTTCTTGTTGGATTTTAAGGTTTGAGCAAGATTTGATGAACAAGAGCTTAGGAATTCCTCCTCTCACTCTAAGGCACATTCCCCTCTCTAAAAATATCATATTAACCATCCAAAATGACCCTAAGATCATTTTATAGGAACTAGGGTCGGGTTATGAAATTAGAAAAACGGACCCTCAAAAATCTGGACCGGGCTACAGACCAGGCTAGGCACGCTCTGTAGCGAGCTACAGACCAGGTTTTGCAAGCTCTGTAGCGAGCTACAGACCAGGCTTCGCAAGCTCTGTAGCGAGCTATAGATCAGGATTTGCGAGGGATATAGCATGGTCTAGCGCGCTACAGACCTAGCTTCGTGAGGGTTATAGCACGGTCTAGCGCACTACAGAACTGACTTCGTGAGGGTTATAGCACCGTCTAGAGTGCTAGGAGCTGGCGACGTGAGTTCAAAATTGTTCAACTCCTCAACGCACTGTTCAACCCAAAAAGTCAAAAAATACAATACATTAGCCTACCTTGACACCACGAAACCTTAAATTACTTAGCGAAATTTTTCGAGGCCTTACATTCTCCCCCGCTTAGGATCATTCGTCCTCGAATGAGGAGTAGAGTCCATCCAAAAACACTTAACATAACTCGTTTCTTATTCCATACATCTTAAGTTTCCAAATTTGACTTACTCCCAATATTTTCAGAAATTTCGTCAGAGTCTCCTCTGTAATTGGGCCTAACCACCTGCCAAAGAATTACCAAAACCACCGTATCAACACATCCACAACTCAACAAACCATCACAATGTGTATCAACAACACTAATCTCAACATTACATGCATTATATTATCAAGAGTGATATCTGGACATGAGCTGCACATATTTAAATCATAACACATAGAAAATACCTTTCAAATCACAACCATTTGCTATACAATCAAGCGAAAATAATTTCCTTCCATAACACTTTCGGCCTTCAAGGTGACCTTCTCGACTTACATAGACCTTCTCGACTTACATAATTTGCCATAACACATTAACGGAGGTAATCTCAGCTCCTGAACTTTTCTAACGAGGATGACAATTAAATACCTCTCATATGCCAATTATCCAATAGCTTCACCTTCACTAGCTTTCACCGGAATGATAGACAAAGGATTTCCAACTACCTTCTTAGACATAGACACATGAAAGATCGAGTACACGGAGGACAATAATAAGGAAACATCATACTCATAGTTTGGCCTATTTCCTTCAAGATTTCATAAGGCTTAATGTGAACTACACCTACTTCACCTTCCTTAACAATTCACCTAACACTTTTCATGGAGAAAATCTTAAGGATAACCCGTTCTCTTTCTTCGACTCTAAATATCTACGCCGAACACCCAATTAAACCTTTGGCAACCTCCAACAATTACTCTAAAATGTGCTAGCATGAATATGACCATAAAATTTCCTACCCAATATATTTGATCACGGGTTGATGCTTCTTCTTTGACATGTTTGAACCGTCAACCCCCGTAGGTTTACTATAAATAGGAACAACGAGGTTTGAGATTGGGCTGGAATTATTTAAGAATCCATCAATGTGCTGAGCATGGCATTTCAGGAAGTTATATCCTAAGAGACATGAAGGTTACTATCGATAGCGCTGACATGGTTAATCATTGTGATGACATCATTGATTTGACAAATGAGGCATAGAATTGCCTAGTAAACATTGATATATGGAAACCATGTACATGATCCCGAGATTTAAAAGATGAGTCATTTTAGACATGCGACATAAGGGAGGCATGATCGGGAGGATAAAGACATTAGCATCAGCTATTCTTGGAAGACTATGAGCTATGAAAAGGACAATAACAATTGTTTCATTCCCTAGGTGCCTTGTTCAGCAATAGTAAGACTTAAGGAGAAATAGCCAAGTACGTGACACCAGTCATCCCCTAGAGTGTAGGGAAAATCAGTTTAACTCGAAATAAGAATATTCTGGCACCCTGAATCTGATATGGGTTTCAAAATACATGAAGTTTTATTATGCTCTTAACATTAACTGGCACAAGGAATTAGATATGCCACAAGACCATGAGGTTGAAATAGAAGTTGAACTCTTGTGAGATTACTAACATTCTGACAGCTTAAACCTTCCTGATAGTTGATCCTATATGAGAGGACTAGAGATACAACAAACTTGTCTTTCAAATCAATATGCTCATCATATGTGCCAGAATCTGAAACATCCACCTGAAGTGGGGAGGAAAAAGTCGCTTTAAGGATGCTTAAGTTTCAGTCACACACAAGTGAAACCATGTAGCTAGGTTATCTTAATATTGGGATGAAATCATGTATTGGTTAGAGAGATACTTTGCTATGAGATAGACATGTTTTGCCATAATAACTCTCAAGTTGCAATACTAGGCCACTTCATGGGCAACTACAATACTAGGAAGAAAAAGAGTGATCTACTTACTGTGGAATGATCTAAGTGGACATGAAAGTCATACTGACATGGGCAAACAAAAAGATCTTCCTGTGACAAATTTGTGAAAATCTCAAATTCCCCAGAATATTTTATACGGACAAGTGACTCATTTAAATTGACAGGTACACATATGATAGGTACTGAGATATGCTCTTATGTCACTAAACAGTGAAAAGGATTCATGATAATCTTCACAAAGGAGTAAAGTGACTGTTCCAACCATAGGAGCCACATACACCGAAGAGAAAAAGTGTGGCTTAAGAAGGATCTCAACAAGGGCCGCTATATATTGGATTTGATACCACATAGGTAAACTTTATGACGGTGCATGCATAAGCATAAGTGATCAGATGTTATCCATTTGAATTAAAAGGTTCTGTAAGAAATTCATCAGGTATAGTCCCTTGTTGAGAATTTAGGGAAGTAGTGTGAAGTATTAACCTAGGGTTATAACTCATTCCAAGGAAATCATTATAGAACTCAATTCCTCAAGAGGTTGTAAATAAGAGAATTAGTGGTAAAGTGGCTTCACGAATAATGCGTCTCGTTTAGAAAGTAAGTACATGCAATGATTTGTGATTCAGCATCTTGTTAAGACCGTTTTTATGAAAGCTCTTCAATATGGATGTACATATACAACAAGGAAAAATTATGCGTATTCATAATGATGTACTAAGGAGTGACTTACTTGATGACTTTAGGTTGGCAGGACAATACCTTAACTGATGTCCCTCGAATCCACATCCATAACATATATTGGTACCATAGTGACATACTCCCGAATGACATCTCCTTCATTCCAGGCAATGGGTATGAGGTCCTTTAAGCTGACTCTCTCCACTAACCTGACTTTTACCCTTTTACATACAATATAAACATCCCTCTTTATCCTTCCTCCAAGCCTTCATGGCGGGAGTAACAATATCTGTAGCGGTTTATTGTGTGGGCCTTTGGAATTTCCCAAGCTTTCCACCCCTAACACGCTCCTGAGCATACTCACAACACGACGCCAAATGTTCCTTCCCGCATGTCGGGTAGACTTGGATGGGTTTACCCAACCTAGGGAATTTGATCTTCTTATGCCTCCTTTTTCAACAACCATAACGTATTCCAAGAGTCATCCAACATGAATCTGAGTGGCGCTTCTTACATATCAAACATTCTGGCTTATTGGTGATCCTCATTCATTTCTTAGGTTCTCTCACCATATGATCTGGTGGCACGACACATTAATAGGGACAAGGACAGTTCCCCTAGCAACTGGTTCTTTCATTCCCCCCTCGCTGCCTCGAACCCGTGGGTTACTCATATGAAAAATAAGACATGACGAGGAAATTTGCTTCCTATGAGCTCTATCGCACGATCTGGAGTACCAAAGAAGGGTGAAATTCCTAAATGCCCAAGTAACCTCCTCATTATAGATGTGGTCGACAACACACCGATAAGAAGGACCTTACCAGACATGGCTCCGAGACATCCTAGGACACTTTAAAAGCTTAGGCTCTGCTACCAAGTTTGTCATGCCCCGAACTCGGGGAACGCGATCGGTGCTCAACCGAGTGAACCCGGTCGAGCAAGCTAGTTAGATTTTCTTCTACCCAAACTCATCCATGAATAAAGAGGAGATGCACTCCATTAATCAAACACTGAAAATATTCCATTAACAACTCCTATTTCATTTCCATTAGCGACTTCATTCATAATTTCCAAACTATTACAAGTTTATAGATATAATGAAGAACATATTTTCCAATTACCAACATTTCTAGTTCAATTCCCCACATCAAACACCACTCACAACCTGTCTACGGAGCCTCTAAGTACAACAGAATAGTAATATGGAAATCCCGGCAACAAGGCCCCGGCTATACCTCAAACACAAAGTACAACATCAAATAATATCAGTCCCAAAATAGAGTAGGGCTCACCAAAACCTTCTGAATAGGGAGTAACTGCTAACGAGGACCAAATTTGCCCGCTGATGAACCACATGCATCAATTGAAGATGCAGTGCCCCCGGAAAAAGGGACGTTACTACATATGGAATAGTACTAGTATGTAAAGCTAAATGTCCTCTTTCAAAATAGAATGCCTTTATAGGAAAGGGAAAACCATATGAACAGCAAGTCGCAATCAACAATATCCAAATGCCTAGTTAAAACATAACAATTTTCAAAATATAAAAAAGATATATATTTTTGGTTGGGAGATCATTAGCACCGATATACCACCTTGTTTTTAGCATGGAGTCCGATCACGCCCGATCGGCTAGGCCATCTCCCCACAAACAATGTGGTTTGACATGTGGTGCGAAAAAAGGTGTTACCAAGAGTAGTACCACCATGTGCGCAACATGGCGTCCGATCTCCACCCAATCAGCTAGGCCGCCATCCCACATATGCCATGTGGATTGACTTTTCCAATTCACAACTATTATAATTTTCATCCCAATTAAGGGGAATAACCACAATCACATCAATATTTCAATCTCATTCTAAACAAGGGGAATAATCACAATCAACCCCTACACCGGCACGAGTAGCTTCGGGTATGGGCCTTATGACCCACCCTTCCTCGGTTTGCTAATGATACTCCCAAAAGCATTGTTTTTGTGTATGCACACAAAGGTAACACATGTACAAATGTATTTACTTCATCATCTTTCGCATTGTATGAATCTTAACTAGTATTCTCAACCAATCACAACAACAATATTTCCTTGCCTATTTGGGCCATTCACAAGATTTTTTATTCAAGCCACGGTGGCCGTATTTCATATTCCACACTTTCATATCTTTTCTTCCATGGATCATCATCATAAATATCAACATATGTAATATTTCGGAAATCACAACTTTTAGTTCGTTAAAAATAAAGGCTTTAAACACAATAGATTTCTTTCCAAGAAATGGAGTAAAATGATTGGTAATCAAAGCGCAAGTTAAAATCTTAAACAAGTAGCACACCATTTATACTTGAAATACTTTTCCCCATAAAGGGCAATACACAATTTCCACTCACGAATATGTAAGAATGCAAAACACATTGAAAATACTCACAAAGCATAGCATTAGTTAAAACAATTACATATGGGAATGACTTGAGTACATAAGATTTTGGGCAATTCTATTCTTTTTAAATAATTTTGGAACAATTGAATCAAATTCCATTTCATAATCTTTCTCACATCATCTTATTTCATTGGCACCACTAGCCACAAGTATAACTTTCATTCTTGGCACGTTGGCCATATCCCCAATTCACTTATTTCATTTTCAAGCATCTTTATAGATTATCAAAAACAAGACATTTTCAATCAAGACCTTAGGTACACATATGAGCAATTAAGAGTCTTAAGCACATCGAGTTTTTCTCACATAGTTTGGCATACTAGTTTTCATTTGAAACACGAGTCAAAGCCATAATATTTTAATACGCAACCCATACTTTGAACATATATCTTTTGACATAAGGCTCATTCGGAATAGTCAAGTTTATAAGGGATAACCCGGAACATGGGAATTAGGAACTTGAGCCAATCATACTTGAAACTTACGGAAACAATATGGAATTCGATCTAAGAGAGAAATATCAGCCAACATACCTCGCTTTGAGCTTTCCTAAGATTACTACAATGTTCCGAATATCCTAAAAACTTCAATATATTTTGAGACATAACAAAATTGAACAAAATTAGAAAGATATTCATGGTCTCGGCTCATTTGAGCATTTTATCAAACACTAGATGTGCAAATTGGTTACAAGTTTCTTCCACAAGATTTCTTTCACTCTACAACCCAATCTTTACCTATTTGGGCTCAACAATCTTCCCACAAGCCTTATTGGTAAATGCATGTATACATAATACTCTCACACCCAAGAATCATACTCGTAATCAACCATCATCTACCCAAATTCGAAATTGAAAACTAGGGTATGGAACATTGCCTCTTAGATGAAGAACTTGAGGGATTTCTTGTTGGATTTCAAGGCATGAGCAAGATTTGATGAACAAGAGCTTAGGAATTCCTCCTATCACTCTAATTAACTTTCCCCTCTCTAAAAATATCAGATTAACCATCCAAAATGACCTTAAGATCATTTTATAGGAACTAGGGTCGGGTTATGAAATTAGAAAAACGGACCCTTAAAAATCAGGATCAGGATATAGACCAAGCTAGGCACGCTCTGTAGCGAGGTACAGACAAGGCTTCACGAGCTCTGTAGCGATCTATAGACCAGACTTCGCGAAGGATATAGCATGGTCTAGCGCACTACATACCTGGCTTCGCGAGGGTTATCGCATGGTCCAGTGCGCTATAGACCTGGATTCACGAGGATTATAGCACGGTCTAGCGCGCTACAGACCTGGCTTTGCAAGGGTTATAGCACGGTCTGGCGTGCTTGGAGCTGGCGACGCGAGGTCGAAATGATTCAACCCCCCAACGCATTGTTTGACCCAAAAAGTCAAAAAATACAATACAATAGCCTACCTTGGCACAACAGAACTTTAAATTACTTAGCGAAATTTTCAAGGGCCTTACAGGGATATTCTGAAAATAGCTTTCAGTACCCGGTATGGGCACTTTGAGTTCTTAGTAATGTCTTTTAGGCTAACAAATGCCCCCGTAACTTTCATTGATCTTATGAACCGGGTTTTCAAGCCTTTTCTTAACTCATTCGTGATAGTGTTTATTGACGATATCCGTGTATATTTGCGATGTCAATAGAACCATGCCGGTCATCTCATGGAGGTTCTACAGACGCTATATCAGCACAAGTTGTATACGAAGTTTTCAAAATGTGAATTTTGGCTTGAATCTGTTACTTGCTTGGGTCATGTTGTCTCCAGAGAAGAAATAGAGGTGGATCCTCAAAAGATTGCAACTGTGAAGAATTGGCCTAGACTTACTATCCCAACAGAGATTCGCAGTTTTTGGGGCTTAACTGGATATTACAGGAAGTTTGTAGAGGGGTTCTCTACTCTTGCCTCTCTTTTGACTAAATTGACGCAGGAGGCGGTTAAGTTCCAATGGTCAGATGCTTGTGAAAGAAGCTTCTAGGAGTTGAAACCAATATTGACTACGGCACCGGTATTGACCCTACCAGAGGGTACAAATGAGTTTGTGGTATATTGTGATACTTCAAGAATCGGACTTGGGTTTGTATTAATGCAACATGGCAAGGTGATAGCTTATGCTTCTAGGTAACTCAAGAATCATGAAGAGAACTATCCAACCCATGACTTAGAGCATGCAGCGGTAGTATTTTCATTGATGATTTGGCATCATTACTTGTATGGGGTCCATGTTGATATATTAACGGACCATAAGAGCCTTCAATATATTTTTAAATAGACGAAATTGAATCTGAGGAAGAGAATATGGCTTGAGATACTCAAGGATTTACGACATCGATATTCTGTATCATCTGGGGAAGGCTAATGTTGTGGCGGATGCTCTTAGAAGGAAATCTATGGGTAGTTTGGCTCACTTTGAGGCATATCAAAGGCCGTTGGCCAAGGAGGTTCATCGGGTGGCTAGGTTGGGAGTTCGTCTTGCCGACTCTAGTGAAGGAGGGGTGATTGTGCAAAATAGGGCTAAATCGTCACCTGTGGTGGAAGTCAAGGAGAAGTAACACAACAATCCATTGTTGGTACAATTGAAGGAGGGAATTCATAAACACAAGACCATGGCCTTTTCTCTTGGCGTGAATGATGGTACACTAAGGTACCAAGGGCGACTATGTGTTCCAAATGTGAATGGTCTCTGGGAAAGGGTCATGACTGAGGCTCACACTTCTAGGTATTCCGTGCACCCTGGATCTACAAAGATGTATCATGATCTTAGGGAAGTCTACTGGTGGAATGATATGAAGAGTAATGTAGCGGACTTTGTGGCAGGATGTCCAAATTGTCAGCAAGTGAAGGCCGAACAACAAAGGCCCGGTGGGTTGGCACAGAATATAGAAATTCTAATGTGGAAATGGGATATGATCAATATGGACTTTGTAGTAGGACTACCTCGCACTCTTCGTAAGTTCAACTCAATTTGGGTAATTTTGGACCGACTCACGAAATCAGCACACTTCTCACCCGTTAAGGCTACCGACACAGTAGAACAGTACGCTCTATTGTATATCAAGGAAATAGTAAGGTTGTATGGCACTCCAGTTTCTATTATCTCAGATCGAGAGGCACAATTCATAGCTAATTTTTGGAAGACGTTTCAGCAAGGTTTGGGTACACAAGTGAATCTTAGTACAACCTTTTACCCACAGACTGATGGGCAGGTAGAGCGGACTATTTAGACGCTCGAAGATATGTTGCGCGCTTGTGTTCTTGACTTCAGGAGTAGCTGGGATGATCATTTGCCGCTCATAGAGTTTGCCTATAACAACAGTTATCATGCTAGCATTTAGATGGCACCGTTTGAGGCTTTATATCATAGGGGTAGATCTCTCATTTGGTGGTTCGAGATTGGGGAAGCAGAGGTGATAGGGCCAGACCTCGTGCATCATGCTATATAGAAGGTTAAGATTATTACAGAATGGTTGAGAACTGCCCAGAGTCGTCAAAAGTCCTATTCATATATACGTCGTAGGGATTTGGAGTTCCAAGAGGATAATTGGGTATTCTTCAAGGTTTCCCCCATGAAGGGGGTAATGCGGTTTGGTAAGAAGGGGAAATTGAGTCCAAAGTATGTCGGGCCATACAGAATTATTCAGAGGATTGGTCAGGTGGCTTATAGGCTAGAACTACCTCCAAAGATGTCTTTAGTGCACTCGGTGTTCCATGTATCCATGTTGAAGAAGGTGGTTGGGGATCCGTTGCTTATTGTTCCGGTTGAGACTATCGAGGTTAATGAAGAATTGTCTTATGAAGAAATCCTAGTTCAAAAGTTGAGGAATAAAGAGATTGCCTCCGTGAAAGTGTTATGGCGAAACCAACAAGTCGAAGAGGCCACCTCAGAGGTCGAGGAAGAAATGAAGAAGAAATACGCTCATTTGTTTAAATAGTCATGTATTTATAAAGTTGTGTTCTATAAAAATGTTAAGAGTTTACTTTCTATGAATTATGTATCATTTGTATAGTTGATGTTAAGTGTGTTCCCTTTTGGTATTATATTGCTCGTAAGGCCATGGTTGCCATTGTTTTTATGATATATTGCATTATTGGTTCATGTATATGTTGTTAGGGTTGGTTTTTAGGATTCTCTGACAGGTGGATAGGCCTAATTACAGGGGAAACTCTGGTGAAAATCTTGGAAATTTGGGGAGTTAGTCAAAAGTTGGAACTATTGGTGTGTTATAGCAGCTGAGTTACATTGGTTTCTAATGGCAGATTTTGGCCCTCATTTGAGGATGAATGATATTATGTGGGGGAGGATGTAAGGCCCCGTAAAATCTTACCTAAGACCCGGGGTTTCATGGTGTCGAAGTAGGCTTACGCGTTGGCAATTGTAAATACAGGGCATTTTCTGCGATCCATTTTGCGGTTGCAAGACTGATCTACGGACCACATATCTTCCGCAGACCGAGGAAGAAATTTGGGAAAATATTTTGGACCATTATGGGGTCCATTATACGGACTCATAATCATTTTGTGGGCCGCATAACCTCTTGCATATTTAATACAAAATCATTCCGGAGGGACGTTCTGCGGTGCATTATGCAACAGCAGAACAAGTCTGCAAACCACCGACCGGTCGCAGCGTGAGGCAGGGGTGCCTAGTTCCGGAGGGCCACTATGCGGTCCATCTTGTGGACTGCAGAAGAGTTATGCGACCGCAGACCTACATCAGGGCTTCATATTTCCTAATTTTTGAACCCGACCCCATTCTTATAAAACAACATTGAGGATTATTTTAAAAGGGAAAAACATATATTTCTAGAGAGAGGGAGGGCCATAGAGTAAGAGGGGAAGTTCCTAAGCTCATCATCCATCAATTCTTGCTCAAAGATGAAGAATTTTCAAGAAGAATTCACTAGGTCTCCATCCTAGAGGTAAGGTTCTACTCCATAACCCTCAATTTCGTGATTTTAATTGAAAATAGGTAATAAAACAAGCATTTCTTGGGTGTGGGAGTTGTTTATTTTGCATTCATATACCATCAAGGGTAGTGGGAAGATTGTTGAGCTCTTTTGGGTAAACTTTGGGTAGTGGGGTGAAAAAATCCACCATAGGAGGACCTTGAAACCTTAATGCTCACCTAGTCTTTGATAAAATGCTTAAGTGAGCTGGAACTATGAACTCCTTCCTAATGTGTGTTCAATTTTGCTATATCTCTAAATAGATCGAAGTGGCTAATATTTTCGGAACATTGTAGTAATTTAAAAAGCTCGATGCAAGGTATGTTAGATAATCTTCTCTCTTAGAATTGAATTCCCACGATGTTCTTATAAGTCCCGAGTTGTCCAATATGAATTGACTTTTATGATTAAGTTTGGTGTCGAAAGATGTATTTATATGAATGTGTTCAAAATGTGTTCCAGAATATTCTTATCATGTTATGTTATTCTTCGGGAGCGTATTCAAAGTATGTTATTCTTCGGGAGCGTATTCAATGATGTAGCCACCGAGTAAGGGTAGGTCGGAACAACCTAACCCCGAAACTACACGTGCTGGTGTAGGAGTGATTGAGGGGTAAATCCTTATGTTAACGTGATGAGACGGTTTCCTCTTATATGGGATAAGATTGGTGTGTTGAGATGTTTCCCCTTAAATGGGATGAGATTATTACTAGCGAGATGTGAAATGATGTCGACCCACACGACATTGTAGTGAAACGGCTTAGCCGATCTGGCTGAGATTGGACGCCATGCCATGCACATGGTGTATTATGAGTGTATGTCTCGGGGTGACACGGCTTAGCCGGTCAAGCTGAGATCGGACTCCGTGCTAAGACACGATGGTGTATCGGTACTAAAGATCTCCCAACTTAAATTATTGAAACCAACTTGAAATTTACCTTTCCCCAAACTTGACACCTTGATATTGTTTGAGTCTCTTATTGATTTCATGTTTTACTCTCCGTTTACTGTTGCTCGTTCTATTGAGAGGGTGTTTAGTTTTACATACTTGTAAGGCCTCGTATGATTTTGCAAAAGAAAAAAAATAATGTTTCGTGGTGCCGAACTGGGCTTACGTGTTTGAACAATGCACTGGAAAGTAAAGAAAAAATTTGGGCAGATGAAATGCAATTTTGCGGCCCACTATATGGCCGCAGAATCACTTTGCGGACTGCATAATGGTCGCAGAGTGAGACAGTCTTTTGGGCCATTTTTGATGTCATTTTCACGGCTCATTATGCGACCGCAAAACAATTTCGCGGGCCGCACTCTGATCGCATATCCAACTTTGAGATTTTTTGGAGGGAGGTTCTGCGGCGCATTATGCGACCGCATAACAGGTCCGCATGTCGTATAATGACCACAAATTGAGTCAGATTTTCCCAGTTCTGGAGGGCAATTATGTGGCCTATTCTACGGACTGCATAAGCATTATGCAGTTGCATATCTTCCCACATACCTTGTTCCGGAGTTTCATTTTTTAGGTTTTTAAACCCGGCCTTATTTCGTTAATACATATGCCATAGTCCATTTTGAGCATATTTCTGATATTTTTAGAGTGAGAAAGAGTTCTTAGAGTGGGAGAGTAACCTTCAACCTAATATCCAACAATTCTTGCTCAATCCTTGAAGATTATCAAGAAAGTCCTCACCTTAAAGGTAAGAATCTATGCCCTAGCTCTTAATTTCGAAAATCTACAAAAAATGGGAGATAATTAGAAAGACAATTATTGGATGTGGGGGTTGTTATCTTGCATGCCTGTTTTAGCAAAGAATCTGGGAAGGTTGTGAGCTAAATATGGTAAAGAGTGGCTTGTGGGATGATGGAATCCTCCATAAAAGGACATTGAAACCTTAATGCACACCTAGTGTTTGATAAAATGCTCAAATGATCTAGAACCATGATCATCCTCCTAATTTTTGGTTCAATTTTTTATGTTTCTAAAATAGATTGAAGTTTCTAAGAATTCCGGATCATTTTAGAGTTTAAGGAAGATCAATTGATTTATGTTGGCTAAACCCCCTTCTTCTTATAATCGAATCCCATGGTGTTCATGTAATTGGTGTAAGTCCTAAATTGATCATTATAGAATTGGTTTGTCCTAATGTGTTTGTGTTGAAGGATGTATGCTCAATATTTATTCTAAATGCATCATCATGTCATCTTGCCATTTGAGGATGTGTTCAAAATGTTGAATATGTGTTAGAAATGTTAAGATTTTCATGTCAAGATTGAATAAAGGTTATTATGCCAAATTGTATGAAAAGCCTTTATGTGTCTAAGATTCCCAAATTACTCATATATGAATTTAATGTCTTGAATGGGAAGCCTTATTGTTGTTGATAATGATAATGATGTTTGAATGTGGAAAGGGGAACTAGAATTATGAAATACGACCAAGTGCCAAGAATGACTTTATAATTGTGGCCACTAGTGCCAATGAATCAAAAGAATATGAAAGAAGTATGATATAAGATGACTGAATGAAAAAGGTAATGTCTTGGGTGAGACGGCCTAGCCGATCGGGCCGTGATCAGATGCCATGCCGCACACATGGTGGTGGTTGTGCTGGAAATGATAATTGAAATTGTGGTTATGGTTGATGTCTCAAATGAGACAACCTAGCCAATCGGGTCGTGATCGGACTCCGTGTAAGAATACGGTGGTATTGTGAATTATGGTATATCGGCTCTAAAGATCACCCAACCTAATAACATGGAAGTTGACTTGAAAACTTATGTGATCCTTAACTTGATGTTTTAGTATTATTTGAAGCTCTTATTGAATTCTTAACTGTTCCCCCTTGTATTATTATCCATTCTATTGGGATGGTATTTAGTTTTACATACTAGTACTATTCGACAGTACTAACGTCCCTTTTGTCGGGGGCGCTGCATCTTTAAATGGATGCAGGTGGATCGATAGCAGGCAGTGTTGATCAGCGATAGTGGTACATCCTCTTCCTAGCAAACTTGGTGAGCCCCACTTCATCCTTGGGTCACGTATTGTATCTTTTATTCATATTATTATAACATCTCGAGGTCTAGCCGAGGCCTTGTTGCTAATACTATCATAACACTCTTTTGTATATTTTAAAGGCTCCGTAGATACTATGTGGGTTGTACATGGGTGCTAGAAAAGTCAAACAGATTATGTTGTATTTTGATCACTTGTTCCACTCGAATCATAAGAATGTGTGTATCTTGAATCTTAATAATGATGTAACCAATGAGACTATTTAGTATTGTATATATGATCTCCCTACTATCTAATTAATAAAATCATGTCTTCTCTTGATCATGGGTGAGTTGGGTAGAAAGTATCTAACAGGCTTGCTCGACCGGGTTCACTCGGTTGAGCGCCGGTCGCGTTTCCCGAGATTGGGGCATGACAAACTTGGTATCAGAGCCTAAGGTGTTAAAGTGTCCTAGGATGTATCGGAGCCGTGTCTAGTAGAGTCCTCTTTATCGATGTGTTGTTGACCACATCTATAAGTTGGAGGCTACTTGGACATTTAGGAATAATACCCGTCTTTGATATTCTGGATCGTGCAATGAAACTGATTATGAAACTATTCCTCCTCTAACTCGTGCATCCCTTTAACTTTTAGAACATGGCACCTAAGAAGAGAGCAAGAACTGACCAAGGAGCCAATGTTTCCTCATGAGTGGCAGTTGACCCTTTATTTGGTGATGCGGGTGAATACCCGAGGGGTGAGATAATCCCCCGACTGCTACACTGCCTGATTCTACTACACCTGACCAGGCCACACCAGTTCCTGCACCTACTGAGGGTGTAGCTGTTCCTCCAACTGATATTCTGATTCCACCTCTAGCCCCAGCTTTTGGTTCTGGTATTTCTGATGGGAATCTTAGGGGAGCTATCTAGATGCTGACACATATAGTGACTTCTCAAGCCAAGAGATCAAATGTTGCACCCACTTCTTCTAGCCAACAAGGGGATTCTAGTAGTTCCAGTGTGAACAGGTTTCTTCAGTTGGATCCTCCGGTGTTCACTGGTTCTAATGCCGAGGAGGACCCACAGGACTTCATTGATAAGATGCATACGCTTTCATGGAGTTCGCGCTTTCATGGACCATTTATTGCTTGCTGAGACTAGGGCAGCTTATGCCGCAGAGTTTGAAAACATTAAGAAAGGAAGTAAGAGTGTGTGGGAGTATCACATGGAGTTTGTGCGTCTGTCTAAATATACCATTCTCATGTTTCCTACTATAGAGGCTAGAGTTCGCCGGTTTGTGCAGGGCCTTAGCCCCTTGGTTATTAATGAGGTCTCTACAACTGTCCTAAATTCAGATATGAACTATGGGAAGACGGTAGCATTTGCTCAAGTGACAGAGAACTGTAAGTTGAAGAACAGAAGGGAGCGAGAGGGTAGCAGCAACTGGTCCGCGGGTAACTTTGGGGAGTCATTTGGTGGGGGAAGATCAGGTTTTAGGGGAGGGTCATCAGGGCCATCCCGGTCTTATGCTCAGTTTTCAGCTAGTGCCCCGCCAGCAGGGCCTAGTCAGCAGCAGGGCAGTCGCTTCAGGCCCAATCAGGGCAACATGGGACCCCAGCAGTAGGGCCAATCAGGAGGGAGACTCCAGCAGCAGCGGAGGCCCCCATGCCCCAGGTGTGGGAAGATGCACTTGGGGAACTGCTACATGGACCTACATGTATGTGACGGGTGCGGATTGAGGGGTCATATTTAGAGGGAGTGTCATTCATCCCACCAGGGTGCGGGCAGGGGCACAGCAAAACCATCCAACTCTGCAGCTGCTACATCTTCAGCACCCTCTCCAGCTCGAGGCACTCCAGCTCTAGCAGGGCGTGGTGCAGCTAGGGGTGGTGCGCAGAGTTCAGGAGGACCCAGCCGTTTCTATGCTATGAGTGGTCACCAGAGTGCAGAGGCTTCCCCAGATGTTGTCACATGTATGTTGATTGTCCAATCTCATGATGTATATACTCTTATTAATCCCGGTTCCACCTTGTCCTATGTTATCCTTTATGTTGCTATAGAATTTGGGATAGAACCGGAATATCTTCCTGAGTTGTTCTCTATATCTACTCCGATTGGCGGGTCTATTGTGACCGCACGAGTTTATAGGGGTTGTGTTGTCATTGTACGTGGTCGGGACACCGTGGCTGATCTCATTGAATTGGGGATGGTCGATTTTGATGTAATTATGGGAATGGATTGTCTTTATTCATGTTTTGCCAAGCTCGATTGCCGAACTAGGATTGTGAGGTTTGAATTTCCAAATGAGCCAGTTGTTGAGTGGAAGCGGGTTAATGTAATGCCAAAAGGTAGGTTTATTTATTACCTTAAGGCCACGAATATGATTAATAAGTGGTGTATCTATCATTTGGTCTGGGTTACAGACACCGATGCTCAGGCGCCTCCACTCGAGTATGTGCCAGTTGTGAATGAATTTCCAGAGGTCTTTCCTGATGAGCTCCCTAGGATTCCGCCAGATAGGGAGATTTATTTTGGGATTGATGTGATGTCAGGTACGCATCCTATATCTATTCCGCCTTACAGGATGGCACCAGCAGAATTGAAGGAGCTAAAGGAACAATTGAAGGATTTGTTAGAGAAGGGTTTCATCTGACCGAGTGTATCACCATGGGGCATACCGGTTCTCCTTGTGAGGAAGAAATATAGGTCACTGAGAATGTGTATTGACTATCGGCAGCTTAAGAAGGTCACAATCAAGGATAAGTACCCACTACAAAGAATAGATGATTTGTTTGACCAGTTACAGGTCCTAAGTACTTATCCAAAATTTATTTACGGTTCGGGTATCACCAAATGAAGAACATGGAGGAGGATATTCTGAAAACAACTTTCATGGATCTTATGAATTGGGTTTTCAATCCTTTTCTCGATTCCTTTGTGATAGTATTCATTGACGATATCCTTTTGTATTTACGAGGTCGAGAGGACCATGTCGATCATCTCGTGGCAATTTTGCAGACTGTTCAACAGCACCAATTGTATGCAAAATTTTTAAAATGTGAATTTTGGCTCGAGTCTGTCACATTCTTCGGTCATGTTGTCTCCAGAGAAGAAATTAAGGTTGACCCTCCAAAGATTATAGCGGTGAAGAATTGGCCTAGACCTACAACGCTAACTGAGATTCGCAGTTTCTTAGTCTTAGCAGGGTATTACAGGGAGTTTGTGGAGGGTTTCTCTACTCTTGCCTCTCCATTGACTAAATTGACTCAGAAAGCGGTTAAGTTCCAATGGTCTGATGCTTGTGAAAGGATCTTCCAGGAGTTGAAATCAAGATTGACTACGGCACCGGTGTTGACCCTGCCAGAGGGTACAGATGGGTTTGTGGTATATTGCGATGCTTCAAGGATCGGGCTTGGGTGTGTGTTAATGCAACACAGCAAGGTTATAGCTTATGCTTCTAGGCAACTCAAAAATCATGAAAAGAACTACCCAACACATGACTTAGAACTTGCGGCGGTGGTATATCGGCTCTAAAGATCACCCAACCTAATAACATGGAAGTTGACTTGAAAACTTATGTGATCCTTAACTTGATGTTTTAGTATTATTTGAAGCTCTTATTGAATTCTTAACTGTTCCCCCTTGTATTATTATCCATTCTATTGGGATGGTATTTAGTTTTACATACTAGTACTATTCGACAGTACTAACGTCCCTTTTGTCGGGGGCGCTGCATCTTTAAATGGATGCAGGTGGATCGATAGCAGGCAGTGTTGATCAGCGATAGTGGTACATCCTCTTCCTAGCAAACTTGGTGAGCCCCACTTCATCCTTGGGTCACGTATTGTATCTTTTATTCATATTATTATAACATCTCGAGGTCTAGCCGAGGCCTTGTTGCTAATACTATCATAACACTCTTTTGTATATTTTAAAGGCTCCGTAGATACTATGTGGGTTGTACATGGGTGCTAGAAAAGTCAAACAGATTATGTTGTATTTTGATCACTTGTTCCACTCGAATCATAAGAATGTGTGTATCTTGAATCTTAATAATGATGTAACCAATGAGACTATTTAGTATTGTATATATGATCTCCCTACTATCTAATTAATAAAATCATGTCTTCTCTTGATCATGGGTGAGTTGGGTAGAAAGTATCTAACAGGCTTGCTCGACCGGGTTCACTCGGTTGAGCGCCGGTCGCGTTTCCCGAGATTGGGGCATGACAAACTTGGTATCAGAGCCTAAGGTGTTAAAGTGTCCTAGGATGTATCGGAGCCGTGTCTAGTAGAGTCCTCTTTATCGATGTGTTGTTGACCACATCTATAAGTTGGAGGCTACTTGGACATTTAGGAATAATACCCGTCTTTGATATTCTGGATCGTGCAATGAAACTGATTATGAAACTATTCCTCCTCTAACTCGTGCATCCCTTTAACTTTTAGAACATGGCACCTAAGAAGAGAGCAAGAACTGACCAAGGAGCCAATGTTTCCTCATGAGTGGCAGTTGACCCTTTATTTGGTGATGCGGGTGAATACCCGAGGGGTGAGATAATCCCCCGACTGCTACACTGCCTGATTCCACTACACCTGACCAGGCCACACCAGTTCCTGCACCTACTGAGGGTGTAGCTGTTCCTCCAACTGATATTCTGATTCCACCTCTAGCCCCAGCTTTTGGTTCTGGTATTTCTGATGGGAATCTTAGGGGAGCTATCTAGATGCTGACACATATAGTGACTTCTCAAGCCAAGAGATCAAATGTTGCACCCACTTCTTCTAGCCAACAAGGGGATTCTAGTAGTTCCAGTGTGAACAGGTTTCTTCAGTTGGATCCTCCGGTGTTCACTGGTTCTAATGCCGAGGAGGACCCACAGGACTTCATTGATAAGATGCATACGCTTTCATGGAGTTCGCGCTTTCATGGACCATTTATTGCTTGCTGAGACTAGGGCAGCTTATGCCGCAGAGTTTGAAAACATTAAGAAAGGAAGTAAGAGTGTGTGGGAGTATCACATGGAGTTTGTGCGTCTGTCTAAATATACCATTCTCATGTTTCCTACTATAGAGGCTAGAGTTCGCCGGTTTGTGCAGGGCCTTAGCCCCTTGGTTATTAATGAGGTCTCTACAACTGTCCTAAATTCAGATATGAACTATGGGAAGACGGTAGCATTTGCTCAAGTGACAGAGAACTGTAAGTTGAAGAACAGAAGGGAGCGAGAGGGTAGCAGCAACTGGTCCGCGGGTAACTTTGGGGAGTCATTTGGTGGGGGAAGATCAGGTTTTAGGGGAGGGTCATCAGGGCCATCCCGGTCTTATGCTCAGTTTTCAGCTAGTGCCCCGCCAGCAGGGCCTAGTCAGCAGCAGGGCAGTCGCTTCAGGCCCAATCAGGGCAACATGGGACCCCAGCAGTAGGGCCAATCAGGAGGGAGACTCCAGCAGCAGCGGAGGCCCCCATGCCCCAGGTGTGGGAAGATGCACTTGGGGAACTGCTACATGGACCTACATGTATGTGACGGGTGCGGATTGAGGGGTCATATTTAGAGGGAGTGTCATTCATCCCACCAGGGTGCGGGCAGGGGCACAGCAAAACCATCCAACTCTGCAGCTGCTACATCTTCAGCACCCTCTCCAGCTCGAGGCACTCCAGCTCTAGCAGGGCGTGGTGCAGCTAGGGGTGGTGCGCAGAGTTCAGGAGGACCCAGCCGTTTCTATGCTATGAGTGGTCACCAGAGTGCAGAGGCTTCCCCAGATGTTGTCACATGTATGTTGATTGTCCAATCTCATGATGTATATACTCTTATTAATCCCGGTTCCACCTTGTCCTATGTTATCCTTTATGTTGCTATAGAATTTGGGATAGAACCGGAATATCTTCCTGAGTTGTTCTCTATATCTACTCCGATTGGCGGGTCTATTGTGACCGCACGAGTTTATAGGGGTTGTGTTGTCATTGTACGTGGTCGGGACACCGTGGCTGATCTCATTGAATTGGGGATGGTCGATTTTGATGTAATTATGGGAATGGATTGTCTTTATTCATGTTTTGCCAAGCTCGATTGCCGAACTAGGATTGTGAGGTTTGAATTTCCAAATGAGCCAGTTGTTGAGTGGAAGCGGGTTAATGTAATGCCAAAAGGTAGGTTTATTTATTACCTTAAGGCCACGAATATGATTAATAAGTGGTGTATCTATCATTTGGTCTGGGTTACAGACACCGATGCTCAGGCGCCTCCACTCGAGTATGTGCCAGTTGTGAATGAATTTCCAGAGGTCTTTCCTGATGAGCTCCCTAGGATTCCGCCAGATAGGGAGATTTATTTTGGGATTGATGTGATGTCAGGTACGCATCCTATATCTATTCCGCCTTACAGGATGGCACCAGCAGAATTGAAGGAGCTAAAGGAACAATTGAAGGATTTGTTAGAGAAGGGTTTCATCTGACCGAGTGTATCACCATGGGGCATACCGGTTCTCCTTGTGAGGAAGAAATATAGGTCA
The DNA here is from genome assembly GCF_000390325.3 of Nicotiana tomentosiformis. Taxonomy (NCBI): domain Eukaryota; kingdom Viridiplantae; phylum Streptophyta; class Magnoliopsida; order Solanales; family Solanaceae; genus Nicotiana; species Nicotiana tomentosiformis. The sequence continues at coordinate 24,458,406 of NC_090814.1, read as the reverse complement.
CTGAGAATGTGTATTGACTATCGGCAGCTTAAGAAGGTCACAATCAAGGATAAGTACCCACTACAAAGAATAGATGATTTGTTTGACCAGTTACAGGTCCTAAGTACTTATCCAAAATTTATTTACGGTTCGGGTATCACCAAATGAAGAACATGGAGGAGGATATTCTGAAAACAACTTTCATGGATCTTATGAATTGGGTTTTCAATCCTTTTCTCGATTCCTTTGTGATAGTATTCATTGACGATATCCTTTTGTATTTACGAGGTCGAGAGGACCATGTCGATCATCTCGTGGCAATTTTGCAGACTGTTCAACAGCACCAATTGTATGCAAAATTTTTAAAATGTGAATTTTGGCTCGAGTCTGTCACATTCTTCGGTCATGTTGTCTCCAGAGAAGAAATTAAGGTTGACCCTCCAAAGATTATAGCGGTGAAGAATTGGCCTAGACCTACAACGCTAACTGAGATTCGCAGTTTCTTAGTCTTAGCAGGGTATTACAGGGAGTTTGTGGAGGGTTTCTCTACTCTTGCCTCTCCATTGACTAAATTGACTCAGAAAGCGGTTAAGTTCCAATGGTCTGATGCTTGTGAAAGGATCTTCCAGGAGTTGAAATCAAGATTGACTACGGCACCGGTGTTGACCCTGCCAGAGGGTACAGATGGGTTTGTGGTATATTGCGATGCTTCAAGGATCGGGCTTGGGTGTGTGTTAATGCAACACAGCAAGGTTATAGCTTATGCTTCTAGGCAACTCAAAAATCATGAAAAGAACTACCCAACACATGACTTAGAACTTGCGGCGGTGGTTTTTGCATTAAAGATTTTGCGTCATTATTTGTATGGGGTCCATGTGGATATATTCACGGACTATAAGAGTCTTTAATATATTTTCAAACAAAAGGAGTTGAATCTAAGGTAGAGAAGATGGCTTGAGTTACTCAAGGATTACGACATCGATATTCTGTATCACCCGGGAAAAGCCAATGTTGTGATGGATGCTCTTAGTCGGAAATCTATGGATAGTTTGGCTCACTTGGAGGCATGTCAAAGGATGTTGGCCAGGGAGGTTCACAAGTTAGCTATCTTGGGAGCTCGTCTTGCGGACTCCATTGAAGGAGCGGTAATTGTACAAAATAGGGCTGAATCATTGCTTGTTGTGGAAGTCAAAGAGAAACAGTACAACGATCCATTGTCGGCACAACTAAAAGAGGGGATTCATAAACATAAGACCATGACCTTTTCTCTTGGCATGGATGATGGTACACTAAGGTACCAAAGGAGTCCATGTGTTCCAAATGTAGATGGTTTTCGGGAGAGAATCATGACCGAGGCTCACACTTCTAGGTATTCCGTGCACCCAGGTTCTACGAAAATGTATCATGATCTTAAGGAAGTCTATTGGTGGAATGATATGAAAAGAAATGTAAGGACATTGTGGCAAGGTGTCCGAATTGTCAGCAAGTAAATGTTGAATACCAACGACCTGGTGGGTTGGCACAGAACATAGAAATTCCAATGTGGAAGTGGGAAATGATTAATATGGATTTTGTGGTAGGATTACGATGCACTCCCCGCAAATTTGACTCAATTTGGGTGATAGTGGATCAACTCACGAAATTAGCACATTTCTTGCCAGTTAAATCTACTAACACAGCGGAACAGTATGCTCAGTTGTATATCAAGGAAATAGTCATGCTACATGGCACTCTGGTTTATATCATTTTTGATCGAGGGGCTCAGTTCACGGCAAAAGTTTGGAAGACATTTCAGCAAGGTTTGGGTACTCAGGTGAATCTTAATACAGCCTTCTATCCATATACCGGCGGGCAAGCAGAGCGGACTATTCAGACGCTTGAGGACATGTTGCGTGCTTGTGTTCTCGACTTCAAGGGTAGCTGGGATGATCATTTTCCACTCAAAGAGCTTTCTTATAACAACATCTTTCATGCTAGTATTCAAATGGCATCATTTAAGGCATTATATGGTAGGAGATGTAGATCTCCCATTGGGTGGTTCAAAATTGAGGAAGCTGAGTTGATAGGGCCATACTTCATGCATCGGGATATGGAGAAGGTTAAGATCAATAAGGAGCAGTTGAAAACTGCTCAGAGTCATCAAAAATCCTATTCGGATGTTCGTTGCAGAGACTTAGAGTTCAAAGAAGATGATTGGGTATTCTTGAAGGTTTCCCCCATGAAGGGTATAATACAGTTTGGAAGGAAAAGGAAATTAAGTACGAGGTACGTCGGGCCGTACAAAATCATTCAGAGAATTGGTCAGGTGGCGTACAAGCTTGAGCTACCACCCGAAATTTCATTAGTGCACCTAGTATTCCATGTGTCTATGTTGAAGAAGGTGGTTGGAGATTCGGCAACTATTGTGCTGGTTGAGACTACTGAGGTTAATGAGGAATTGACGTATGAAGAGATTCTAGTTTCTATTATTGATCGGCAAGTCCGAAAGTTGAGAAATAAAGAAATTGCCTCCGTGAAGGTGTTGTGGCGAAACCAGTAGGTTAAAGAGGCTACTTGGGAGGCCGAGGAAGAGATGAAAAACAAGTATCCTTACTTGTTTGTATAACCTATGTAACCTTTCTATAAAAATGTCGCCTATGGATTCTTGTATCGCTTGTTCAGTTAATGTAAAGGTGCTTCTTTCTAAATATATTGTATATGAGGCCATAGTTGGTGTTGTTTTGTGTTATGTTATGTTGTTGGATTATGTATATGTTGTTAGGATATATTTTTGGGGTTATCTGGAAGGTGGATAGGCCTAGTTACAGGGGAAACTCTGGAAAAATATTTGGAAATATAGGGAGTTAGCCAAATTTTGAAACTACTAGTGAGTGTGAATTAACAGTTGGACCACATTTTATGCCAATAATAGATTTAGAACCTCATTCGAGGATGAATGATCCTAAGTGGGGGAGAATGTAAGGCCCCGTAAGATTTCGCAAAGGAAAAAAATAATGTTCCGTGATGTTTAACTGTGCTTACGTGTTTGAGGATTGTATAAATTCTTCGCGGCTTGGACTTTTTGGGTTGAACAATGCACTGGAAAGTAAAGAAAAACTTTGGGCAGAAGAAATGCCCTTCTGCGGCCCACTATATGGCCGCAGAATCACTCTGCGGACCGCATAATGGTCGTAGAGTGAGACAATCTTTTGGGCCATTTTTTATGTCATTTTCGCGGCCCATTATGTGACCGCAGAACCATTTTGCGGGCCGCACTCTGATCGCATATCCAGCTTTGAGATTTTTCAGAGGGAGGTTCTACGGCGCATTATGCGACCGCTGAACAGGTTTGTGGGCCGCATAATGACCGCAAAGTCAGATTTGCCCAGTTCTGGATAGCAATTAGGCCGCATAAGCATTATGTGGTCACATATGCGACCGCATACCCTGTTCCGGAGATTCATTTTTTTGGGTTTTTAAACCCGACCCTATTTCGTTAATACATATGCCATAGTCCATTTTTGAGCATATTTCTCATATTTTTAGAGTGAGAAAGAGCTCTTAGAGTGGAGGAGTAACCTTCAACCTAATATCCAATAATTATTGCTCAATCCTTGAAGATTATCAAGAAAGTCCTCACCTTAAAGGTAAGAATCTATACCCTAGCTCTTAATTTCAAAAATCTACAAAAAAGAGGGATAATTAGAAAAACAATTATTGGGTGTGGGGGTTGTTATCTTGCATGCATGTGATATCAAAGAATGTGGGAAGGTTGTGAGCTAAAAATGGTAAAGAGTGGCTTGTGGGATGACGGAATCCTCCATAAAAGGACCTTGAAACCTTAATGCACACCTAGTGTTTGATAAAATGCTCAAATGATCTAGAACCATGATCATCCTCCTAATTTTCGGTTCAATTTGTTATATTTCTAAAATAGATTGAAGTTGCTAAGAATTCCATATTATTTTAGAGTTTAAGGAAGCTCAATTGAGGTATGTTGGCTAAACCCCCTTCTTCTTAGAATCGAATCCCACGGTGTTCATGTAATTGGTGTATGTCCCAAATTTATCAATATAGAATTGGCTATTCCTAATGTATTTTTGTTGAAGGATGTATGTTCAATATTTATTCTAAATGCTTCATCATGTTATCTTGCCATTTGAGGATGTGTTCAAAATGTGAAATATGTGTTAGAAATGTTAAGACTTCATATCAAGATCGAATAAAGGTTGTTATGCTAAATTGTATGAAAAGACTTTATGTGTCTAACATTCCAAATTGCTCATATGTGAATTTAATGTCTTGAATGGGAAGCCTTATTGTTGTTGATAATGATAATGATGTTTGAATGTGGAAATGGGAACTGGAATTATGAAATACAGCCAAGTGCCAAGAATGACTTTATAATTGTGGTCACTAATGCCAATGAATCGAAAGGATATGAAAGAAGTATGATGTGAGATGATTTCTTGAAAAAGGTAATGTCTTAGGTGAGACGGCCTATCCGATTGGGCCGTGATCGGATACCATGCCGCACACATGGTAGTGACTGTACTGAAAATGATATTTGAAATTGTGGTTATGGTTGATATCTCAAATGAGACGACCTAGCCGATCGGGTCGTGATCGGACTTCGTGTAAGAATACGATGGTATTGTGAATTATGGTATATCGGCTCTAAAGATCACCCAACCTAATAATATGAAAATTGACTTGAAAACTTATGTGATCCTTAACTTGATGTTTTAGTATTATTTGAAGCTCTTATTGAATTCTTGATTGTTCCCTCTTGTATTATTATTCATTCTATTGAGATGGTGTTTAGTTTTACATACTAGTACTATTCGACAGTACTAACGTCCCTTTTGCCGGGGGCGCTGCATCTTTAAATGGATGCAGGTGGATCCATATCAGGCAGTGTTGATCAGCGATAGTGGTACATCCTCTTCCCAGCAGACTTGGTGAGCCCCACTTCATCCCGGGGTCACGTATTGTATCTTTTGTTCATATTATTATCACATCTCGAGGTATAGCCGGGCCCTTATTGTCAACACTATCATAACACTCTTCTGTATCTTTTAGAGGCTCCGTAAACACTATGTGGGTTGTACATGAGTGCTAGAAAAGTCAAACAGATTATGTTGTGTTTTGATCACTTGTTCCACTCGAATCATAAGAATGTGTGTATCTTGAATCTTAATAATGATGTAACCAATGAGACTATTTAGTATTTTATATATGATCTCCCTACTGTATAATTAATAAAATCTTATCTTCTCTTGATCATGGGTGAGTTGGGTAGAATGTATCTAACATGCTTGCTCGACGGGTTCACTCGGTTGAGCGTCGGTTATGCTTCTCGAGGTTGGGGCGTGACAATACTAGTACTATTCCATATGTACTAATGTCCCTTTTGCCGGGGGTGCTGCATCTTTAATGGATGCAGGTGGTTCCATAGCGGGTGATATTGATTAGTGATAGCAGCACACCCTCTCTTCAGCTGACTTGGTGAGCCCCACTTTATTTCGGGGTCTTGTATCTCTTATCCTTTGTACATAGCGTTTTGAGGTATAGTCGGGGCCCTATTGCCGGCACTGTCATAGCACTCTTCTATTCCTTTTAGAGGCTTCGTAAATATAGTGTGGGTTGTATCTATTCTTGGGAAGGTTAAATTAAAAATGTTGTAATCGTATCATCTGTTCACTTTAACTATGATTGTACAAGGTACTATTTTGGAGACTTGTTAATGACGTATCTAATGAAAATGAACTAGTGTTTTCACATGACCTCTTACTGTCTAAATAATGAAATATATTCTTCTCTTTATTCATGGGTGAGTTGGGTATACGGCACTGTGCAAGCTTGCTCAACTAGGGGTAACTCTGTTGAGCACCGGTCGCGCTCCCCGAGGTCGGGGCGTGACTTACTTCTAGGAACTTTATCGATTTTATTGTTTGACATCGAGGTATCGAAATTGATCAAGATAAGGTAGATGCTATCTTGAAAATTTCCAAGCCTAAGGATATTCAAGAATTAAAAAGCTTACAAGGTAAGTTGGCATATCTTAGAAGATTTATTTCAAACCTGGCTGGAAGATTCCAATCGTTTAGTCACCTCATGAAGAAAGGGGTTCCTTTTGAATGGGACCAAGCTTGCAGAAATGCTTTTGAAAGCGTTAAGTCCTATCTGATGAAGCCTCCGGTACTGGTAGCCCCCACACTTGGAAAATCATTAATATTATACATTTCAACACAGGAAAGGTCAATAGGAGCACTTCTGGCTCAAGGAAACAATGAAGGGAAAGAAAATGCACTTTATTACTTGAGTAGGATGATGACGCCAAATGAGCTCAACCTTTCACCTATCGAGAAGTTATGTTTGGCACTTACCTCAAGAACAGCAACAAGATGCTCAACTTTGCTTTCTTCTTTGTCGTCGTCGTTTGGTGGAGGAACTACCCATCTTTGGCAAACAATGACTTTCGTTTGATCAAGCAAAGATAATGTAGAAGCTAAGGCTGCTTCTGTATCAGCTCTCTTATTTTACTTTCTTGGCACGTGTTGAGTAATTACCTTTCCAAGCCAACTTACCAGTCTCTGAGCATATTTGTGATATGGGACCAACTTTGTCTTCTTGACTTCATAGCTACCCAAAAGATGATTGATCACTAACTTGGAGTCAGTCTCCAAAAACTTTTATTTGCAATTGTTTCATATCCACAGTCATTTCAAGCCCAAACATGAGAGCTTGATATTCAACAACATTATTGGAGCAACGTTTTGTCAAAGTGAATGAATATGGCAAGACTTCTTCTTGAGAAGTGATAAACACTATTCCAGCACCAGCTCCTTCACGATGTGCAGCGCCATCGAAATACATCTCCCAAGAAGGTTGAATTTCGATGACCATTACATCTTCATTAGGCAATTCATTAGACAACTCCCAATAATCTGGAATCGGATGGTCAGCTAGAAATTTTGATAATTCTTGTCCTTTTACCGCCTTATGAGGAACCTACACATTGTTGCTTGAATTCTGATAAAAAATATGAAGGAAATAAACACAAAATTCAAAGATAGTGAAAGGAGATAAGTTTACCAGTCCAATTGCAAAGGACTGAAGACCAACAGTCCAAATTTACTACTACTTTCTATTCGGGTTGCCTGCAAAGAACCAAAAGTAAAAAAACTATGTAACTATTTGGTTTTAATTAGTGGATGGCTATTATAATGATTACAGATTACGGTACTCCCTATGTGAGCAATTAAAGATCAAAACAAGATAAACTTCATTGTAATGCGTGCCAACACTTCTCTCTGCTCTTTGTAGAATAAGGATAATAATATCCAATGAGCAATTCCAAGTTTTAGATGCTGCAAATTCTAAAACCGCACATGCGTGAACTCAGAGAAAAAATAATTCATGGCATGTCAAGATGGATCATGAAATAATTACGAAAGATCAAAGCCAAGTTGGAAGTGCAGAAAGCTGAAAATTTCCATAGCAACTATTGCGCGACTTCTTCATCTTATTCTCTCGAGATTTGATATGTGGCAATCTCCATATATTCCTATGGGATTCAAAAGGTTGCGCTGAAATGGATATCGTCAACAAGAACATGTGAATCAAGATTTCTAGAGAAAAGGAGACTAAATATGTTGGCTGTGATACTAGCTAATTCCAAGCAAGACATATTCTAGTGTCTCTACGTTCTTATGAGATTTTTAAATATGTTTTACAGAGACCATCCATCAATTTTTTTACTTTTCATAAAAATAGAATGTAAACTATGTTTTTGTTGTATCAGAAAAGAATTTGAAAGAGGATTAATCTCGGCATGGAGACTCTTTGCGCAAGAAAATTAATTCCACCATACACGATAGCGAGGCAAAAGTAGAATTGGCAGGCTTTAGATTATCTTCTTAACTAGCGTAGTACATTATGCTGAGGCAAATGAACTCTATAACCTTTCAACTTAAGATATCATTGTCACGACCCCAAAATCTCATCTTAGGAAGTCGTGATGGCACCTAATCTAAGACTAGGTAAACTTAGCACACATTGAGAATTTAGCAAAAATCACGACTAAGATATTAAATTAAATTGATAAATATCATAATAAAACCAAAACGGAATAACAGTCATATAATACCCAAAATCGGTGGTACATAGTCAATATGCTCTATTGAAATATACTAAGAATCTCTAATACAATACTATTTGGAAACAAAAGAAACAGTAGCATAAGATCACTAGAAGGTCAAGCAGTATACCTTGAAGTCTCTGAAGCATCTGAATCAACTCACTGGCGTCCCGTACGGGCAGAAGTACCTGAATTTGCACCAAAATGTGGAGAATTATAGCATGAGTACACCACAACGGTACCCATTAAGTATCAAACCTAAGCTCGGTAGAATAGTGACGAGGTCAGGTCAATACACCTACTAGACGTAGAACATGTGCAGAATATTAATATAATCTAATAATGGGGAAGTAAAGGCAATAAATAACAACAAAGTAATTTATCAATACAAGGCTAACAACGAAAATACAAACAACAAATGAAAACAAAGAGTGTACATATGATAAAGACAACAAGTACCCAATTACAATCAAAATACGAATAGAATGAGGTAAGGAAACAAAACAATAACCGTTCAAATCAGCAAGCCTTTCCAACATAAAATGTGCAACAACAATCACACTGAGGTACCACACCTCATATTTACATTTCACAAGTCACAATCACAATCTTCCTTATATCGTCGCGAGAGCCTTGCATTTATTTTTAAAATATTTTTTCCAAAATAGCTTCGCACACTTTTGTCACGGCCCAATATTTCCCTCCGTTGGGTATCGTGATGGCACCTAGTCTTAGGGACTAGGTAAGCCTAACATTTACTGAATAACAACAATAATTAAATAACATCTAACAACTTTTGAAATAGAAATCTCTATAAAATTTACAATTCTCAAAACCAGTAGTATAAGTCATAAGCTCTACAGAGTTTGCTACAATTTTCTAAATACAACTGTTTGAAATAAAGCAAACAATGTGAATACAAATCAGAAGGTGACTCTGAAGCCTGTGAACGCAGCAGCAGGTTTACCTTGAGTCTCCACAGTAACAGTCCGCACAACTAGCTAATGATCAACTGACTTCGAAATACCTGGATCTACACAAAAATATGTAGAAGTGTAGTATGAGTACACCACAGCGGTACCTAGCAAGTATTAAGACTAACCTCAATGGAGTAGTGACAAGGAACAGTCAAGACACCTACTTGACTAAATAACCTGAACAAGTATAAGTATAGGAACAACAGAGTATAATTATACATAAAGACTACGCGAAGTGGCAAATAATACAAAAAAATCAGTAAGGAAGGAAAACAACAACTATCAGCGGAACACCATAATAATGACATAGAAGAATGAACGGAAACACAGCCTAAATCCGATAATCACAGATAAAGAAAGGACAGGTAACAACTCAAGAAAACGACCGTTTTCACAGCAGGTTTAAATCAATATACTCCACAAGGTACCGAATCTCAGACTACTCACCACTCACGGGTCCCAATATCTGAACCCCAACACTTGGCATCATGTGCCCTCATTACACTTTATAACCGCACTGACGACTCACGTGCCAAATAGAGCCATTCTCACATAGAAGGCAAGTAAACAAGGGTGTGCATCTATACTCAACAATATCAAGAAAACCTCTTAACCGATAAGAGTATTTAACTACGTGTATACTTGTGCAAGTGTCCTAACATAGTTCATGCCAGCCAGTAAGTATAGGAAAAGAAATGGACAGCACGTAGGATGTTTTCTCACAACTTTTCACAAGATAAAGCTCACACGGGTAAGGGTACCACTACACAAATATCAACAACAAGAATTCCCCCAGGTCATCACAAAGCAATCCCTGACACAACCCACCTTGTCTCGCCACGTGTGCAATAATATAGTAAGCACCCGCCTTGTCTGGCCACACGTGCATAATAATGTTCCCAACTTATCTCTCCACAAGCACAACCCACATATATATATCCCGCCTTGTCACGCCGCATGTGCAAATATCAATAGTAACAATAGCACGGTAGAAATCTCGTGCAACCCCATAATAACAATCGCACGACAGAAACCTCGTGCATCACAATAACAACAACTGCACGGCAAAAACCTCGTGTAACACCACAACAACAACAATGACAATAATACAAGGGTACAATAAATAAGTCAACTCAGAAATTCCAGAACTCAAAGAAACGGAGGAACTAATTCACAAAGGAGTAGCCACAATAGAGAATGCTAGTCATAATAAGAACAGCTCAACAAGAAAGGAAATACTATGTAACAATGGTCCACAATATACAGTTCGACAACGAGGGGGCTAACACAAGTCGAATAATTCCAAATAAGGATAAGTCAACTAAATTATAGGATATCTAACTTCTTTTAAGGTTGGGAAATTAGGAAAGAGATACAACAAATTCAGTAAGGATAAGTAGCAGAAAAATAATCATAGCCTCAATTAAGGGTGAACAATTACAGAAGAGATAATTATAACTTCAAACAAAGATAAGCAGTTAGGAAAGGATAACATGGCAATAGAAGAGATAACAATTTCAGTTAAGGCACGGATGAATCAAATAAGCAACAAGAGTGGATCATGAAGTAATTAATTCTAATTAAAGCAGGTAGAGGTGAAACTAGTAATTAAGAGACGTATTCATAACATAACAACTGCATAATCAGTGAATACAAGGACCTAAGAATCCTAAAAGGCCAATTTTCCATAAATAAGTCCGAGCATGTGCTCGTCACCTCACGTACACGGACTACAATTAGCATAGAATACTCAAATCCTAAGGGGTAGTTCCCCCACACAAGGTTAGGCAAGATACTTACCTCAAAGCAGAGAGACTGATACTCTAAAATGAACTTCTCGGATGAAATGACCTCTGGACGGCTCAAATCTAGCCAAAATAACTTCAAAGAACAAATAAAACTCATAAGAAACTACTCCGGATCATAAAGCCTCACTCTTTATCAACATCCAAAAATCAACCCAAAAATCAACCCCCGGGCCCACACCTCGAAACCCAACAAATTTTACAAAACCCAAACACACATTCCGATACGAGCTCAACCGTACTAAAATTATCAAATTCCGATACCATTTGGTCCTTCAAATCATCATTTTTCATTTTTGAAAGTTTTTACACTTTTCCCCAAATTTTCCTTTAGATTCTCATGAATGTGATGTTAAATCTAAGGTATAATCACAAAATATAATTGAAAATTGATTAGAGGTGCTTACCCAATGATTGCAGATGAAATTCCTCTCTCAAAATCGCCCACTCTCGAACCTAGGGTTCAAAATATGACAACATGAAGCTAAACTCGGATCGCATTTGCGATCAAACATTCGCAAATGCAAAACAACAGTTGTCATAAAAGCGAACACTGTCTTCGCAAAAGCATACAGACACACATCACAAATGCGAGGAAATTCTTCGCAAAAGCGAACTCTTCCCCAGCAGCCCAGGTTCGCAAATGCGAGGCTGCTTACCAAAACATCGCAAATGCAATGAAACCAGAACAGCACTCAAAATTCCTAACAAAACACTCTGAAGCTAATCCGAAACTCACCCGAACCCCCGAGGCTCCAAACCAAACACCCACACAAATCTAAAAACATAACACGAACTCACTCGTGCGATCAAAACATCGAATAACCTCTAGAACTATGAATTGGATGCCAAAACACATGAAAATCACAATGAACTTCAAGAACTTCTAGAATCGCAACCAAGCGTCTAAACCATATCAAATCAACTCAGAATGACGTCAAATTTTGTAGGCAAGTTCCAAATAACATAACGGAGCTGTTCCAACTCTCGGAATCATATTCCGGCCCCGATATCGCCACAGTCAACTCTTGGTCAAACCTCTCAACCTTCAAAACTTCACCTTTTCCAACTTTCGCCGAAATGCTACAAATTACCCCACGGACCTCTAAATCCAAATCTGGATGCACGCCTAAGTCCAAAATCACCCTACAAAGTTGTTGAAATCATCCAAAACCCATTCCAGAGCCGTTTACACAAAAGTCAAATTCTGGTCAACTCTTAACGCTTAAGCTTCCAAAACTTGAATCCTTCTTCCGATTTGACTCTGAATCATCCGGTAACTGAATTCAACTACGCACGCAAGTCAGTACTCATAATACGAAGCTGCTCAGGAGCTTACGCCATCAAACGGGACTTAAATTCTCAAAACGGCCGACCGGGTCGTTACAGCTTTAGCCCCCTTATTTTGCCGTGTGGCTTCAAACAATTCCCTTACTAGCAAAATGCGCATAAATCCCACCTTATCTCGCCACATGCGCATCAATACACCACCCTTATACCGATGCATGCGCATCAATATCACAACACAATAATCAACTCGCACCACTCGTGCCCATATGCCACACCACTACCAAAATTAACAACACCAATGTCACCACAACACATAGCCCATGACTCAAATGTAATGTGTACAAGAATCTCAACAACAACAAAATGAACGGGAATATAACTCACTAAGGAAAGCTATTCCAATAATCAACAACTTCAACAACAAAATGTGTTAATAGCTCTCAATAACTATAACTTCAATAAACTCAACAATGAAGGTATTTCCATGAAATGGAAACTTCAAATTCAAATGCATAACATAAACTCAACAATAAAAGTGATAGCATGAAATAGCAACTACGGCAAAATACATGAGAACAACTCAACAATGGAAAAAGAAAACATGTAATAACAACTACTAAGAAATGCATATAAGAGTAACCTCGAGACTGGTAAATAGAACACGTAATAACAACTTCAATTAAAGCATGTGAGAATAAACTTGACAACGAAAGATAGAACGAATAATAACAACTTCAATTAAATGCTTACAAATAACCTAAGAGTCTAAACCAGTCAATTTTTACATATAAGCCCGTGTACATACTCGTCACCTCATGCACACGTCTTCCACATAATTTAAATAGTACAACCAAGCCCAATCCTAAGGGGTAGTTCCCTCACACAAAGTTAGGCAAGATACTTACCTCAACTAGACCAAATCAACACTCAAAAATGGCTTTTCTCTTTAAATTCGCCTCTGCACGACTCAAATCAAACAAAAACAACTTAATATCATCACACAATGCAAGAGAAACCAATTTAATTAATAAAGATAAGATCTTTATAAAATTACCAAAAGTTAACAAAAGTAAACCCCGGGCCCGCCTGGTAAAAACCCGAGTCCAAGGGAAGATCTTGACTACCCATAACCCCCACGAGTCCATATATGTGTTTTGTTTACAAATTCGAGTCCAATTAGACTCTCAAATCTCAAATTTTTATTTTTCAAACCATAGACAAAATTTCTCTTCAAATTCCATGGATTAAAGGTTAAATCTCATAACTAATCATGTAATACAATTGAAAATTGATCAAAATCACTTACCCAACAGTTGTTGGTGAAAATCCCTCCACAAAATTGCCTACTACCGAGTCTAGGATTCTAAAATGTGAAAATGAGACGAAGTCCCATTTTTCCAGCTCTTATGTTCAGCTGCGGAAGTCGCAAATGCAACTTTGGGTTCACAATTGCGAACCTTAGCAATTACAGAACAGGGATCGCAAAAGTGAATCCTGACAGCCCTCTCAGATGTCGCAATTGCAACAAAGGCTTTGCAATTGCGATGGGAGCCTACTTCACAAAAGCGACTCAATGGTCGCAAATGCGACTAGACCCAACTCTATACTGGTTTTGCAAATGTGATAAGGGCATCGCATTTGCGACATCTAAGCCTCCCCTGCCCTCTTCACAATTGCAATGTCAGTGCTCGCAATTATGAAAACTGGAGCACCAGCACACCAACAACCTAGAAATGAATTCAATCCAATCTGAAACTCACCCCGAGCCCTCGAGGCTCCACACCAAACATCCCCACAACTCTAAAAATATCATACGAACTCGCTCGAGCGGTCAAAACACCAAAATAACATCCAGAACCACGAATCAGACATCAAATCGCATGAAATTCAAAAGGAAAACTCAAGAACATCTAGAATCATAACCAAGCGTACGAATCCTATCAAACCAACTCGGAATGACACCAAATTTTGCAGACAAGTTTCAAATATCAAAACGGACCTATTTCAAGTCCCGAAACCAAATTCCGAACCCGAAATCCATAAATCTAACCTACGGTCAAACCAAAGGAATATCTAAGCCTTCAAATTGCCAACTTTTGGTAAAACAAGTCAAATCAACCTAAAAACCTTTGAATTCAATTCCGAGCATACGCCCAAGTAACTTAAGCTAGGAATTCAATTCCGAGCATACGCCATCAAAATACCATTCCGGGATAGTTTTCACAAAAGGCAAACCTAGGTCAATATTTCTAACTTAAGCTTCTAAACCAAGAACCAAAGGAACCAAAACTTTCCCAAAACGAAACCAACCATCCCCGCAAGTCATAAAACCACAAATAAACATGTGGGGAGCTTCAAAAGGAGAAATGGTGCTCAAATACACATATCGACAGGTCGGGTCATCACATTTCCCCCCTCTTAAAACAAACATTTATCCTCAAGCGTGCATAGAGACATACCTAAAGTGCCAAAAAGATGATGATAATGACTCTGCATGTCGTGCTCGGTATCCTAGGTCGCCTCCTCGACCGATTGTCCCCTCCATTGAACCTTCACTGAAGCAATGTCCTTTGACCTCAACTTCTGGACATGCTTGTCCAATAGCCACCGGCTCCTCAACATAAGTCAAATCATTGTCAAATTGGACTGATCCAAAATCTAATACATTTGACGGATCACCATAATACTTCTGAAGCATGGAAACATGGAACATCGGGTGTACTCCCGATAAGCTGGGTGGCAACGCAAGCTTGTAGGCCACCTCACCAACTCTCTCAAGGATTTTAAAAGGACTGATATGCCTAGGGTTCAACTTGTCCTTCTTCCCGAACCTCATAACACCCTTTATGGGTAAAACTCTGAGCAGAACTCTCTCTTCTACCATGAATGCTACATCACGAGCCCTCCGATCAGCATAACTCTGCTACCTGGGTTGTGCAGTATAAAGCCGATCCTGAATCAACCTGACTTTCTCAAAGGCATCCCGAACCAAATCAGTGCCAAACAACCTAGCCTCCCCGGGCTCAAACAAACCAACTGGAGAACGACACCGCCTCCCATACAAGGCCTCATAAGGAGCCATCTGAATACTCGATTGGTAGCTATTGTTGTAGGCGAGTGGTAGGAACTGATCCTATGAACCCCCAAATCCATAACACAGACACGTAGCATGTCTTCCAATATTTGAATGGTGCTCTCAGACTGCCCGTCCATATGGGGATGAAATGTCATGCTCAACTCGACCTGTATTCCTAACTCACTCTGCACAGCTCTCCAAAAATGTGGTGTGAACTGTGTGCCTCGATCGGAAATAATAGACACTGGCACACCTTGAAGACGAACAGTCTCACGAATATAAATCTATGCCAGCTACTCTGACGAGTAGTAGTCATAACCGGAATGAAGTGTGCAGACTTGGTCAGCTTGTCCACAATGACCCACACTGCATCGAATCTTTTCAAGGTTCGTGGAAGTCCAACTACAAAATCCATGGTGTTAGTCTCCTACTTCCACACTGGAATATCAAGTCTCTGAAGCAAACCGCCCAGTCTCTGATGCTTGTACTTCACCTGCTGACAGTTCAGACACCGAGCCACATACTCCACAATATCTTTCTTCATTCTTCTCCACTAGTAGTGCTGCCTCAAATCCTGGTACATATTTGCGGGGCTCGGATGAATGGAATACTGCAAACTATTAGCCTCCTCAATAATCAACTCACGCAACCCATCCACATTGGGCACACAAATATGGCCTTGCATCCTCAACACCCCATCATCTCCAATAGAAATTTCCTTGGAATCACCGTGTTGCACCGTGTCCTTTAGAACAAGCAAGTGGAGATTATCATACTAAATTCTTTGATGCACTCATACAAAGAGGAACGAGAAACCACGCAAGCAAGAACCCAACTAGGCTCCGAAACATCCAACCTCACGATCCGATTGGCCAAAGCCTGAACGTCCAATGCTAATGGTCTCTCTCCAACCAGAATATAAGCAAGACTCCCCATGCTCTTAGCCTTCCTACTCAAGGCATATGCCACCATATTGGACTTCCTGGGATGACATAGAATGGTGATATCATACCTTTTAATATCTCCAACCACCTTGGTTACCTCAAGTTCAAATCCTTTTGCTTAAACAAGTGATGTAGACTCCTGTGATCCGTGAATACCTCACAAGACACACCGTAGAGATTGTGCCTCCAAATCTTCAATGTATGAACAATGGCTTCCAATTCTAAATCATGTACTGGGTCGTTCTTCTCATGGGGCTTCAACTGAAGCGAAGCATAAGCAATCACTCTACCCTCCTGAATCAACACACACCCAATGCCAATACAAAGCATCGCAATAAACTATATAAGAACCTGATGCTTAAGGTAAAACAAGAATTGGAGTTGCGGTCAAGGCTGTCTTGAGCTTCTGAAAGCTCTCCTCACACTGGTTGGACCACCTGAATGGGGCACCCTTCTAAATCAATCAGTTCTAAAGAGTTGTAATGGATGTAAACCCCTCCACAAAATAGTAATAATACATTGGCAAGCTTAGAAAACTCTAGATCTCAGTAGCAAAAGACAATCTATATAACTTCTTTTCCCTCAAGGTCTAGAGCACGATCCTCAAGTGTTGCTCATGGTCCTTCCGGTTGCGAGAATACACCAATATGTCACCAATAAACACGATGACGAAGGAATCAAGATATGGATGAAACACACTATTCACCAAGTACATAAATGTTGTTTGGGCGTTGGTCATCCCAAATGACATCACAAAACATTCATAGCGATTCCTGAGAGTCGTCTTCGGAATGTCTGAATCCTGGATCTTCAGTTGACGATACCCTGATCTTAAATCAATATTCGAGAATACCCTAACGCCCTAAATCTAGAACAGATCATCAATACGTGGTAGTGGGTACTTGTTCTTGACTGTAACCTTATTTAGTTGCCTGTAATCAATACACATCCTCATAGAGTCGTCTTTCTTCTTCACAAATAGAACTGGAGCACCCCCAAGGCGAGACACTCGATCGGATAAAACCCTTATAAAGAAACTCCTGAAGCAAATTCATTTAATTCCTTCAACGACTCCACTAGTGTCATACTTTATGGTGGAATAGAAATGGGCTGAGTGTCCGGCACCAGGTCAATACCAAATCGATATCCCTATCGAGTGGCATGCCCGGTAGGTCTGCTGGATATACATCTGTGAAATCTCTCACTACCGGAACTGACTCAATGGTAGGAGTATCAGTACTAACATCCCTCACAAAGGCTAGATATGCTTCGCACCCCTTCTCAACCATTTGTTGTGCCTTCAGAAAGGACACCACCTGCTAGGAATATAATCCAATGTACTTATACACTCCAACCGCGGCAAACATAGCATAGCCAATGTCACGGTCTTGGCGTGTCAGTCCAGAATAGCTTGATAGTGCGACAACCAATCCATGCCTAATATCACATTAAAGTCTACCATACTGACTAGAAGAAAGTCAACTTTGGTATCATAACTCCTGATAGTGACCAAACATGATCGATAAACACAGTTTATAATAATAGAATCTCCCACAAGCGTAGACACATATACAAGGGTACTCAAAGAATCACGAGATATATCTAAATATGGAGCAAAGTAAGATGACACATACGAATAAGTGGAACCTGGATAAAATAAAGTTGATGCATCCCTATGATAGACCGGAACAATACTTTTGATGACAGCATCCGATGCAACAACCTTAGTCTTACACGAAAAAGGATAGCATTGGGTCTGGCCTCCCCCTCTAGGACGACCACTACCCGCTCGATCTCCACCCCTAGTTCGTAATGCAGTTAGAACGGAAACTGGAGCAGAAACCATAGTTTGTGGACCCTGTGGAATCCGTGGAGCCTGTGTAGCTTGTGGAGGTACACCCCTCCTAAGACTGGGATAGTCCCTCATCATATGCCTAGTATCACCACACTCGAAACAACCTCTCTACGGGCGTGGATGCTAAACCTGAGTACCCGGTCACTAGACTAACTGTTGAAGGCACCTCATGTATGAGGTGCACTAGAAAGTGGTTGTGCCCAATAGATGACAAGAGACCTCGGAATAGCTGGAGCACTACGAGAGGTGGAAGTGCTGAATGAACTGCTCGACTCACATAACCTCTGCCATGACGAGCTAAAACTGGAGCGTGGGCACCACTAAATCCTCCAGAATCTTGAGGCCTCTTGGCCTCCCTATCCTCCCTCTCCTGGTCGTGCATACGCTCTATCCTTCGAGCGATCTCCACAACCTGCTGAAATGGAGTATCTGTCTCCAATTCCCACCATAGGAATTAGAAGATGTGTACCTAAAGAAGTGATGTCACGACCCAATTCCCACAATAGGTCGTGATGGCGCCCAACATTGTCGATAGACAAGCCAACAATTTAACAATACAAAAATCGGCGGTTCATAACATATTTTAACACAATGGTGAAATAACTAAGCAGAATTTCTCTGTTTTTATAGAAAATACTAGCATCGTCTTCAAGATTAGAGTATGATCAAAATACAGTATCGAATGTCATAACAGAAATACACCCAAGAACAATAGTCTAAATCCCCAAAATGTGGTGTTACAAGTGCACGAGCATCTACTTGAATATACAATACAACTACAACAACTCTTTGGAACAGACAATAGACAGAGTATAATAAATGAATAGGACGCGGACTCCGTGTGCTGCGGATCGTAGCATGGAATTCAGCTCATCACAAAGTCTTCTCAGCAACTGCGCCTATGCGCCTAGATGACCACCAAATATACCTGTCTTGATGCCTACACAATTAGTGCATAAATATAGTATGAGTACATAAATCAACGTGTACCCAGTAAGTATGTAGCCTAACATCAAAGAAGTAGTGATGAGATGTCGATATCGACACTTACTAGTGGTCCAATAATCAAAGTACAATAAAAGTAGACATGTATGAAGCATAGCAAGTAAAAGCAATGAACTAGATATGTGTTCATAACACGATCCTCAACAGGAGAGTAAACATGAAGTTCTTAAATAACGGATACTACCTCGAATGGAATAAATAATAATCAACACCAAATAAAATATCACATCTCAAGTAAGAAAGACTCACATATATACGTTGACTCCCGATCGAATATAATGCACGAGTCTGCCAAGGTTGTTCGTCCCGATCCATAAATAGTGTATACTGTCGAGGTCGTACGATCCGATCCATGGATGCATCTCAAAATATTGCCGAAGTTGTATGGCCTGATCCATAAAGTACTACTAAGGCGTTCAGCCTGATCCCATAAGAATCAAGAAACTTTTGACAGGTTATCAGCCCAACTCGCGAATATATGTGCGAGTTTTGATCTAAAGAAATATTTGGACAAATATGCACAACGCGGGAGAAATACATAACAAAAAATATAATTTTTGCGGCTAATCAAGTAGCATCAAGTATCTAAAATAGCAAAGTTGGATATTTTACGAAAGTCTAGTCTCAGGCTAAAATATAACTTAAAGCATATAAACAAGCAAGAATAACTCAAGCAATACAATTAAAATATAGTGTGAGTCTAAGTCTACCCGGACATAATCAGAAACTAGCATACGCACGGACACTCGTCACCTCATACCTACGTAGCTCCCATAACACGTAGCACGTAACAAATATAGCACATACAAGGTTAGACAGGAGACTTACCTCGCTCCAAAATCCGATAACCGGCTCCAACGCCTCTCTAACACCTCAATTCAATGCCAAATGATCTGAAACTAGTCAAAGAATGTACAAACCAATCAAAATATACTCAAAGCCTCATAATTTAACAACTAAAAAAATTTCTAACTCCACATGAAAAGTCAACAAGTCAAACCCCAGGCCCACACTCCTGAATTCCAAAAATTTTCGAAGATAAATATTAACCATAGAACCACGAACTCAAATAAATAAAGTATTCCCAATTCCATGTCAAAATTCGTAGTCGAAACAAAAAATTATCATTTCTTGGGTTTCATCCAAAATCCCACAATTTCTACCAATTTCCATATTAAAATCCATATATAATCCATGTATTTCGCTCACAATAAGTAGGAATCACTTACCTTGTGATAGATGAAGAAACTGCCTCTCCAAAATCGCCCAAAAATCGGCTCCAATGAGAGAAATAAAATAAAAATGAGCTAAGTCCCGATTTGAAATCTTATACACTCCCCAGTCGTCCTTTTTCTCGATCGTGGAAGTACCCGCGATCGCGAATTCCAAACCAGTCTTGCCCAGGAAATGATTCTACTAGCGTGAGGTCCCACTCACGATCGCAATCGCGACCCTCGATCTTAAAAGACTACGCGAAAGCGAGCCCAGCTCTGCGAACGTGAAGGCCAATCCAAACTCAGAAATTCGCCTTTTGCGATCACAAACTCCATCACACGATCGCGATGGGCACCCCTCCTAATCAGGCCAGCCCCACTAACACACCGCGTTCACGATCCCCACCACGCGAAGAAGCACAACCCGATCAAGTATCGCGATAGCGAACCCCTAACTGCAATCACGAAGAACAAATTCTCCCTAGCTCCACACAGCACTCTGCCATCGCGAATCCTTCCCTGCGATCGCGATGCATACCACTGACACCAGAAACCAGCAATTTCATATCAAAGGGAATTGGTCTAAAATCATCTCGAAACACACCACAGGCCCCCGGGACCTCGTCCATGAATAACATCAAAACCAAGAATCGACGATCAAAATCCTTCTTTGAACTTTCAAACTTGGTCGAACGCATCCGAATCATACATAGCCATTCCAGATCATGACGAAACTTCACACACAAGTTCCAATCGACTAAATGAACCTATCCAAGGTCCCAGAACACTGCACGAAGTCCGATAACACCAAAGTTCACTCCAAGTCAAACTTAGTTAATTCAAAACCGTCAAAATCCAAACTTCTGTTAATAAGCGTTAAATCACTCCCAGACCATCCGGTACTCAATCTGAACATACACCCAGGTCAAATCACCTTACAAACCTATATGAACCTTCAAATAGTGATTCCAATGTCATTTCTCAAAAGTCAGATCTTGGTTAACTCTTCCAACTTGAGACTTCTGAAAAGAGAATTATTCTTCCAAACCAAACTTTTTGAAAATCAAAACCGACTACTTGTGCAAGTCATAATACATAAATTAAAGCTACTCAATGTCTCAAACCGCCGAACGACATGCTAGAGCTCAAAACGACCGGTTGGGTATTTACATTCTCCCCCATTATTCGTCCTCGAACATGTCAAGAGTCGTCCCCCAAGCTATCAAATCATAGCATAAATCCTCGTGCACATACCCATGCCACCTCAATCTATATGAGCACATTAGCCTAATCCCGACTAAAGATCCTTTCTGCTACCATAGCCCAGAAGCCTTATAACCAAATTCCAACATTCAAAAATTCCTATAAGGCCCGATTCTTGCATACATACATTATATCAACCTCAACAAGTTGTATAAAAGCATATTTATACACCCAATTTGTAACCACACAATGTACTGCATAGTTCATATGCCCATAGTAATATCTGTCAACCACAATTGCTGAAATTTCCGAATCCAGTACCGGTAATATACCTCATGACACAAAAAATAAAAACAAAATAAAAATCATGTTCCAAACCTTGCAATAATGCAACGATGAAAGAGAGGTGTAGAAGCTCATAACCGCCCGTCAAACCAACAAATCATGGATCCCTACTGCTCGACAAGAACCATTGCCGCATTCTAAACTAATTAGCGACATTCTCCCACCAAACATATATTATACAAGCCTGATTGCACTAATTATAGGTCCAATACCCTCATCTCACCCGGTACAAGTTGCTCGGTCAACAAGCCACATCAAATACCATCTAAAATCTCATACAATGCCATCTATGCACCAACAAGACACATCTCGAATATGACCAATAAGGAAAGGAAACCCAAGTACCGAACTAACCAGCAGGCGTAACAGATAAAAAAAACAAACCAAAATACTATGAGTCTATCCCACAGATGGGGAGCAAAACACATAAAATAAGTATAAGGAATCGTACCCAACATCTCACGGTTGAGGCGTGAAACCCGATCCACACATGATGGTACAGTTGCGGCGTGCAATCTGATTCGAACATCGTACCCATGGCGGCGTACCACCTAATCCACACATAATAATCTGCATGGGAATACCCATCGATCCAAAATGCTCATACTCACTAGACACACATATATCAACCACGAGCATGCCAAGTGCATAAACATAACCCTGGGGAGACGGATAGCATAATGCCCTTACGAAAAAGGCCAAGCACGACTAAGGTGTAATAAACAAACCAGCATCTCGAGAGCCATCTCTCTTATATAACTCCACAGAGCCTATGCAGGACCACAACACGCATGTGAAAAAACTTCAAGCCGCCTCACAACCCCCATAACATAAAAGAGTAACACATAAAATAGATGATGACAGTAATAGAATCCACCATACCCGAAGGCTCATCCATAGACAAATGATGTACTGAATAAACATATCCAATCTGGTGTAGAATATACTTTCTTATTAAGCCTACCAATTGACCTTTAAACTGATTTCGGTCATCTCAAAATATGTCAATAGCCTTCCGAAGATCCACAATGACCCTATCCATGACACATACATTCAACCATCAAATCTTGAACATACTTCCTCAGTCCGTAACCAAAGTAATATCCTCTCAGACATAAAGTCTCCAATCTACGACAGCACCAGAATGTTCGTACCTAATCTCAACCTCTCCCACTTAAATAATTGAAACGTCACACCTACACAATCATCCCATGGGATATACTCCCAGAACCTTTCGCACCAAGTAACAACATTTGTACATCCATGGCTACCAACCATGTTATTTCTGTACTGCTAATCAAGAATCCGCAAATCAATTTACAATGCCTCTTCCACAAAACACACCATTCTCAAGCGATACTAAAGTAGTGTCAGTATACTCTAAAAATCTGAATCTTCCCCACCCTTTCAATCTCGAGACATCCTTGTCAAAACTGAATCGCAACCTTGACTCTTCAATTTCGATTCCACACAGCTCACTGCACCTATCATGCTATTACGTGAGAGTATAAGAATTTCATTAACTCCTGAACCACCAGTAGAATAACACTTAATCGGCTAGAAGCCTTTCTCTTCACTCATTTCAGAAGAAAAATCGCAACACGCAACCAATTTCCCATAACCGCAAAAGACACAAACCTCAAGTTATGGTCGAAACCGTCATAAACTCTTCGGTACCCGTTTGCACATAATCAAGCCATCAAAAGGAATACCTCTAAATCAACGGAGTCACGCAAAGTGTCAAACCTACAAGTATAGCCACGAAACACCTGCATAGCCTTATCATACTGAAGGAACCGATCATTCCCCTTACCATGCTGATCCAAACCACTGTAAAACTGACCCCACTTTTTTAGATTTCCTCTTGACTTGCTTCCAGAATAACACCTTTATTCCCATAATACAAAGGATCTAAATCAACACCCATCCCGAGTGACTCCAAATCACAAGACCATGCTATCTCAATACCCATAAGCCATTTTATAGCCTCTCATGCACTCAGTAGTACCTCCAACTAATATGCCTGCTCCTATGAGACCTTCTACAAATCAAAAATTATTTCTTCCATTTCTCTAACACTGCACTGCCGACCCGGTTATAACATATAAGTACTCGAAGTATCTATCACACTCCGTTGCAAAACTCAATCCATAACAACATAATGAAACCGAAACCCCTTAGGCACCATACCTTAAATCTTGAACCCGCTAGAACTATTATTGAGAGTCGCCCACTCTAAGATGATCCCGAATATATACCCAGACAACCAGTTCTCCATTAGTACACGAATACTCTAAAAGAAGCAACCGAACGAATCCTTCCCCTAGCACATCACACTCAAAATGAAGTATCAAATCTGAGTCATTCCACAACCTTCATATAAATCGATAAGGCAAAATGTAGAACACATCCATCAAATTCCTTACTCGAATTACCCCTGTTGTCCTCTTCCCTAGTCATAACTAATCCACCAACATATCGAAATCTAGAAACTACAAAGACGCATTACCACATGACCCAATCAGCAATGGTAGGCTCCCCTACTTGGATTTAAGCCACAATCATATAACCCAAGGACCCACAATGACTTCTCCTCCTTCGCTACCCCGATCTCGCACTGTTACGCAACTAAACTCCTTATAAGCTCATGTTGCTCTAAGCATAACACATCCCAAGTTATCAGTCCCAATTGGACACTCGACCTCTTGACAGTCATGCCATCTCCCTCATGAGATTCGAACCCACATCGTAGTACATGCATCCCATTAGATTGAAGGTAGAACTCTTCATAGGAACTTCATCAGAAATCATGCAACCCCTAACCTTCTCACATGAGATATCCCACCTGTGTAATCTCATATCAACGTCCTCCAACGATCTTTCCATAGTTACATCCATTATGAAATCAGTTAATTCTCCTGGGTCCACACTCATCCACCAGCTGTTAGAGTCTACTCAATCCATTAACATCAATTGAAGGTCTAATAATACATTTAAAAATCGAAGCTATATTCCATCCCGAAACAATAATCAAGCATCCACATTCCCCTATATTCCAAGCAAACTCTTTTCATCACATTCGAACTTCCTAATTATATAAGCCACCATCTCAAATGAAATACACGGACTTAGTCATTCGTCCATAATGACCCAAATGACACTACGCTTCCTCAAAGCATGTGGATATCCTACCATAAAATCTATACGAAACGCTCCCACTCCCACTCTGGTTTAGCCATCTTCCAAAGTAAACTACTCGATCTCTACTGCTCATACTTGACCTGCTAACAATTTAACCTCCACGAGACTTATCCCCCCATATCCTTTCTTATCCTTCACCACCAATAATGCTGCCCCAAATCACGATCCATCTCCGTAGCACCCGAACAAATGGAACACCATTGACTCTAAGCCTCTTCAAGGACAATCTCACTCGACCTATCAACACTGGAAACATCGATTCAACCTTGAAGTCATAACACACCGTCATTTCCGATAACCGATTCTTAGGTACCACATCACAACATCATGCCCCCAAATACAAACAAATGAAAACCATCATACTAAAAAGCCTTAACGCGCTCAAACAAAGATGAAAACACCACAGCACAAACAAGAATTTCACCCAGTTCAGAAATACCCAATCTCGCAACTTTGTCGGTCAAAGCCTGAACATCTGTAGCCCAATGCCTCACCTACGTTGGAGTTAACTACCGAACTTTAAATCACAAACCCAATGTTCCTCCTCTTGAAGCATCCACTACTGCAACACATAAGTAAACATCCTGCCATTTGAACCAAAACTGGGCGATAACAACGCGAGAAATATCACAATACAATGTGTATAGACCTGAACTTATGGGAAACACAAATACTGGATTGAAATGACTGAATGCCCCTTCACAAGGCGATGATCTTATTCCGCCCACATACACAGGGAAAAATATCCTGCACCACATCTGTAGCATCACCATAACTCATTGGTGCCCAACTGATAATGAATGCTCGACATCGCGTACGAATGAGTAGGAAGGAACTGAAGACATAAGCTTCAACCAAAAATCAAATTGCACGACATGGAATCAAGAAAAGGAAGTTCTCCTAACAACTATGTAGACTCTCGAAGATAAGTACGGATGTCTCTGTATCGATCTGCACGACTCTACTAGACTCGATCATGACTCGTAAGACATAAGTAAACCTAGTGCTCTAATACCAAGTTGTCATTACCCAATTCCTACCATAGGCCATGATGGCGCCCAACGCTGCCGTTAGGCGAGCCAACAATTTAACAACACAAAAATCGGCGGTTCATAACACATTTTAACACAATGGTTAAATAATTAAGTAGAATTTGTGTGTTTTTATAGAAAATACTAACATGATCTTCAAGATTAGAGTATGATCAAAACACAATATTGAATTCCATAACAAAAATACACCCAAGAAAAATAGTCTAAATCCCCAAAACTCGGTATCATAAGTGCATGAGCATCTACTAGAATATACAATACAACTACAATAATTGTCTAGAATAAAAAATAGACAAGGTATAATAAATGAATAGGATGGGGAATTTGTGTGCTGCGAAACATAACATTGAATGAAGCTCACTACAAAGCCTCCTCGGCAGTTGCGCCTACGCTCCTAGATGACCACCAAATATACATGTCTCGGTACCTGCACAATTAGTGCAGAAGTGTACTATGAGCACGTAAATCAATGCATACCTAGTAAGTATCGAAGAAGTAGTGACGGGGGGTCGATATTGATACTTACTAGTGGTCCAATAATCAAAGTACAATAAAAATAGACAGGTATAAAGTATAGTAAGTAAAAGCAACGAAAACGATATGTGGACATAACAAGATCCTCAATAGAAGAGTAAATACGAAATTTTGAAATACTAAATTCTACCTCGAATGGAATACATAATGATCAATACCAAATACAATGTCACATCCCAAGTCAGGAAGACTCATATATATTTGCTGACTCTCGATCGAATATAACGCACGAGTATTCTGAGGTCGCCCGGCCCGATCCATAAATAGTATACACTGCCGGGGTCGTACGGCTCGATCCGTAGATGTATCTCATAATACTGTCGAGGTCGTACGACCCGATCCATAAAAGTATTGTTGAGGCATTCAACCCAATCCCATAAGAATGATGAAACTTGATGGTTCATCAGCCTAACTCGAAAATATAGGTGCGAGTTCTGAACTCAAGAAATATTTGGACAAATATGCACAATGTGGGAGAAATTGGTAACAACAAGTATAATTTTCGTGGCTAATCAAGTAGCATGTCAAGTATCTAAAATAGCAATGTTTGATATTTTATGCAAGTGTTGTATCAGACTAAAATATATCTTAATCATTTAAACATGCAAGAATAACTCAAGTAATACAATTAAAACATGGTATGAGTCTAAGTCTACCCGGACATAATCAGGAATCTATCATACGTGCGGACACTAGTCACCTCATACGTGCGTAGCTCCCATAACACGTAGCATGTAACAAAATTAGTACCTGCGGGGTAAATTCCCATTTACAAGGTTAGACAGGAGACTTACCTCACTCTGAAATCCAATAACCGGATCCAACACCTCTCTAACACCTCAGTTCAATGCCAAGTGATCCGAAACCAGTCAAAGAACGTGCAAACCAATCAAAATATACTCAAGGACTCGTGTCCTAACTCCAAACGAAAAGCCAACAAGTCAACCCCAGGGCCCACGCGCCCGAATTCAAAAACTATTCAAAGATAATATTACCTATACTACGACGAACATAAATATATAAATTATTTCCAATTCCATATCCAATTTTGTGGTCAAAACTCAAAACTACTATTTCTTGGATTTCTTCCAAAATCCCACAATTTCTACCAATTTCCATTTTAAAAGTCATATATAATCCATGTATTTAGCTCACAATGAGTAGGAATCACTTACATTGTGAAAGATGGATAAAATGCCTCCCCAAAACTGCCCCAAAATCGACTCAAATGAGAGAAATAAGATAAAAATGATCTAAGTCCCGATTTGCAATCTTATACACTACACAGTCATCCTTCTTCTCAATCGCGGAAGCACCCTCACGATTGCAAGGCCAAACCAGCCTCGCCTAAAAAATCTTTCTTTACGAACGCGAGGTCCCACTCGCTATCGCACTATGCCTGACAAGCCTACGCAAACGTGAGCCCAGATCTGCAGATGCGAAGGCTAAACGAGCCTCAAAAATTCGCCTTCCACGACCGCGATCTCCATCACGCAATCGCGATGGGCACCTCTCCAAACCAGGCCAGCCCCACTAACACATCTTTTTCATGACCCCCACCATGCTAACGCGAAGCACAACCCGATCATGTACCGCGATCGCAAACCCTCAATCGCGATTGTGAAGAACAAATTGTCCCTAGCTCCACATAGCACTCTGTGATGCATACCACTGATACCAGATACCAACAACTTCAAATCAAAGGGAATTGGTCCGAAACCATCCTGAAACACACACGAGGCCCCTTGGACCCCATCTAATCATACCAAAAAGTATCCACACCTTATCTAAACTTAATATAAGGCTAGAAACGCCACGAATAACATCAAAACCAAGAATCGACGATCAAATTTATATCTTAACTTTCAAACTTTTAAAATTTGTTGAACATATCCGAATCACGACCAAACTTCACACACGAGTTTCAAATGACTAAATGAACCTATCCAAGGTCTCGTAACACTGTACGGAATTCTATAACACCAAAGTCCACTCCAAGTTAAACTTAGCTAATTCAAAATTGTCAAAATACAAACTTCCGATAACAAGCGTAGAATCTCTCCCAGACCATCTGATACTCAACCCGAACATATCCCGAAATTACCTCACGAACCTATAGAAACCTTCAACTTCCGATTCCGATGCCGTTTACTCAAAAATCAAACCTTGGTAAACTTTTCCAACTTAAGGCTTCCAAAATGAGAATTACTCTTCCAAATCAACTCTAAACTTCTTAAAAATCAAAACAGACTACGTGTGCAATTAATAATACATAAAGTGAAGCTACTCGAGGTATCAAACCAGAGAACGACATGCTAGAACTCATAATGACCGGTCGGGTCATCACAAGAGATGACCAAAATTTTACATCACTGCCATGATGGAGCAATTAGAGGCCATTATGCAGCAAATCGAACAACTTTTTAGGTTTTGGAAGTTGGATTCCTCTTTAAAGATGCGCGAACATATGTTGCACAATGTGATAGGTGTTAGAGAACATGTAGTATCACTAAGAGAGATGAGATGTCATTGCAATGGATACAGGTATGTGAAATATTTGGTATTTAGAGAATAGATTTCATGGGACCTTTTCCTTCTTCTCACTCTTTTAATTATATCCTTGTGGATGTGGATTATGTGTCAAGATTGGTTGAAGCAATCCCCACAAGAAAGAATGGTGCTCGTATTGTGTGCAATTTTCTTAGAAAATATTTTTTACAAGATTTGGC
The DNA here is from genome assembly GCF_000390325.3 of Nicotiana tomentosiformis. NCBI lineage: Eukaryota > Viridiplantae > Streptophyta > Magnoliopsida > Solanales > Solanaceae > Nicotiana > Nicotiana tomentosiformis. Next base: position 24,429,075 of record NC_090814.1, on the reverse strand, counting down.
ACACCGCGAGTCATCATTAGTGACCAAGGAACTCATTTCATGAATAGGCAATTCTCTACTTTGCTATCAAAATATAGTGTGACTCACAAAATAGGAACACCGTATCATGCTCAATCTCAAGGGCAAGTTGATGTTTCGAACCGCAAGTTAAAAAGAATTTTTGAGAAGACGGTTGGAAGTTCTAGGAAAGACTGGTCTTTAAAATTAGATGATGCAATATGGGTTTATTGAATGGCATTCAAAATTCCAATTGGAACATCCTCATATAGACTAGCTGTCACGACCACAATTTCCCTCTATAGGATGTCGTGATAGCACTTAGTCTCTAAGCCTAGCATACATGCAGATTTAACTAAAATAGTAATAAAACTTTCAATTCAACCAATAACTATCATAAAAAGACTCTGCAACTCAACTGAACATAAATCCTAAAATCTGGTGATACCGAGTCACAAGCTCTACATGTCTACACTAAACATCCCTATACAACAGTATCTAATTAAAGAAGAATGAAATAGAACTAAATAGAGAGTGACTCTGAGGCCTGTGGTCGCCAGCAGGTATACCTTGAAGTCTCTGATCCAAGCTCGACTCACTGGTGCCTAGGCTAGTATAAAGTACCTGGATTTGCACAAAAGGATATGTAGAAGCGTAGCATGAGTACACCATAACGGTACCCAGTAGTATCAAACCTAACCTCGGTATAGTAGTGACGAGGTCAGGTCAAGACCCTACTTGAATAAATAAGAATGTTGAACAGGTATATGACAGTATGATAATGAGAAACAATGGAAATGACACAATGAAGAAATATAACAAGAATAGCTACATTGAACTAAGACAATTAAGACATCACAGAAGAAAACACAGATTAAGAATTCCAAGGAAACAATGCAAACAAAAACACAAGTTATGTAATTGAAAGGTATCAACAAGAATCATTACCGAGGTACCGCCTCGTAGTCTCATTTCACAAATCAAATCACAGTATTTTCTTATATCACCATGGGAGCCTTATATTTAGTTTTGAAAATCATTTTCCCGAAATAGCTACACGCGTTTTAGCCCACCTTATCACAACGTGTGGCTTCCAGTAGTTCCCCTACTAGCAACGCGCGTATCAAGCCCACCTTATCTCACAGCATGCGTATCAACCCATATCCTTATACCACCGCATGCGTATCAATATCACAACATAACACAAATCGCACCTCAAATGCCCAATACTACAACTTGCCAAAGAAGTCAACAATAATAGTATTTCCATAATAAATAGCCCATGGCTCAACCACAACAAGAACAAGAGTCTCAACAACAGTAAAGAATGGTATTTCAACAAATTTACAAATTTGCCTCGATGTGAATCACGGCCTTTATAACTTCAACTCAAGAATTCAACAATAAGATATTCCAAGAAAAAACAACTTCAAGTAAAGGAACTCAAAGGTTAAATAATGAATAAGGAATTGAGATAACAATACTTCAACTGAGCATGTGAAGGCAATTAGCAAGTAAGAGATAAGACAAGTATTAACAATGCCAAGTAAAGCATGTGAAGATAGACTAATGATGATAAATATAACATGTTATGGCAACTCAATTAAAGGCATGGAAAGAATCTACATTGCTAAAACTGGTCAATTACCACATTTAGCCCGTGTACACACTCGTCACCTTGCATACACGGCTTTCACATACCACAATTTAACACAAAACAACACCATTCCTAAGGTGTAATTCCCCCACACAAAGTTAGGAAAGACACTTACCTCAAAACACGCTAACTCAATCCACTAGTAAGCCTTTCCCGTAATTATCCAACTCCAAACAGCTCGAATCTAGCTAAAACAACTTCATACCATAAATACAAACTATAGGAAGCTATTCCGAACAATAAAGTTGTAATCTTAAAAGTCAACTCTGGGCTCGCATCTCGGAACCTGACCAAAATTATAAAATCCGAACACCCATTCGATAACGAGTCCAACCATACAAGAATTACTCAAATCTGACTTCAAATCGCCTTTCAAGTCCCCAAAATTTGATCTGTGAAGTTTCATAAATTTTCCCCAAATTTCCAACTCAAATCACTAAATAAATGACACAAATAACGATGGATTCATGTATAATAGCCAAATCCGAGTTAGAATCACTTACCCCAATGATTTCCTTGAAAATCCCTCGAAACATCGCCACAAACCGAGCTGTCTATGTCAAAAGATGAAGAATGAAATAAACTCTCATCTCTAGCCCTTTTCTGCCCAGTGACATTTGCTTCTGCGGGCACATTGTTGCACCTACGACCCCGAACCTACGGAAAAATCCATCGCGGGTGTAGTTCCCACTAAGGCCATGCAAATCCACTTTTGTGGAAAATAACGTGCACATGCGCTTCCGCTCCTGCGGAACATCGCAAAAGCACCTGCGGAGAGTCTCCGCTTCTGCGACCCCAGGCCTGGACTGGACCTTTCCTCTTCTGCGCTACTTCACTCGCACCAACGAGTCCGCACATACGGCCACTCCCACCGCATGTGCGATGACACCAGAATAGCTGAAGCTTCAGTAAATAACTAAGTCCAAAATTATCCCGATTTCAATCTGATTCACACCCGGGGCCACCGGGACCCCGTCCAAATATACCAATAAGTTTCAAAACACACAACAGACCTACTGGAGGACAAAAATCACATCAAACAACATCGATTCTATGAATCGCAACCCAATTCAAGCCTATTGAATCTATGAACATCCGACTTCCAAAACTAACGTCGATTCATACCAAAAAAACTCTGATTGACCTCAAATTTTGCACACAAATCATAAATGACATGACGGACCTATTCTAACTTTCGGAATCGGAATCTGACCCCGATATCAATAAAGTCAACTCCCAGTCAAACTTCTCAACCTTCCAAACCTTTAACTTTCTAACTTTCGCCAATTCAAGCCGAAACAACCTACGGACCTCCAAATCAAAATCCGGACGCGCTCCTAAGTCCAAAAGTACCATACGGAGCTATTGGATTAGTCAAAACTCCATTCTAGAATCGTCTACACAAAATTCAAACTAGGGTGAACTCTTTCAACTTAAACTTCCAACTTAGGGACTAAGTGTCCCATTTCATTCCAAAACCCACGCAAACCAAAACCAAACACCCTAGCAAGTCACATAGCCACAATATAACATAGAGGAGGCAATAAATAGGGGAACAGAGCTAAATTACTCAAAACGACCGATCAGGTCGTTACATCCTTTCCCTTTTAAAACAAACGTTCGTCCTTGAACGAGTATAGATACATACCTGAAGTGGTGAAAATATGAGGATAACGGCTATAAATATCATGTTCGGTCTCCCAAGTAGCCTTCTCGACTGCTTGACCCCTCCATTGAACCTTCGCTGATGCAATGCTCTTTGACCTTAACTTTCGGACCTGCCTGTCCAAGATGGCCATCGGCTCCTCAACATAAGACAAATCCTTGTTAAATTAGACTGAGCTAAAATCTAACACATGGGACGGATCGACGTGATACTTCTGGAGCATAAAAACATGGAATACCAGATGAATTGCAGCTAGACTAGGTGGCAATGCAAGCTTGTAGTCCACCTCGCCAATCCTCTCAAGAATCTCAAAAGGTCCGATATACCTAGGGCTCAACTTGCTCTTCTTCTCGAACCTCATAACACCTTTCATGGGCGAAACCCGGAGCAAGACCCGCTCTCCAACCATGAATACAACATCACAAACCTTTCAATCTGTATAACCCTTCTGTCTAGATTGGGTTGTATGAAGCCGATCCTAAATCAACTTAACCTTTTCCAAAGCATCCTGAACCAAGTCAGTACCTCACCTAGCTCAAACCAACCCAACTGAGATTGACATCGCCTCCCATACAAGGCCTCATATGGAGCCATATAAATACTCGATTGGTAACTGTTGTTGTAGGCAAACTCCACAAGTGGCAAGAACTGATCCAAAGAACCCCCGAACTCCATAACACGAGCACGAAGCATATCCTCAAATATATGAATAGTGCGCTCGGACTGTCTGTCCATCTCGGGGTGGAATGTTGTACTCAACTCAACCTATGTGCCTAACTCACACTGTATGACCCTCCAAAATTGCAATGTAAACTGCGTACCCAGATCGGAGATGATAGATACCAGCACGCCATGAAGTCGGGCAATCTCGTTAATATAGAACTAAGCCAGTTGCTCTGAAGAATAAGTAGTCATCACTGGAATGAAATGAGCCGACTTGGTTAACCTATCCATAATCACCCATACTGTGTTAAACTTCTTCTGAGTCCGTGGGAGCCCAACAATGAAATCCATGGTAACTCGCTCCTATTTCCACTCAGGAATCTCAAGCCTCTGAAGCAACCCACCTAGTCGCTGATGCTCATACTTCACTTGCTGAAAATTTAGTCACTGACCTACATACTCCATTATGTCTTTCTTCATCCTCTTCCACCAATAGTACTGCCTCAAGTCCCGATACATCAAAGCGGCACTCAGATGAATGGAGTACCGCAAAATGTGTGCCTCCTGAAAAATCAACTCAGGTAAACCATCCATATTGGGCATACATAACTTGCCCTGCATTCATAACACACTTTCATCCACAATAAAAACCTCATTGGCATCGTCGTGCTGAACCGTGTCCTTGAGGACAAGCAAATAGAGGTCATCATACTGAAGCTCTCTGATGCGATCATATAGAGAAGACCGAGAAACCATGCAAGCCAGAACTCGACTCCGCTCTGAAACATCCAATATAACAAACTAGTTAGCCAAAGCCTGAACATCTAATGCTAATGGCCACTCCGTTGTCGGTAGATATGCTAAACTGCCCAAACACTCCGCCTTTCGGCTCAAGGCATCTGCCACCACATTGGCCTTTCCGAGATGATATAGAATGGTGATATCATAGTCCTTAAGCAACTCTAACCACCTCTACTGCCACAAGTTAAGATCCTTCTATTTGAAAAGATGTTATAGACTTCGGTGGTCGGTCACAAGGGACACCATACAAATAGTGCTGCCAAATCTTCAAGGCATGAACAATAGCTGTTAATTCCAGGTCGTGGACAAGATAATTCTTCTCATGAACCTTCAGATGTTTAGACACGTAGGCAATCACCCTACCATCTTGTATCAACACCATGCCGAGGCCAACATGTGATGTATCATAGTATAGTGTAAAACCCCGAACTCGTAGGCAACACCAACACTGGAGTTGAAGTCAAAGCAGTCTTGAGCTTTTGAAAGCTCTCCTCATACTACTCGGTCCATTTGAACGGAGCACCCTTCTGGGTCAATCCTTTCATAGGTACAGCAATAGATGAGAAACCCTCTACAAAACGACGGTAATACCCTGCCAAACCAAGAAAAGTTTGGATCTCAGTAGCTGACGATGGTCTGGGCCAACTCTGCACTGCCTCTATCTTCTTCGGATCTACCTTGATTCCCTCACTAGATGCCATATGACCCAAAAATGCCACTGAATCAAGCCAGAATTCAAACTTTGAAAATTTTGCATACAACTGATTTTCTCTCAAGGGCTGGAGCACGATCCGCATGTGATGCTCATGATCCTCCCAGCTCCGTGAGTACACCAAGATGTTGTCAATAAACACAATGATGAATGAATCAAGATAGTGTTGGAATACACTGTTCATAAAGTGCATGAATGTTGTTGGGGCATTGGACAGCCCAAATGACATCACAAGGAACTCGTAGTGACCATACCGAGTCCTAAAGGCAGTCTTCAAAATATCTGGATCCCAAATCATCAGTTGATAATAGCCTGACCGCAAATCAATCTTTGAGAACACCCTAGCACCCTGTAGCTGATCAAATAGGTCATCAATGCATGGCAATTGATATCTATTCTTCATCGTAACCTTGTTCAACTACCGATAATCAATACACATGCGCATAGAACCATCCTTCATTACAAACAAGACCGAAGGGCCCCAAGGTGACACACTAGGCCCAATTAAACCCTTATCAAGCAACACTTGCAACTGCTCCTTTAACTTCTTAACTCTGCTGGGGCCATATGATATGGTGGAATGTAAATGGGTTGAGCACCCAGCAACAAATCAATACCAAAATTGATATCCCTATCGATCGTCATGCCCGGAAGATCCGCCGAAAATACATCTGGATAGTCTCTCACTATCGGAACTAACTTAACGGTAGGAGTGTCAACGCTGATGTCTCTCACAAAGGCTAGATATGCATCACACTCCTTCCCAACCATCTGATGTGCCTTAAGGAAAGACACCACCCTGCTAGAAACATAATCCAAAGTACCCCTCCACTCCAATAGCGGTAGACCTAGCATAGCCAACATCACCGTCTTGGTGTGATAATCAAGAATAGCATGATAGGGCGACAACTAGTCCATGCCTAAAATAACATCAAAGTCTACCATACTGAGCAACAATAGATCAACTCTTGTCTCAAAACCATCAAAAACAACTAAACACAATCGATACATGTGGTCAACATTAATAGAATTTCCCACAGTTGTGGACACATAAATAGAAGAACTCAAAGAATCACAAGATATACCCAAATATGTAGAAAAGTAAGATGATACATATGAATAAGTGGAGCATGGATCAAATAAGACTGATGCATCTATATGACAAACCGGAACAATACCTGTGATAATTGCGTCTGATGCAACCGCCTTCATCCTACGTGAAAAAGCATAACATCTGGCCTAGACTACTCCTCTAGGGCGACCCCTACCCACCTGACCTCCACCCCTAGCTGGCTGTGTAGGTAGAGCGGAAATTGGATCAGTAACCATGACCTGAGAAGTCTGGGGACCCTGTATAATACGTAGAGCCTAAGTAGTCTGTGGAGGTCCACCCCTCCTGCGTCTGGGGCAGTCCCTCACCACATGACAAGTATCACCACACTCAAAGCAAGCTCTCGGAGGATATGGCTGCTAAAACTAGCTCGGGCCTGGTCAGCTGGACTGATCGCTGAAAGCACCCCGCGCAGGAGGTACACTAGACAGTGGCGGTGCATAATGAGCAACCTGAGGCCTGGGAGTAGAACTGGACGGCTCACATAGCCGGGCTGCAACTGGGGCACGGGAACCACTATATCTCGAGGCCTCTTGGCCTCCCTGCCCTTTCTCTCCCAGCCCCACATACCTTCCAATCCCCATGCAATCTATACCACCTACTTATATGGGGTATCAGACTCCAACTCTCAAGCCATGCTGAATCTAATACCATAGTTGAGCCCCTCGATAAATCGATGGACTCACTCTCTGAATGTGGAAACTAAGGCAGGTGCATGCCTGGACAACTCGCTGAACCTGATAGCATACACTAACACGGTCATAGCACCCTGGTGCAACTGCTCAAACTCCGCGCGCCATGCGTTTCGAAGGCTCTGGGGAACAAACTCTCTCGGGAACATCTCTGAAAACTGAGCCCATGTGAGTGAAGCTGCCTCGGCAGGGCTACCCTCCTCATAAGCTGGCCATCACTAGTATGCTGGTCCCGACAGCTGGAATGTAGTAAAAGCCACCATGCGCGTCTCTACTATACCCATGGTACGGATAATACAGTGGCACTTCTCTAGAAAACCCTATGTATCCTCTAGATCTAGGCCGCTGAAAGTAGGGGATGATACTTCTTGTACCTCTCGAGTCTGAGCTACTCTTCCTCAGATGTTACTACCCTAACCTCGGGCTGAACTGGGACAACCGTCTGCACTAATATAACCTCTGGGACCTGGTCAACATTGACACGCTGCTCGGCGATACGGGCCGCGGGAGTCTGTGTTTCTCCCCCAGCCTGAGATGCGGCTGATGCAAGTGGAATCAACCCAGCCTGAGCTAGAGTACCAAACATGCTCAAGAACTGGGCGAGGGTCTCCTAAAGTGCAAGGGTAGCAACAGGCGCCTCAGGTGCCTGCCCCCCAACTGGAGCTACTGGTGGCTCCTATGTCGCAGCTCGGGCGGGTGCTCTAGTTGTACCACGTGCACCTCCTCGGCTTTTGCCCTGGACCCGGCCTCTTGCGGCTCTAGTAGGGGCGCGAGTGTCTGAACGTCGAATCCAGTGATGCGTGTCCTCGCCTTTTGTGAGAGAATTGAAAGACAATCTAAGTCAACAAATTCGCATAATAAGAAATCAAAGAAGTGAAGTTTTTCCTAACAGTTCCATTGCCTCTCGAAAATAATTATAGATGTCTCCGTACTGATCCGCAAGACTCTACTAAACCTGCTCATGACTCATAACACCTAGGAACCTAGAGCTCTGATACCATCTTGTCACGGCCCCAATTTTCCTCCGTAGGATGTCGTGATGGCACCTAGTCTCTAAGACTAGGTAAGCCTAGCATACATGCAGAATTTAACTAAAATAGTAATAAAACTTTCAATTTAACCAATAATTATCATAAAAAGGCTCTGCAACTCAACTGAACATAAATCCCAAAATCTGGTGATACCGAGTCACAATCTCTACATGAGTATACTGAACATCCCTATACAACAGTATCTAATAAAAAAGAATGAAATAGAACTAGATAGAGGGTGACTTTGAGGCATGCGGACGCCAGCAGGTATACCTTAAAGTTTTCAATATAAGGTTGACTCACCGGTGCCTAGGCTGGTATGAAGTACCTGGATCTGCATAAAAAATGTGCAGAAGAGTAGCACGAGTACACCACTACGGTGCCCAGTAAGTTCAAGCCTAACCTCGGTAGAGTAGTGACGAGGTCAGGTGATAACCTACTTGAATAAATAAGAAAGCTGAACAGGTATATGACAGTATGATAATGAGAAACAATGGAAATGACACAATGAAGAAAATATAACAAGAATAGCTACACTAAACTAAGTCAATTAAGACATCACGAAAGAAAACAGAGATTAAAAATGCCAAGGAAACAATGCAAACAAAAACACAAGTGATGTAATTGAAAGGTATCAACAAGAATCACTACCGAGGTACCACCTCGTAGTCTCATTTCACAAATCAAATCACAGTATTTCCTTATATCACCACGGGAGCCTTACATTCAGTTTTGAAATTCATTTTCCCATAATAGCTACCCGCATTTTAGCCCACCTTATCACACTGGGTGACTTCAAGTAGTTCCCCAACTAGCAACACGCGTATCAATCCCATTTTATCTCACTGCATGCGTATCAACCCCTATCCTTATACTACCACATGCGTATCAACCCCTATCCTTATACCACCACATGCGTATCAATATCACAACATAACACAAATCGCACCTCAAGCGCCCAATACCACAACTTGCCAAAGAAGTCCACAATAATAGTTTTTCCACAATAAATAGCCCATGGCTCAACCACAACAAGAACAAGAGTCTTAACAATAGCAACCAAAAGTGAATAACTCAACAATAATGGTATTTCAACAAATTTACAACTTTGCCTTGATGTGAATTACGGCATTTATAACATCAACTCCAAAATTCAACAATAAGATATTCCAAGAAATAACAACTTCAAGTAAAGGACCTCAACGGTTAAATAATGAATAAGGAATAGAGAAAATAATACATCAACTAAGCATGTGAAGGCAATTAGAAAGTAAGAGATAAGATAAGTATTAACAATGTCAAGTAAAGCTTGTGAAGATAGACTAATGACGATGAATATAATATGTTACAGAAACTCAATTAAAGGCATGGAAAGAATCTACATAGCTAAAACCGGTCAATTACAACATTTAGCCAGTGTACACTCTCGTCACCTTGTGTACACGGCTTCCACATACCACAATTTAACACAAAACAACACCAATCCTAAGGAGTAATTCCCCCACACAAAGTTAGGCAAGACACTTAGCTCAATCCACTAGTAAGCCTTTCCCGCGATTATCCAACTCCAAACGGCTCGAATCTAGAGAAAATAACTTCATACCATAAATACAAACTATAGGAAGATATTCCGAACAATAAAGTTGTAATCTTTAAAGAGAAACAAAAAGTCAACTCAAAAAGTCAACCCCAGGTTCACGTCTCGGAACCCGACCAAACTTACAAAATCCGAACACCTATTCGATAACAAGTTCAACCATAAAATAATTACTCAAACCCGGCCTCAAATCGCCTTTCAAATACCCAAACTTCGGTCTATGAAGTTTCACAAATTTTCCCCAAATTTTCCAACTCAAATCACTAATTAAATGACAAAAATAACGATGGATTCATGTATAATATCTAAATTTGAGTTAAAATCACTTACCCCGATGATTTCCTTGAAAATTCCTCGAATGATCGCCACAAACCAAGCTCTCTAGGTCAAAAGATGAAGAATGAAATAAACCCCCGTCTCTTGCCTTTTTCTGCCAGCGACTTGCACTTATGCGGGAGAAATGTCGCACCTGTGACCCCGTAACTGCGGAAAAATCCATCGCATGTGCGGTTCCCACTAAGGCTAGGTAAATCCGCTTCTGCAGAAAATAGCGCGCACTTGCGCTGTCGTTCCTACAAAACATGGGCGCACCTACGGAGAGTCTCCGCTTCTGCGACCCCAGGTCTGGGCTGGCCCTTTCTGCTTCTTCTCTACTTCACTCGCATCAGGGAGTCTGCACCTGCAGCCACTCCCTCCATAGGAGCGATGACACCGGAACAGCCGAAGCTTTAGCAAAGAACTAAGTCCAAAATTAGCCCGATTTCAATCTGATTCACACCCGGGCCCCCTGGACCCCGTCCAAATATACCAACAAGTTCCAAAACACATAACGGACCTACTTGAGGCCAAAAATCACATCAAACAACATCGATTCTATGAATCGCAACCCAATTCAAGCCTATTGGACTATGAACATCCGACTTCATAAACTAACATTGATTCATGCCAAAACAACTCCGATTGACCTCAAATTTTGCACACAAATCATAAATGACATGACAGACCTTTTCCGAATTCCAGAATCAAAATTTGACCTCGATATCAATAAAAGTCAACTCCCGATCAAGCTTATGAACTTTCCAAACCTTCAACTTTCTAACTTTCCCCAATTCAAGTCGAAGCGACCTACAGACCTCCAAATCAATATTCGGACACCCTCCTAAGTCCAAAATAACCATACGAAGCTATTAAAACAGTCAAAACTCCATTCTGGAGTCGTCTATACAAAGTTAAACTACGGTCAACTCTTTCAACTTAAACTTCCAACTTTGGGACTAAGTGTCCTATTTCACTCTGAAACTCACCCAAACCAAAAACCAAACACCCCGGCAAGTCACATAATCACAATATAACATAGACGAGGCAATAACTAGGTTAACGGGGTTAAGTTCCTCAAAACGACTGGCCAGGTCGTTACACTAGTCTTTGCAAAAACTTGTCATTTTTTAGTTGGATTAGAACACAAAGTTTTTTGGGCGTTGAAAGCACTAAACTTTGATATGACCTTTGCTGGTAAAACTTTATTTTTTCAGGTTAATGAATTAGAATAGCTGAGGTTGGAAGGCTATGAAAATGCTAGAATTTTCAAAGAAAAAAAAATATGGCATGACAATTTGATCCGACAAAAGAGTTTTAAAACTGGATATAAGGTACTTCTTTACAATAGCCGGCTCAGGCTAGTCCTTGGAAAATTAAAATCCATATGGACATGTCCTTACAATGTTACAAATGTCACTTCATAAAGAGCTATTTAGATTTAGCAGATCGGTGGTGGAGACAAATTTAAGGTAAATGGTCCCACGCTTAAATTATATTTTGGAGGGAAATTTGAGAAACAGCCATTAGTTACTCTAATTGAATTAAGAATCAAGTAGAAAAGTCGAGTAGGCGACAATAAACTCAGAACTATATTTTTCTACACGTAGCCATTGAGGGTGAAGCAATGGAGCCTTATAAGTCCCGTATAAATTTGCATAATAAAATTGCTTAACTAATTGATCCAGTTAATACCCAGGTTATTGTACAACTAGAAAATTTTATGAAGGACTCTACAAAAATGGAGTTACCTATACAGGAGTAATTCCATTGTGATCGGTATGCTTAAGCAACTGGTTGGATAACCGTTTAACTGTGAATATTAATTATTTACTCGGGTAATATTTTTGGTTTATATTTAAACCAAGACCAAATGACTAATAAGGTCTTAAATTAGTTAGTCTATTACACATATGTGGTCACAGTTTCTTTCAAGCTTTCTTATGTGATTATAAATTTGAAAGCAACAACAACAACCCAGTGAAAACTCACAAGTGGGATCTAAAGAGGGTAGTGTATATGCAGACCTTACCCCTAGCTCGAGGGGTAGAGAGGTTATTTCCGATAGACCCTCGGCTCAAGAAGACGAAAAGAGATAGTAGATAAGTAGCAACAACAGAAAGCAAAAAAATAATAACAGCATCATTAGAGCCCGAAAATAGATCGAAAAGCAATAAACATAACCAGTAATAAAAGACCAGTACATTAACCACTATGGGATAAAGGAAAAATAGTGTGAACACTACATTAACCACTAGCAGTCTAAGATAAAACACTATCAGACTAGCCTCACACCCGATACGAAGTAGAAAAATGCTCAACTATCTCATAACCTACAACCCTAATGCTTGACCTCCACACCTTTATGTCGAGAGCCATCTCCTCGGAACTCTGAAGTCGTTCCATGTCCTGCCTGATCACCTCTCCCTAATTATTCTTAGGCCGCCCTCTACCTCTTCTCATACCCGCTAAAGCCAATCAGTCACACCTCCTTACTGGGGCATCTAGGCTTCTCCTCTACATGTACCCAAACCATGTAAGCCCAGCTTCCAGCATCTTGTCATCCATGGGAGCGACGCCCACCTTCTCTCGAATATCTTCATTTCTAATCTTATTCAGTCTAGTGTACCCACACATCCATCTCAACATCCTCGTTTTTGCTACTTTCGTCTTTCGAATATGTGACATCACTCTGTCTCCTACAACATGGCCGGTCTAACCACTGCTCTATAAAACTTACCTTTATGTTTTGGTGGAACATTCTTGTCACACGGGACTCGAGATGCCAACCTCTATTTCATCCACCCCACCCTTATACGGTGTGTGACATTCTCATCGATCTCCCCATCTCCTTGGATAATTGAACCAAGGTACTTGAAGCTTTCTCTCTTGGGGATGACTTGTGCGTCAAGCCTCACGACGCCAAAAAGAATTTTATTTTATTTTTACTTGTGTAATAAATTTTTTAACCTATATATATCTTTTAATAATAAATATAAGTATTCTTCAGTTAAATAATTCAATAACTATATATATATATATATATATATATATATATATATAGTTATCTATCTCTTACGTGTTATAAGTTTATACATATAAACAATATTAGTACGAGGTTCTCTAATAAATAAATATATACAAATAGTAATATTTGTATAATGTATTGATATAAATATATAACGGTTATACTTATATACATGTATATATATATATATATATATATATATATATATATATATATATATATATATGAAAGTATCGATTCAAGCATATTTTCTACAAGAAGACGGTCTGGGCCAACTTTGAACTGTATCCACCTTCTTCGGGTCCACCTTATTCCCCTCACTAGACACCACATGGCCCAAAAATGCCATCGAATCAAGCCAAAACTCACACTTGGAGAATTTAGCATGCAGCTTCTTCTCCCTCAGTGTCTGAAGCACGATCCTCAAGTGTTGCTCATGATCATCCCGGCTGCGAGAATACACCAATATGTCGTCAATGAACATGATGATGAATGAATCAAGATACGGCTAGAATACATTGTTCATCAAGTGCATAAAGGTTGTTGGGGCATTGGTAAGCCCAAATGACATTACCAAAAACTCATAGTGACCAAAACGAGTCCTGAAAGCTGTCTTCGGAATATTTGAATCTCGAATCTTCAACTGATGGTACCCAGATATCAAGTCAATCTTTGAAAATATCCGAGCACCTTGAAGCTAATCGAACAAATCATCAATGTGCGGTAGTGGGTACTTGTCTTTTTACTGTAACTATGTTCAGCTGCCTGTAATAAATACACATCCTTATAGAGTTGTCTTTCTTCTTCACAAATAGAACTGGAGCACCCTAAGGTAACACACTCAGCCTGATGAAACCCCTGTCAAGCAACTCCTGATTTTGTTACTTTAATTCCTTCAACTCCACTAGTTCCATAAGACATGGTGGAATAGAAATGGGCTGAGTTCCCGGCACCAGGTCAACACCAAAATCGATATCCCTATCAGGCGGCATGCCCGGTAGGTCTACTGGAAATACATCTGAGAGATCTCTCACTACCAGAACTGACTCAACGGTAGGAGTATCAGCACTAACATCCCTCATAAAGGTTAAATATGCTAAGCACCCCTTCGCAACCATCCGTGTGCCTTCAGGCTAGACACCACCCTACTAGGAATATAATCCAACGTACCTTTCCACTCCAATCTCAATAACCCTGGCATAGGTAGTGTCACAATCGTGGCATGACAATCTAGAATACATGATTGGGCGACAAATAATACATGCCCACAATCACATCAAAGTCCACCATATTGAGTAGCAGAAGGTCAACTCTGGTCTTATAACTCCAAATAGTGACCAAACACGACCAATAGATACGGTCTACCACAATAGAATCATCAACAGGCGTAGACACATAAATAGGGGCACTAAAAGAATCACGAGATATATCCAAATACCAAGTAAAGTAAGATGACACATAGAAATACGTGGAACCCGGAGCAAATAAAATTTATGAATCCCTATAACAGACCGGAACAATACCTGTGATGATAACATTTGATGCAACAGCCTCAATCCTACCTGGAAAAGCATAACAACGGGCCTGGCCTCCCCCTCTAGGATGACCTCTACTCAATTGTCCTCCACCCCTGGCTGGCTGTGCAGGTGGAGTAGAAACTGGAGCAGCAACCATGGCATGTGTACCCTGTGGAGGTCCACCCCTCCTAAGTCTGGGGCAATCCCTCATAATGTGCCTAGTAACACCACACTCGAAACAACCTCTTAGTGGGCGTGGCTGCTGTAACTGAGTCTGACCTGCCGGCAAGAATAGCCGCTGTAAGCACCCCGTGCAGGAGGTGCACTGGAAGATGGTTCTACAACATGAGTACTCTGATGTCCCTGAATAGCTAGGGCACTGCTAGTGGCCTGAAGTGTAGACTAAACTGGTCGAATGATAAAGCCTCTACCATGATACACCTTGCCCCTAGAGTAGGAGACCCCAAATCCTCTAGAACAACGAGGCCTCATGACCTCCCTATCCTCCCTCTCTTGGCCACAAATATGCTCTAAACTCCTAGCAATCTCCACGACCTTCCGGAAAGGAGTATTAGTCTCCAGCTCCCGTACCATCCTGAATCTGAGACCATAACTAGGCCCCTCAATAAATCAGCGGACTCTCTCTGTAGTAGTGGAAACTAAAGTAGGTACATGACGAGACAACTCACTGAACCTCGTAGCGTACTCAGACACGGTCATGGTCCCCTGGCGCAACTTCTCAAACTTTGTGTGCCACGCATCCTTGAGGGTTTGTAGAAAAAACTCCCTCAAAAACAAATCATAAAATTGAACCCAAGTAAGTGGCGCTGCGCCAACTGGACTACTCTTATCATAAGCCTACCACCATCTATGTGATGACCCCCTCAACTGGAAAGTAGTAAGATCAACTCCGCTTACCTCAACTATGCCCATAGAGAGCAAAATATAGTGGAACTAATCTAGAAAAACATGTGCATCCTCATAAACGGCACCGCTGAAAATAGGAGGAAAATACTTCTTGAACTTCTCAAGCCTCTTCTGCTCCTCGTCTAATACCACTGGACTGACCTTAGGTAAACCGCAAGCACAGGTTGTACTGGCATAACACTCGGAGCCAGATCAACATGAGCCTAGTGCTCTAGTGTAAGGGCGGAGGGAGTCTGAGCTCCTCCTCCAGCCTGAGAATTAGCTGGTGCAACTGGGATCAATCCCGCCTGAGCCAAGGTACCAAACATGCTCAGGAACTGTGCTAAATTCTTCTGGAGTCTAGGGTAGTAACAGGCACCTCGGGTGCCTGCCCCCCAACCGGAGTTATTGATGGCCTCATCAGTCGTTGCTCTAGTAGTGCTCTAGTTGTGGCATGTGCCCCACCTCGGCCTCTACCTCAACCCCAGCCTCTCGCGACTCTAGCAGGGGGTGTGGGTGTCCACTCTATATGTGAGAGAATATAAAGACAAAAGCTCAAGCTCAAAAATCAATAAATCTGCACGAAGGAATAAAAAAAGTGAAATTTCCTAACAGCTCCGTAGCCTCTAGAAGATAAGTACAGACATTTGTACTAAAACTGCTTGTGACTCGTAGAACCTATGAACCTAGAGCGTTGATACCAACTTGTCACGGCCCAAAATCTCTCCTTAGGAGTTGTGATGGAACCTAGTCTCCCAACTAGGTAAGTTGGTCACTCGACACTATTTCAAACAATGAAAACATGAATTAACAAAAATGAAGTATAACATGAAAGCGGAAATAAGAGCAATATAGCCCAAAACGGCAAATACTCAACCTAATATCCCAAAACTAGGTGGTACAGAGTCACAAGCTCTAACTGATTACACGAGATCAATCTCAAAATACAAAATGTCTGAAATACATAAACGGTAAAAATGAAATAAGAGGGTGACTCTGAGGCCTGTGATCGAATCATGCAGGGATACCTTGACGTCTTTCGTGTGTGCAATGCCTCACTGCCGATCAGTCTGGTCCGAAGTACCTGGGTCTGCACAAAACAATATGCATAAGCATAGCATGAGTACACCACAATAGATACCTAGTAAGTATCAAGACAAACCTCGGTGAAGTAGTGACGAGGTTCAAGTCGTGTGATACTTACTAGACAAATAACCTATGCAATGAATATATCGAAGAAAACTGGTAACTAAAAAAAATAATCATAACTCCTTTAGAACATATATCAACAATATTGTGTGGTAAATCCCATCAAGAAACATCAAATAGAGGTAAGGCGTGTGATGAAATGTCAAATACATGCATTTATTTCATGTAAGTGCAAAACAGATACTTTCAAAACAATTTTGAAATAAGAATAACAGCCCCATCTCAACACAATCACAACAACAATGAGGACACCCCGAAATATCACATAACATCATCAAAATTCCACCCTTATTACGTCGCATGTGCACATAAAGTGATATGCCACCCTTATTTCGCCACATGCACATATAGCCACCCTTATTTCACCATGTGGGCATCCCAAGATAATGTGACCCTTATTTCACCCCACACGCATAAGCACAGACAAAGAAATCGCACGGCAAAACCTCGTGTTGACACCCCCAATCAATATGCTCAACATGTTCACAAGTGCCACGGTATCACAAAAAAATACTTCCAAGTGCCACAATATCACAACAATAGTACCAAAGTGTCTTTAAAGTATAAGTTCACAACTTTCAAAAATCGTGCAAGAGGACATTACAAATAATCATAGAAGTGGAGGGATGTTCAATAGATAAAGCATGTCTATGGCTAAGTCAATGAAATGAGCATGATCAATTAGTCATAAAGTGATTTCACAAGTTTCATATAAAGTTCATTATCACATTAAGGCATATTAATAGCCTACGGTCTATTCCGGTCAAAACCACACATAGTGCATGTATACACGCCACTTAACACATCATAAAAATCAACAATTGGAGCTATCACTTATGGGGTATTTCCCCCCACACAAGTTTAGGCAAGATACTTACCTCAAACAAGCTAAATCAGTCCACTAATAAGACCTTGCCGCGCAAATCCACCTCTGGACTACTCGAATCTAGCCAAAATAACTTAATATCATAAATAAAAGCCGTACAAAATAACTTCAGATAATAAAGATTCGATCTTTAACTAAAATAAAAAAGTCAACTCAAAAAGTCAACCTCGGTATTGTACCTCAGAACCCGACAAAATTCACAAATTCCGAACTCCAATTCAAATATGAGTCCAACCATACAAATTTCATCCACTTCCAACCACAAATCGACCCTCAAATCATCAAATCTCACTCTCCAACAACATACACTAAAATCACCAAAATTTCACCTTAAATTCACATAAACTAGGTGTAATAATCAATGGGTAATCAATATCTATCATCACAAGTAATTAAACTTCACTTACCTTTTCAATTGCAGCAAAAAGTCTCCCAAAAATCACCCTTAGCCGAGCTCCAAAACTCCCAAAATGAGAAAACACACAAACCCTTCGAATATATGAAATCTGCCAGTGAAATCGCATCAGCAGACACTTAGCTGCTTCTGCGGAGCAGTGGCCGAATCTGAGGCTCCCTCTAAGCGGCCGACCTTCTGATTTTGCTGATCAGTCTTCGCAACCGCGAGTCTGCTTTTACGGACTCCTTTCGCACTTGTGCAAGCGCTACTGCGCACAGCCGTCCGCATCTGCAGACTTTCTCTATAGCCTCCCCCTACACATATGCGATCATAAAGCCGCACATGTGGCTCCGCATCTGCAGTCAAGCCCTCCGTAAGTGCGAATACACCAGGTTCAGTAGCCCTTCAGCCATGAACCACAATATCCAAACAAGACAAAACCAATCTGAAACACACCCGAGGCCCCGGAACCCCAACCAAACATACCAACAAGTCCTAAAATAAAATATGAACCTACTCAAAATCTCAAATCACATCAAATAATACCAAAACCATGAATCGCACCCCAATTCAAGCCTAATGAAACTAATGAACTTTCAACTTCCAAAACTCATGTCGAACTATATCAAATCAACTCCTAAAGACCTCAAATTTTGCATGCAAGTCCAAAATGACACAACAGACCTATTCCAACTCCCGGAACTAAAATTTAAACGCGATATCAACAAAGTCAGCTCCCGTTCAAACCTCTTAACCTTCCAAATCTTCAACTTTCCAACTTTCGCCAAAAAACACCAAACCAACCTATGGACCTATAAATCCAATCCAGACATAGGCCTAAATCCAAAATCACCATACAAAGCTATTGAAACCATCAAAACTCAATTCCGGAGTAGTCGACACAAAAGTTAAACTCCGGTCAACTCTTACAACTTAAGCTTCCAACCGTAGGACTAAGTATCCCAATTCACTCCAAAACCACCCTGAAACCATACCAACCACCCCGGCAAGTCATATAACCACAATTACACATAAGTAAGGCATCAAATAGGGAAAACAGGGCTAAAATACTCGAAACGGCCGACCGGGTCGTTACATTATTATAAGCAATATCATTGATTTCTTAGTAAAGATAATCTCAAGAGGTCCATACTACTTCTTGGAACAATTCATGCACGACATATATTTTGGTCTTATCGTCACTAGCCATAAGTTAGCTAATAATAGAACCTCAAGGAGTATTATTAATTATTTTCTTTCTAGTGAGCAAAGCATAATTATATTAGTAATAAGCAATTACCCATTAGTGAAACATATGTAGAAATTGAGATTTCATTACAAAAATATCGTCAAGTGAATTCAATGATTCCCAACACTTTTAAATATAAATTTTTCAGAAGTTGTTTTTGTTTAAGTAATTTAAAAATTCAAAATCCTATTCTTTTTCATAAATTTAGTTCTCTCAAATAGTATCTAAAATATTACCAGTTTGTAGCATAGATTTTCCGATCTCTGTAGGAAGATATCGTAAACTATACTAAAATTTGAAGGAGAACGAGCTAATATTTCTTATGGACTAAGAGCTCCTCAGTTATTGTTGTTGTTGATCTTGCACAACCACTTTGTCCACAATTATGAATCAATGGCGACATTATGTGTCCACCACCGCTAATTATCACTTCTACTACTGTCAATCACCATAACTAAGCACCTTTACCATTACAATAACCACCATCCAACCACAACCTGTCACGATCCAAACTTCCATCGGAGCCGTGACGATGCCTAACATTGCTTGCTAGGAAAGCCAATAATTTTACAATAACGATAAACTCGAATAACAAAACTTGATAATATCAAAATTGGTAATATAATAAAATATCTGAGAAAAATCAACAATAACACAACTACAACCATCCCAAATATCTGGTGTCAACGAGTACATGAGCATTACAGAATCTCAAAATACATAGCCAAATCCTCAATACAAACTGTCTGAACAATAGAACAGTAATACTAAAAATACAAAAAGAGAACTTTAAGGTCTACGAACGACATAGCAGCTACCTCGTAGTCTCTATAAGTTGGTACCGGTGCAAAGTACAACAATCACCATGCCCAGAAGTAACTAGATCGGCTCATAAAGTGCAGAGTTGTATTATGAGTATAATCAACCCCATGTACTCAATAGGTAATAAACCTAACCTCGGGCTGAAATCAGTGACGAGCTTAGAAGAAATTCAATGTCCAACACTAATAATCAAAAAAAAACTCATAATATAATAAAGACAGTAAAAATAAAAATAACTCAAAAGATATTCTGTTCATCTCGTTCACAACTACGAAAAATTATACATGCTTTCCAAGTATAACAGTCAAAGCACAATCTTTCACCGAAATTTCTACATTGTGAGTTTATCAAGGAAACTGTATTTTTCAAAACTTTAAATAACAGATAAGACATTTTGTTTACCATCTAGCATGAGAAAAATATATCTCTATGCTTACATGTCAAATATACATGCCAAGTCAATAACATCACGGTGAAATCATCAAGTACACTCACTCTCAGCACACTGACGGTGTGTGGCACAAGTTCCCCTCACCATCACACACAACCACATTAAGCATTGTACGGGTTCCTGGCACAATACCCCTTACCAAACCACATATATAACTTTGGCACACACTCAATGTGATATTAGACTCTGTAGGGGAGGATCCTTGCCCAAGCACTAATCAACAATCAATATAACTATTGTGGCGTGCAACTCGATCCAAATATCCTTCTATTGTGGCGTGCAACCCGATCCAATATAAATTCACAATACGGCTCTATGGCCCACATCAGTCATCAACTGCTCAAGTCTCAATGGCTTACAACTTATAGAACTCAGTCCAAACAGTATCACATAAAGGCAACAACAGCATATGATATGCCATACAAATAGTATACAGAGACTGAGATATAATATGCGGATGACGAATTATGATTGAGAATATGACTACAATTAAGGCAAACAACTCAAAATAGCAAGAACAACCCTAACATGTCTCAAAATAATAAGTACAAAGCCTAGACATGATTTTTAACACGACTCGTATCTCAAATCATCATACAAGTAGAGAAAATACGGCTATATCAAGGCCTGAAAGCAAACAAGTCTTATAGTAGCCTAAGATCTACCCTGATCATGAATATCTCAGTGTACACACACACACCCGTCACCTAACACGTGTGTCACCCCCAAAACATCTCAAGTATCATAGTCCAAAGGGATAATTACCCTCAAACAAAGTTTAGATATGTTACTTACCTCCATGCACGTGAATCAATACTCTAAAAAGCACTTCCCACGCAAATCGACCTCCGAGCGACTCAAATCTAGTCAAAGCAACTCAATATAATCACTAGAAGCCATGGGAAACAAGCCCAAACAATAAAGCTATGATCTTGAATCAATTATGCAAAGTCAACCCAAAAAGTCAACCACCGGCTCACACCTCAAAATCCGACAAAACTCATAAATTCTGAACACCCATTTCAATACGAGTCTAAATATATGTGTTCCATCCAATTCCAACCTCAAATCGACCCTCATATCATCAATTTTTACTGTCTAATATCATAATCCATAAATCTCTAAGTTTCACCTTCAATTAACATAAGCTGGGTGTATTAATCCATGGGTAATTAATATCTAACACCAAAATCAAGTAAAGATAACTTACCCCTCTAATTGTAGTGAAAATCCCTCCAACGATCGCCTCTAGCCGAGCTCCACAACTCCAAATAATGAAAAATGACCAAACCCTTCGAAATATAAAGTCTGCCCAGCGAATCCGCATTTGCGGCCCAAATTATCATACATGCGGTATCACATCTGCGTGAAATTCCATCGCAGATGCGAAAGCCACTAATCCTCCCGACCAGCCGCTTCTGCGAACACCAAGTCACATTTACGACTATGATTCTACGGGAGTCCTTGCGCTTTTGCGCCTGCACATCTGTGGACTAAGCCTACCCAACAAGCACCGCATTTGCGTCTATCCTGACCGCTTCTACGGTATCGCACCTGCGGCCCAGCCATCGCAGGTGCAAAAGCACTAGAACTCATAAATTCTTCAGCAATGCCAACATAGTCCAAAATGGTCCAAAATTAATCCAAAACACACCTGAGGCTCCTGGGACCCCGTCCAATCACACCGACCAATCCCAAAACAAAACACGGACCTACTCGAGGCCTCAAATCACACAAAACAACAAAACTATAATTCACACCTCAATTCAATCCTAAGGAACTAATGAATTTCCAACTTTCAAAACTCATGCTGAACCACATCAAATCAACCTGGAATGACCTCAAATTTTTCATGCAAGTCCCAAATGATACAACCAACCTATTCAGACTCCCATAACCACAATCCGAAACCGATATCATCAAAGTCAACTCTCGGTCAATCCTATGAACCTTCTAAACCTTCAACTTTTACCAAAAAGCACCAAATCAATCTACGAACACCCAATCCCAAATTCAGACACACGCCTAAGTCCAAAATCACCATACAAACCTATTAAAACCAAACACCATTCAGGGGTCGTCTATACAAAGTCAAACTCCGGTCAACTCTTATAACTTAAGCATCCAACCTTGAAACTAAGTGTCCCAATTCAAAACTCCCCTGAAACTAACCAACCGACCCCAAAAGTTACATAATCATAAATGCACATGTATAAAGCATAAAATAGGGGAAACAGGGCTAAACTACTCAAAATGATCGGTCGGGTCTTTACATTCTCCCCCTCTTAAACAAACGTTTATCCTCATATGGGTCTAGAATCTAACATAGGGTCTCAAAAATGAGAGGATATATGCTCTGCATCTCATGCTCGGTCTCTCATTTAGCCTTCTCGACCGGCTGACCCCTCCAATGAACCTTCACCGATGTTATATCTTCGACCTCAACTTTTAAACCTGTCGATTCAAAATCACCACTGCTCCACATCATAAGTCAAATCCTCGTCCAGCTGTACTATGCTAAAGTATAGTACATGTGACGGATCCCCATAATAATTTCGGAGAATGGAAACATTAAACACTAGGTGAACTCCCGATAAACTAGGTGGTAAGTCAAGTCTGTAGGCCACCACTCCAACTCTTTCTAGAACCTCAAAAGGACCAATATACCTAGGGCTCAACTTTCCCTTCTTCCCAAACCTCAACACACCCTTCGTAGGTGAAACTCTGAGTAGAACCTTCTCACCCACCATATATTCCTCATTATGAGCTTTCCTGTCTGCATAACTCTTCTACCTGGACTGCGTTGTACGAAGCTGCTCCTGAATCAACTTTATCTTCTCCAAAGCATCATAGACCAAATCAGTGCTCAATAACGCAGCCTCCCCGGGCTCAAACCAACCAAGGAGATAACAACATCGCATCTTATATAAGGCCTCATACGAAGCCATATGGATACTCGACTGATAGCTGTTGTTGTAGGCGAACTCTACTAATGGTAGAAACTGATCCCATGATCCCCTGAGATCAATGACACATGCTCGTAACATGTCCTCCAATATCTGAATAGTACGCTGGGATTGCTTGTCTGTCTGGGGATGAAATGTTATACTAAGCTCGACCTGTGTGAATAACTCATATTGCACTACTCTCCAAATCTGAGATAATAGACACAAGAACACCATGAAGACAAACAATCTCATGAAGATAAATCTTAGCCATTTGCTTTGTACAATAGGTAGTCATGGATAGAATGAAGTGTGACGACTTGGTCAGCATGTCCATAATGACCCACACAGCATCAAATCTCCTCAAGGTCCGTGGAAGTCCAACTACAAAATTCATAGTGATACGCCTCACTTCCACTCTGGAATGTCTAGCCTCTGAAGCAAACCACCTAGTCTCTGGTGCTCATACTTCATATGTTGATAGTTCAAACATCGAGCAACATACTCAACAACATCCTTCTTCATCCTCCGACACCAATAGTGTTGCCTCAAGTCCTAGTACATCTGTATGGCACCCGGGTGAATGGAATATCGTGAACTATGGGCCTCCTCAAGTATAAACTCACATAACTCATCCATATTAGGCACACAAATACCGCCTTGAAGCTTCAATACCCCATCATCACCTATAGTAACCTCCTTGGCATCACTGTGTTGTACCATGTCCCTTAGGACAAGCAAGTGGGGATCATCATACCGATGTGCCTTGATGCGCTCAAACAAAGATGACAGTGATACAACACACTCAAGAACCCTGCTAGGCTCCGAAATATCCATCCTCATGAACTTGTTGGACAAAGCCTGAACATCCAAGGCTAACGGTCTCTCCTTAAGTGGAATAAAAGCAAGACTCCCCATGCTCTCCGCCTTCCTACTCAATGCATCAGCCACCACATTGGCCTTCCCCGGATGATAAACAATGGTAATATCATAGTCCTTCAGTAGCTTTAACCATCTCTATTTCCTCGAGTTTAGATTCTTTTGCTTCAATAAGTGCTGGAGACACCTGTGATCCGTGAGCACCCCACAAGACACGACATAAAGATAATGCAGCCAAATCTTGAGCACGTGAATAATGGTTGCTAACTCCAAAGCGTGCAATAGGTAGTTCTTCTCATGGGGCTTCAACTTATGCGAATCATAAGCAATCACTCTCCCCTATTGCATCAACACGCACCCAATGCCAATCCGTGAAGCATCACAATAGACTATATAAGAACCTGATCCCGAAGACAAAACCAGAATTGGAGTTATAGTCAAAGCAGTCTTGAGCTTCTGAAAGCTCTCCTCACACTCATCTTACCAGTTGAATGGGGCACCCTTCTGCATCAGTTTAGTCAATGGGGCTTCTATAAATGAAAACTCCTCCACAAAACGGCAATAATACCCAACCAACCCAAGGAAACTCTGGATCTCAGTAGCTGTAGACACTCTGGGCCAACTCTGAACTGCCTCAACCTTCTTCGGATCTACCTTAATCCCTTCAATAGATACCACATGACCCAAGAATACCACTGAGTCTAACTAAAACTCTCACTTGGAGAATTTAGCATATAGCTTCTTCTCCTTCAAAGTCTAGAGCACGATCCTCAAGTGTTGCTCATGATCCTCCCAGCTGCGAGAATACACCAATATATCATCACTGAAAACTACGATGAAAGCATCTAGATAAGGCTAAAGCATGTTGTTCATCAAGTGCATGAAAGTTGTTGGGGCATTGGTCAACCCAAACGACATTACCAACAACTCATAATGACCATAACGGGTCTAGAAAGCAGTCTTCAAAAACTCTGAAGCCTTGATCTTCAACTGATGTTACCTCGATCTCAAATCAATCTTCAAGAACACCCTAGCACCTTGAAGCTGATCAAATAAGTCATCAATACACGGTAGTGGGTACTTGTTCTTGATAGTAACCTTGTTCAACTGCCTGTAGTCAATGCACATCCTCATAGAACCATCTTTCTTCTTCATAAATAGCATTGGTGCACCCCAAGGCGACACATTGGGTCTAATGAAACCCTTATCAAGAAATTCATGTAACTGTTCCTTCAATTCCTTCAACTCCACTGGTGCCATTCAATATGGTGGAAAAGCGATAGGTTGAGTGCATGACACCAAATCAATACCAAAATAAATATCCCTGTCAAGTGGCATGCCCGACAGGTTTGCTGGAAACACATCGGTGAACACCCTCACTACCAGAACTGACTCAACGGTAGGAGTATCAGCACTCGAATCCCTCACAAATACTACGTCCGACAAGAACCCTCTCTCTACCATCCGCTAAGCATTTAGAAAAAATACCACTCTAGTAGGAACATGACCCAAGGAACATCTCCACTCCACCCTAGGCAACTCCGGCATCACCAACGCCATGGTCTTAGTATGATAATCAAGAGTAGAATGATATGGTGACAACCCATCCATGCCAAAAATCACATCAAAATCCACCATGTTGAGAAATGAGAGATCAACTCTTGTCTCATAACCCTCAATAGTCACCACAAAAGACTGATATATACGGTCCACCATAATAGAATCACCCACCAACGTACATATATGAACAGACATATCTAAAGAATCATGAGGCATATCCAAATAATTATCAAAGTACGATGACATATATGAATGAGTAGAACTAGGGTCAAAAAACACTGAAGCATCCCTATGGCACACGAAAATAATACATGTGATCACGGCGTCAGAAGCAACTACCTCTGGTATGGCGGGAAATGCATAGCAACGAGCATGTCCACCACCTGACTAACCTCCCCCTCTAGGGCGACCTCGTCCTATATGACCTCCACCCCGAGCTGGTTGAGCGGGTGGTGTAGCAACTGGTGTGAAAGTCATATCCTAGCCTCCCTGCTACACGGAACCTCCGTGAAAATGGGGGAAATACCTTCTCACATTCCCCAACTCCCCACATTTGTAGCGACCTCGAATCGGGAATGACTGTGGGGTCTAAATCGAACACCGTGAACCAGAATAACCGCTGGAAGAGCACGGCATTGACGAACCCTGAACTGATAGAGTGTGATAAGAGCTTTGAGCTAGAAGTGCACTGAATGAAGACTATATTGAAGCTCCTCAATTTAGAGGTGGAGAATAATAAACTGGTCTGCTAGATTGGCCCCTCACAAACCAACCTCGTCCACCAGATGAAGAAGCATTGAATCCTCCAAAATGACGAGGCCTCTTATTAAAGGCCGTCTCCCTACTCTAACCACTGATACGCTCGATCCTCCTAGTGATCTCCACAACCCGAGTAAAAGAAATATCATCCTTGGTCTCTCTGGCCATTTGTAGCCTGATACCATATGTAAGACCATCTATAAACCTTCGCACCCTCTTCCTCTATGTAGGGATCAGGATAGCTCCATGGTGTGATAAATCCACAAACCTAGTCTCATACTGAGTAACTGTCATGCTACCCTGATGAAGGCGCTCAAACTAACTGCAGAAGTCCTCTCTTTTAGTGAAGGGAATGAACTTCTCTAAGAACAATTGTGAGAACTAGGCCCAAGTGAGAGGAGGTGAACATGTTGGTCTTCCCCGAACATACTCCTGCCACTAGCTATTGGCAGAGCCATGCATCTGAAACACTGAGAAGTCAAGTCTGGTGGACTCCACTATAGCCATGTTGCACATTACCTCATGGAACCGGTCCAAGAAATCCTGGGGGGCCTCAGAAGTTGTACCACCAAAACGAGTGAAAAATAACTTGGTGAACTTATCCAACCTCTTCAGCCCCTCTGCTGATATTGTGGGTCTCTCTCCGAGCTATGTAGCAATAACAGGCTGAACTGCCCCAATTAGAGTCTGATACTAGTGAGCCATCTGCTCTGGAGTGTGGATAGCGAGAGTTTGAGCTCTCCCCTAGCATGAAAAATGGTTGGTGCTACAGGAAATATATCGGCCTGGACCACACTCTCCATAAGACCAACCAAGCTGACAAGGGCGTCCTAAAGTACTGGGGTAGCAATGAGCCCCTTTAGGACCTGAGATGGTCCTATTGGCTTGGTCGGAACAAGGGTCTCCTCATCCTGCTCAATCTAAGGCTCGACATAAGGTGTCGGTGCGCGTGCTAGGCTGATCTCTAGCTCTAGCTCGGCCCCGGCCTCTACCCCTGATAGTGGCTGCAGTCTGGGGCTCTATCTCCCGATCAACTAAACGTGTCATCTCCATCTGTGAGAGAATAGAAGTTCGAACTTTGGAATTAAAAAATCCCCACGATAAGAATGCAAGAAAGTGAAGTTTTCTAATAGTTCGGTAGCCTCTCAAACATAAGTACAGATGTCTCCGTACCAATCCGCAAGACTACTAAACTTGCTCATGACTAGTGAGACCTAGGCAATCTAGTACTCTGATACCAACTTGTCATGACCCAAATTCCCAACGGAGTCGTGATGACGCCTAACACAGCTTGCTAGGCAAGCCAACAATTTAACAATAATAATAAACTCGAATAACAAAACGTAATAATCTCAATAACGGTTATATCATAAAATATCTGAGAAAAATCAGCAATAACAAAACTACAACCATCCCAAAGATTCAGTGTCAACAAGTAAATGAGCACTACATAATCTCAAAATACATAGCCAAATCCTTAATATAATTTGTTTGAATGATAGAACATTGACAACAGAAATAAACAAAGAGAACTTCAAGGTCTGCGAACGACATAGCAGCTACCTCGTAGTCTCCACAAGCTGGTACCGGTGCGAACTTGAGCAATAACCATGCCCAGAAGTACCTAGATCTGCACATAAAGTGCAGAGTATAGTATGAGTACAATCGACCCCATGTACTCAATAAGTAATAAACCTAACCACGGGCTGAAAGCAGTAATAAGCTCAGAAGAAAGTCAGTGTCCAACACCAATAATCAATAACAACTCATAATATAATGAAGACAGTAAAAGTAAATAACTTAAAAGATATCATGTTTAGCTCGTTTACAATTACGAAAAATTGTACATACTTTCCAAGTATAACAGTCAAAGCACAATCTTTTACCGAAATTTCTAAAATGTGAGTTAATCAAGGAAACTATTATTTTCCAAACTTTCAACTACAAACAAGACATTTCGTTTTCCTGCTAGCACAAGGAAAATACATCTCTATGCCTACATGTCAAATATACATGTTAATTCAATAACATCATGGTGAAATCATTAAGTACACTCATACTTCATTTGCTTGCACTTAATGGATGTCTGAATCTTAATCATTCAGATCTCAGACATTAAGTTCATTTGTTTTTAAAGTCTGAATCTTAATAATTCAGATCTTAATCATTAAGTTTGTTTGTTTTTTACTTCACAACTACTTAATGAGTCTAAATAGGTCAGTAGGATTAAGATTTATAACAAAGATTTAATTTTATTAAGATGCTATCATCCATATTCATTAGTAATTACCACCACTGCCTACCATTATCAACTATTACCATGCCACCCGCCACCACCATACTCAACCACCACCACTACTACCTCCTCCTCCTCCTCAATCATAGTCGCCACCATTTTCGACAACTACAACCTAGAATACCCACTTCCCCCAACACCATCGTGCTCATCCACCTCAACTACCATAACTAACCACCCATCACCATCAACAACCATAGTCATCACTTTCCACTATTATAAACTACCACCACCTTTCTCAATCACAACCACAACCACCAACACCACCCACTATTATTTAATTATTACCACCTACCACCACCATTCTCACCAATAATTGTCATCACTACCAATTACCACTAATTAGTACTCAGAACCACCACCATCAACCACAACCACTACCA
Source organism: Nicotiana tomentosiformis (assembly GCF_000390325.3). Taxonomy (NCBI): domain Eukaryota; kingdom Viridiplantae; phylum Streptophyta; class Magnoliopsida; order Solanales; family Solanaceae; genus Nicotiana; species Nicotiana tomentosiformis. The sequence goes on along the minus strand of NC_090814.1, from coordinate 24,399,546 downwards.
AACACCACCTCTAGTCAGCATTCACAAGTACCACTATTAGTCATCACCACATCTAGTCAGCATTCACAAGTACCACCATTAGCCATCGCCACCACTAACTGCCATATTTTTAAATATATATATTTTATTAATAGAATATTAGATTAATTAGTATTTTATTTGAAATTTATGTTTATTACTTATCAAATAAAGATAAATTTTACACACTTAGATGTTAAAAAATAAGCAGTCTTAATAATTTAGTATTTAGATCTTAATACACATCTTGATATTCAGATGAGCATTCAGATTCGAACGTCTTAATCTTTAAAAAACAAATGAGGCCTCACTCTCAGCACACTCACGGTGTCTGGCACAAGTACCCCTTACCATCACACGCACAACCACACTCAGTATTGTACGGGTGCCTATCACAATGCCCCTCGACAAAGCACATATATAAATTTGTGTCTGCGCTCACTGTGATATCAGACTCCAAATGGGTGGATCCTTGCCCAAGTGCTAGTCAACAATCAATATAATCATTGCGACGTGCAATCCAATCTAAATATCACTCTCTTGTGGCATGTAACTCGATCCAATATAAATTTACTATACGGTTCTATGGCCCATATCAGTCATCAACCGCTCAAGTCTCAATGGATCATAAATCATAGAACTCAGTCCAAATAAAATCACATATAGAAGGAAACAACATCATGTGATTTTACATACAAATAGTATACAGGGACTGAGATATAACATGAGGATGACGAATTATGACTGAAACTATGACTACTATTAAGGCAAACAGCTCAAAACAATAAGAACAGCCTTATCATGTATCAAACAAATAAACACATAGCCTAAACATGATTTTTAACATGAATCGTAGCTCAAATGATCATACAAGTAGAGAAAATGCGGATATAACGAGGCATGAAAGCAAACAAGTCTTATAGTAGCCTAAGTCTACCCGGATCATAAATACCCCGGTGTATACCCACATGCCCATCACCTAGTACGTGCATCACTCACAAAACATCTCAAGTATCATAGTCAGCACGATAAGAATGCAAGAAAGTGAAGTTTCCTAATAGTTCGGTAGCCTCTTGAAGATAAGTACAGACGTCTCCGTACCGATCCGCAAGACTCTGCTAAACTTGCTCATGACTCGTGAGACCTAGGAAATCTAGTACTCTGATACCAACTTGTCATGACACAAATTCCCAACGGAACCATGATGACGCCTAACACAACTTGCTATGCAAGCCAACAATTGAACAATAACAATAACCTCGAATAACAAAACTTAATAATCTCAACAACAATAATATCATAAAATATCTGAGAAAAATCAACAATAACACAACTAGAATCGTCTCAAAGATTCGGTGTCAACGAGTAAATGAGCACTACAGAATCTCAAAATACATAGCCAAATCCTCAATACAAACTATCTGAATGATAGAACATTGATAACAGAAACAAACAAAGAGAACTTCAAGGTCTGCGAACGACATAGCAGCTACCTCGTAGTCTCCACAAGCTGGTACCAGTGCGAACTCTAGCAATAACCATGCCCAGAATTACCTAGATCTGCACATAAAGTGCAGAGTATAGTATGAGTACAATCGACCCCATGTACTCAATAAGTAATAAACCTAACATCGGGCTGAAAGCAGTGATAAGCTCAGAAGAAAGTCAGTGTCCAACACCAATAATCAATAACAACTCATAATATAATGAAGACAGTAAAAGTAAATAACTCAAAAGATATCATGTTTAGCTCGTTTACAATTACGGAAAATTATACATGCTTTCCAAGTATAATAGTCAAAGCACAATCTTTTACCGAAATTTCAAAAATGTAAGTTAATCAAGGAAACTATTATTTTCCAAACTTTCAACTACAAACAAGACATTTCGTTTACCAGCTAGCATGAGGAAAATACATCTCTATGCCTACATGTCAAATATACATGTTAATTCAATAACATCATGGTGAAATCATCAAGTACACTCATACTTCATTTGTTTGCACTTAATGGATGTCTGAATCTTAATCATTCATATCTCAGACATTAAGTGCATTTATTTTTAAAGTCTGAATCTTAATTATTCAGATCTTAATCATTAAGTTTGTTTGTTTTTTTACTTCACAACTACTTAATGAGTCTAAATAGGTCAGTAGGATTAAGATTTATAACAAAGACTTAATTTTATTAAGATGCTATCATCCATATTCATTAGTAATTTTCACCACTGCCTACCATTATCAACTATTACCATCCCACCCGCCACCACCATACTCAACCATCACCACCACCACCTCCTCCTCCTCCTCAATCATAGTCGCCACCATTTTCGACAACTACAACCTAGAATACCCACTACCCCCAACACCATCATGCTCATCCACCTCAACTACCATAACTAACCACCCATCACCATCAATAACCATAGTCATCACTTTCCACTATTATAAACTACCACCAACTTTCTCAATCACAAACACAACCACAACCACCAACACCACCCACTATTATTTAATTATTACCACCTACCACCACCATTCTCAACCATAATTGTCATCACTACCAATTACCACTAGCTACTACTCAGAACCACCACCATCAACCACAACCACTACCAACCACCACCTCTAGTCGGCATTCACAAGTACCACTATTAGCCATCACCACAATTAACTACCATATTTTAAATTATATATATATATATATATATATATATATATATATATATATATATATATATATATATATATATATATATATATATATATAGAGAGAGAGAGAGAGAGAGAGAGAGAATATTAGATTAATTAGTATTTTATTTGAATTTTATGTTTATTACTTATCAAATAAAAATAAATTTTATACATTCAAATGTTAAAAAACAAACATTTTTAATAATTATTATTCAGATCTTAATACACATCTTGATATTCAAATGGGCATTCAGATTCGAACGTCTTAATCTTTAAATAAACAAATGAGGCCTCACTCTCAGCACACTCACGGTGCCTGGCACAAGTGCCCCTCATCAAAGCACATATATAACTCTGTGTTTGCTCATTGTGATATCAGACTCCAGAGGGGTGGATCCTTGCCCAAGTACTAATCAACAATCAATATAATTATTGCGGCGTGCAATCCAATCTAAATATCACTCTGTTGTGGCATGTAACTCGATCCAATATAAATTTACTATACGATTTTATGGCCCACATCAGTCATCAACCACTCAAGTCTCAATGGATCACAACTCATAGAACTCAGCCCAAACAAAATTACATATAGAAGGCAACAACATCATGTGATTTGACAAACAAATAGTATACAGAGACTGAGATATAACATGCGGAAGACGATTATGACTGAAACTATGACTACTATTAAGGCAAACAGATCAAACAATAAGAACAACCCTATCATGTATCAAACAAATAAACACATAGCTTAGACATGATTTTTAACACGAATCGTAGCTCAAATGATCATACAAAGTAGAGAAAATGTGGATATAACGAGGCATGAAAGCAAACAAGTCTTATAATATCCTAAGTCTACCCAAATCTTGAATACCCTGGTGTACGCACACACGCCCATCACCTAGTACATGCATCACCCCAAAACATCTCAAGTATCATAGCCCACAGGGATAATTACCCTCAAACCAAGTTTAGATATGTTACTTACCTCATAGAGCATTAAACAATACTCTAAAAATTTCTTCCCATACGAATCGACCACCGAGCTACTCGAATCTAGTCAAAGCAACCCAATATCTTCAATAAAAGCCATAGAAAACAAGTTCAAATAATAAAGCTATGATCTTGAATCAATTATGCAACATCAACCCAAAACTTCAACCCTAGACCCGCAATAACCCAATAAACTCATAAATTCTGAACATGCACTCCAATACGAGTCCAAATATATATATTTCATCAAATTCCAACCTCAAATCAACCATCAGATCATCAATTTTTACTCACTAATATCATAGTCCAAAAATCCCCAAATTTTACCTTTAATTCACACAATCTAGGTGTATTAATACATCGATAATTAATATCCAACACTAAAATCAAGTAAATATTACTTACCCCTTAAATTATCGTGAAACGCCCTCTAAATATCGCCTCTAGCCGAGCTCCATAACTCCAAATAATGAAAAATGACCAAACCTTTCGAAATATAAAGTCTGCCCAGAGATTCCGCATTTGCGGTCCAAATCATCGCACCTGCGGTATCGCATCTGCGAAAATTCCATCGCAGATGAGAAAGCCACAAACCTCACGACCAGCCGCTTCTGCGAACACTAAGCCGCATCTACGGCTCCGCTTATGTGGGAGTCTTGAGCTTTTGCACCTGCGCATTTGCGCTCCACTATCTGCATCTTGATGGTAGGCTTTAATCCCATATTTTGCATAATTGATGGTACTCTAATTCACTGCACTTTACTCGTTTTGAGCTTTAAATGGGAGTGTTTTGCATTTATTATGTGTTTTATGCCTTATAGGAGTGATTCCGAGTAAAGTAGATGTTGTGGAGCTAATTTGAGATATTTGGAGCTTTGAAGTCTGAGTAAAAGCCCAAGGGATTAAGTCTGGATCGTGTTCGGGGGTCGAGGACCAAGTATGGACGTCAAAAATGAAGCAAAAAGCCGTACTATGAGAATTTCCCACTGCCGCAGTGCGTGGAGCGCCGCGGCTGCCTATTTTCTATTACCTGACAGATGTTGAACTCTCTGGATTTTTCCACTAATGCTCTGTATGGCGCATCTCCCAATGCAAAACGCCTATGTAGTTTTTACATAGTAAATATCCTATTTCGGCTAGGAAAAGTTGATTTCATCTGGGGCCGACCCTACTTGATATAAATACTAGGAAAATGTTATTTTCTGGACTTTTGACACATATCGACCTAAGGAGGCTAAGGAGGAGTTGGAAGAACACGAGCACAAGGATTTCATCATTCCTTCCTCACTCAAGACTCGAGTTTGGATTGAATTTATTTTTTCCTCTACTTTAATTTTATTTGTGATGAATTGCTCCATATATATGGAGTAGTTCTCTTTGGGGTTTGATGGATTTGGTGCATTGATGATTGTTTGTGGATTATAACTCTAGTTTTATGTATTGAAGCACTTTTGGATGATTTAATTGTTGCATCTATACTCACTAGTTCATGTAATCGAGAGAGGCATAACTTATGATATCTTTGCATTATATTGTTGGTTGAGTTCATAGATTCTTCTTAGTAATTGAAAGAGCCTAGTTGAATCATTTATTAAACCTAGTTAGGAGGATAATCGATAGAGGTTCTCCTAAAGACTAATCCACTACGCAGTCTTGCATATCTTCACGTGCTTAAATTGGTTCATCTTTTGAGGTTAAGACTTAATCGAGAGAGAGGGTTTTGCTGAATGTTTGAACGAATAATTGAGTAAATTCGAAAGACTCACTTAAACATTAAGAGTGAATTAGCTAGAGTTAGATCCCAAACAATTATCTTGCACCTATCCTATCACAACCCTATCTTCTCCCATTGATAACCATCTTTGCTTATTCCTTGTTTTGATTGTCATTAGTCAATAGCTTTATACTCTTAGTTAATTCTAGTTAGACATCTTATAAATCTTAACTGTTGATCATCTTGGATAGCAACCAATCTAGAAGCTATGAGAATACTATTTAAATCTAATCCCTGTGAATACGATATTTTACTATACTATCTTTGATTAGCTAGCATAATTTAGGTGTTGTGTTTCAAGCTCATCAAATTTTGGCGTCGTTGTCGGGGATTGGCAATCACTAGTGTTTGAAATAGTTTGTAGTGCTAATTCAAGAATTTTTATTTTTATTTTATTTTTCCCTTTTTACATTTGGCATTCTTTGACTGTGCGCAGGTTACAGGTTAGATTGTGCATGACTCGAGCTTCTACAAAAGAAGTGCTACCATACGATCCGGAGATAGAAATACAACTGCGACAGCTGAGGAAGTAAAGAAATCTCATCGAGACGTTAGAAAAGTTAGGCAATCCTCAACCAAAGAAACTATGGCTGGAAACGTTGATGATAATGTAGATTTGGCTGCAAGAGAGGCAACCCAACAACGAGAAAAAGTTGCACGGGATGCTGAGGAAGTAGCTATTATAGATGCACATATTATCTATGAAGAAGAGAGGGGTCAGATAATTGCTCAGAATCAACCCTTGGCTACAGACCAGTTCGGAAATATAGCTCCCATGCCTGGGAAATCACTAAGCGATTATGCTAGACCGGTCTAAAATCAAGGCATATCAAGTGTTAGACCGCCTCCAATTGTAGCTAACAATTTCAAATTGAAGCAAAGATTGCTTCAAACCCTTCAGAATTGTTGTGTCTTCAGAGGGAAGGTAAACGAAGATCCAAATACACATCTAATGGACTTCGAAGTGATTATGAACGCCTTTCAATATAATGGTATGTCACAAGATGCAGTGTACTTAAGGAATTCCCCTTCAAACTCAAAGATGATGCAAAGTAGTGGCTTCGAAGCTTGCCCGCGGGCTCAATCAGAACATGGGAGGAGATGACCAGGAAATTCCTTGATAAATATTTCTCTTTAGCTAAAACAGGAAAGTTTAGAAGAGAAATCCATAACTTCTGCAAGAAAGAGAATGAGACTATGTTTGAGGCGTGGGAGAGGTTTAAGGAGATTGTTAGAAAGTGTCAACATAGTGGAATTAAACTCTGGATGCAACTCTAGGACTTTTGGGATGGATTGACACCGGCCTCGTGTAGAACATTGAGCAATGGAATTGGAGGCCCTTTGATGAAGAAGACTCTAGAGGAGATAGTCACAATTCTTGATGAGTTATCTTAAGATGCAAATCAGTGGCCCTCTGAGAGTGCTGAAAAAGAAGATTGACCGGTGTTCACCAAGTTGATACTAACACATCTGTACAGGTACTGCTTGATGCTATGGCTAAAGAAATAAGGAAGCCGACCTTGGCTACAATACAAAGTGAGCCTCATGCAGCCTGTCATATATGCGGAAGAGGATACCCTACTCATGAGTGTCAAGCCTCAACTGAGGAAGTGAATGTTGTGGAAAATTACAACTTTAATGCAATGGGTCAGAAATACCCCGATTTTCATGGATTTCGCTTGGGGGTACTGCAAATGCATGGCAACAAAACAACCCCAGATTTCAGGGACAAGGAGCTCCTGTTTATATGAATAAGTCGAGGCAGCAATTTCAGCCTCAACAGCCCAATCGGCCTAGCCTAGAAGATCTCATGAAGGCATTCATTGTGAAAACTGGTGAAAGATTTGAAGTACAGGGGGCAACAATTCGAAATTTGGAGAAGTAAGTGAGACAGATTGCAACTATATTATCTGAAATAATTCTAGGCACTCTTCCTGCTGAAAGTGAAAGAAATCCCAAAGAAACAGTAAATATTGTAACCTTGAGAAGTGGGGAAGTGTTGAAAGACCCCACCCCGATCCAAAAAGAGGTGAAAGTTTAAGTGTGGGGTGTTGATGGTAGGCTATAATCTCGTATTTTAGTCGCTTATTGCACTCTAATTCACTGCACTTTACTCGTTTTGAGCTTTAATTGGGAGTGTTTTGCACTTATTATGTGTTGTATGCCTTGTAGGAGTGATTTCGAGTGATGTAGATGTTGTGGAGCTAATTCGAGCTATTGGAGCTTTGAAGTCTGAGTAAAATCCCAAAGGATTAAGCCGGGATCGTGTTCGGGGGTCGAGTACCAAGTTTGGATGTCAAAAATCAAGCAAAAAGTTATACTCTAAGAATTAAACACTGTCGTGGCGCGTGGGGCGCCGCAACTGCCTATTTCCTGTTGCCTGACAGATATTGAGCTCTCTAGATTTCCCTACTAATGCCCCGCGTGGTGCGTCGCCCTATGCGGTGCGCCTGTGTATTTTTTATAGAGTAAATATCCTATTTCGGCAAGGAAAAGTTGATTTCGTCTAGGCCCGACCCTACTTGGTATAAATACATGGGAAAATATTATTTTCTAGACCTTTGATACATATTCAACCTAAGGAGGCTAAGGAGGAGTTGGAATAACACGAGCACAAGGATTTCATCATTCCTTCCTCACTCAAGACCCGAGTTTGGATTGAACTTATGTTTTCCTCAACTTTAATTTTATTTGTGATGAATTGCTCCATATCTATGAAGTAGTTCTTTTTAGGATTTGATGGATTTGGCGTATTTATGATTATTTGTGGATTATAACTCTAGTTTTATGTATTGAAGCATTTTTAGACGATTTAATTGTTGCATATATACTCACTAGTTCATGTAATCTAGAGAGGCATAACTTGTGATATCTTTGCATTATATTGCCGGTTGAGTTCATAGATTCTTCTTAGTAATCGAAAGAGGCTAGTTGAATCATTGATTAAACCTAGTTAGGAAGATAATCGATAGAGGTTCTCCTAAAGACCAATCCACTACGTATTCTTGCATATCTTCATGTGCTTAAATTGGTGCATCTTGTGAGGTTAAGACTTAATCGAGAGAGGAGTTTTTACTGAATGTTTGAACGAATAATTGAGTGAATTCGAGACTCTCTTAAACATTAGAAGTGAATTACCTAGAGTTAGATCCTAAACAATTATCTTGCACTTATCCTATCACAACCCTATCTTCTCCCATTGATAACCTTCTTTGCTTATTCCTTGTTTCGATTGTCATTAGTCAATAGCTTTAGATTCTTAGTTAATCTTATAAATCTCAATTGTTGATCATCTTGGATAGCAACCAATCTAGAAACTACGATAATACTGTTTAAATCCAATCCCTATGGATACGATATTTTACTATACTATCTTTGATTAGCGAGCATAATTTAGGTGTTGTGTTTCGAGCTCGCCATATCTGCAGACTCAGCATACTCAGCAAGCACCGCATTTGTAGCCACCCTAACCACTTCTGTGGTCTCGCACCTGCGGCCCAGCCATCGCAGGTATAAAAGCATCAGAACTCAAAAATTCTTCAGCAATGCCAACATACTCTAAAATAGTCCAAAATCAATCTGAGACACACCCGAGCCCCCGGGACCCCGTCCAACCACACCGACCAATCCCAAAATATAAAACGAACCTACTCGAGGTCTCAAATCACGCAAAACAATATCAAAACTACGATTCACACATCAATTCAAGCCTAAGGAACTAATGAACTTCCAACTTCCAAAACTCATGTCGAACCACATCAAACCAACCCGGAATGACCTCAGATTTTGTATTCAAATGCCAAATAACACAACGGACCTATTCCAACTCCAGGAACAACAATTCAAACCCGATATCATCAAAGTCAACTCTCGGTCAAATATATGAACCTTCCAAACCTTCAACTTTTTAACTTTCGCCAAAAGTACCAAATCGGTCTACGGACCTCCAATCCAAAATTCGGACACACGCCTAAGTTCAAAATCACCATACAAACCAATTGAAACTATCAAAAAACCATTCTGGGATTGTCTATACAAAAGTCAAACTCTTGTCAACTTTTACAACTTAAGCATCTAACCTTGAGACTAAGTATTCCAATTCAATCCAAAACTCCCCCGAAACCAACCAACAAACCCCACCAGTCATATAATCACAAATGCACACGTGTAAAGCATCAAATAGTTAAAACGGGACTAAAATACTTAAAATGATCGGTCGGGTCGTTACACAACCACCAGCACCGGCCACCGTCAATAACTACCACATTAATCAACTCCACCATCATAACTTTCGCTACTCTCGATCACCACCACTACAATAATCACCTTCACCATCAAACTATCACCACTATCAACTGCCACCACCAACCTCTATCACTACTACCATCAACCACCACCAACCAGACAACCACTATCACTAACTATCTTCACCATTATAGCCACCACTATTGTCAACCACAACCAGCTCTCCAACACAATCACCACATCGCACAACTGCCGCCACCACTATTGTCACCACTCTCACTGCACAACCACCACTATTAGCCACTACTATAAAACTATCACCACCAATCACTACCTTACGTTCTAATATTTTGATGATGCAATATTAATTTATTTTATTTAAAAAAATTATTTATTAATTTTAATAAAGATAATATAAACTTTGAGATGTTTAAAAAGAAAATGTTTTAATCATTTATTATTTAAATTTAAATACAACGTCTTAATATTTATATGTGTCGAATACATACATCTTGCTCTTAAAAAGAAATCCTTGGAAGAACCTTCTTACTAGCCAAATCAAATGGTCAAGTTTTATAAATAAGAGCTTGTTCCATTATTTTGCCCTTTCCTATAATTCTATCCATGTGTTAAATATTTGAAATAAAGCTGGAATCACTTATAGAGAAAAGGAAAAGAAATGATCCTCTCAAATATTTATAAAATATGTTCCGTGGATGTTATTAAATGAATATTATTCTCCTACCTGATTTTGTATTGTGAGGTTTAATTGAGGTATTAATAGTCAAATATGAATCTGAAACCTAATTGTGGTTTTTTCGACACAAGCGACCATAATAGGTTAAAAAAAAAAGGCTGGGCACTATTTTATATATAGCGCGGTTATTCACCGTGCTATACAGCGCTATATATAAAAGTTGGGCCCACCAATAATTTATCTGCTCAAAACTGACATACCGATAATTCATAGGGGTATAGCGCGCATATTTAAAGCGCTATACATTAAATAATTGTATCCCCCGGACTGATTTTTTCCTTATTTAAGGAGTTTCAGTATTTTGTAAAAATCCATTCAGGATCCTTCAACTCTTCCGAAATATTTGTTCGTTAAATTATTTTGCATTTTGTCATAATGTCCGAAGAGCAAAAAATTAGTGTTTCATTATATTAGGGGGTGAGGTTGTGGCGGAGAATAACTCAGTACACTATAGTCGTTCTCCACGGTGTCATGTTAAGTTGCCACTTACAATGGAGTACGATGCATTGGTATCGTTGTTATGTAAAACAATGAGTGCGAGCAAACGTTCGGTGAATATTAAATTAACCGGAAGATATCCCTATTTTGTTACTCCGCAAAGGGTTGCTTGTTATGGTGAGTTTAACATCGAAGACGATGAAACTCTGAAAGATTTTTTGAGGACTCCAGATGAACACCGGGAACTTCTTGTGATAAAAATATTAGAAATATACGTCAAGACTGAAGACGTTCGCAATAATGAGGTTCCGCAAAGTAGGGATATCCCTCAATCATCGGATGGTTATTTTGGAGCAGTTTTATCCGAAGAGGTTCCAGGTGAAAGAGTTTGGCCTGATCTAAACTTATCTCCATGGGCGAATGAGGAGCGAGGAAATAATTTCTCCCCTAGTTTACATAATCCACAAGCCGAGTGGTAAACTTCAATTGTCCTTTGTGTTACGATGTTTATTTTTATGTATTGAATTTGTATTAACACTTATATATTTCACAGGGGGTACCGTCCAGATATGAATTTTACAAGTTATGAACCAACGGCCAATTGGAATATGCCTAGTTTTGGTGTGTTGGATCATGGTGGTCCATCCGGGAGTCATTATCAACAGGATAATGTGCATCATGGGATATCAATACATTATGATTTATAAGTGAAGTAATAAAGTTTATATGTAAAGTTTGGATAAATTTGAGAAATTCATTATTTTATTGGTAGTGTAGTGAAAACGAGCAACTTGAAGGTCATGTCCTTACTCAATTTCCCGAAGACGACATATTTAATCGGGATCTGGTAGATGCGCAGAGTTAGGAAGAGAATAGTGATTATGACAACAATGCTGATGAGTCTGGAGATGACACACCCTTCCCTGATGAGGGTGATGATGATGAGGATGAGAATGTTGAACCTGATTTGACGAGGGAGCATGCTCCACCTCCCATTAGACCAAGAATGTACGAGTCCCATGTGTCGTTTCATTCAAGGGAGATTCCCAACCTTGATTATTTTCCAAGTATGTCGGATGTGGATGCCCTCACAAGGGATCTTGATGAAATTCAGATAGCAATATAGGATGAATCTAGAGCAACGGTGTTGTCAAAGGGGATGTTTTTCGCGGATAAAGCGCGCCTAAGTAGGGCTGTGCGAATGTACAGCATAAAAGAGTGTCGTGAGATCGTGGTTCATGAGTCATCTCCGGAAGTATACAAGGTTATTTGTCATAGATAGGTTGTAATTGGATGCTACGTGCGAGGAAGCTAAAAACAAATATATGGGTTGTGGGTAAATACATTGGCACCCACAATTGTGAAATAGAAACATTCAGTGGGAATCATTTTAACTTAAATGTTGAGTTGATTTATCTTGTCTTGATTCCACACATTGAAGCGTCCATAAGGTACAAGATCAAAGAGTGTATAACATTTGTCCACCAGGTATATCTATGTACCATTACCAAAACAAAGGCATTTCTCAAGCGCAAACGTGCGTTTGAAATTGTTTATGGTAACTAGGATAAGTCCTTTGCCTCTATACCCAGGTACATGGCCGCATTGCAACAATTTAACCCCGGGACTGTTGTTGAATGGAAGCTTGAGCGAAGTCCGAGAATACTAGAACACATATTCAGATATGTGTTCTAGGCATTTAAACCACCCATTGATGGTTTTGTACATTGCATGCTGGTAATATCCATAGACGGCACTCATGTCTATGGAAAGTATGATATTAAGTTGTTGATCGTCGTTGCAGTAGATGCTAATAGAAGTATATTTCCCCTAGTATTTGCTATTTGTGCCAATGAAAGCCAAGAGACGTGGACATTATTTTTTAACCACTTGAAGGAGCACGTTGTCAGACAGCGTTCAGGTATTTGTCTAATATCTAATCGGCATGGCGGTATTTTAAGTTCTGTACAGAATTTGCGTGCATGGAAGGAACCATATGCCTACCACTGTTACTGTGTGAGGCACCTGAAGGCCAACTTCCAGAGAGGTTATCCGAACAAGGACTTTCATGATTTAATGTGGATGGCTGCAACAAATCACCAAGAATATAAATTCAGGAGGCGAATGGAATTGATCGGGCAGGAAGACCAAGGATCCTATAGTTGGTTAATGCGACATGAGCTTGACAAGTGAACTTTGCATGCGGATGGTGGCAGAAGATGGGGAATTATGACTACAAATATGTCAGAGTCTTTCAACGGGTTATTGAAGTCTGCACTTGGATTGCCTGTCATTGCCATGGTACAGATGTCATTCAAGCAGATGGCGGAGAGGTTTGTTGAAAGATCTAGAGGTGCATCGTCATTGATGGAAATGGGTGTTGAATTTATGCCAATACAAATGAAAAGATTTGAGAAATACATGAAGCGAGCACAGTGGCATTCATTTTTGCAGTATTCCAACAAGCGATATATTTTTGAAGTTCGCACTGCTATTCATCACAACCGGGGGAATAAAACACACACCTTCAATGAAGCTAGGAGGTTATGCTCCTGTGGGAAATGGTCCATCTATCACATGTCGTGCTCACATGCCATGAAGTGCTTTCAACATACAGGTTTCGCGGCAACGAGATACGTTGATAAAGAATATAGTATTGGTGCATACTTAAACACCTATAGTGGACAGTTACAGCTAGTGGGTGCTGAGCATTATTGGCCGCCGGAACCATTTAAAATGGTGTGTAACAAGGATTATGTGCGTCAACGAGAAGTGCAAAAAAGAATGCGTATACGAAACCAAATGGATGTTGGTGATACCGTTTATTCGCGTAAATATGGCATATGTTCCCAAACAGGACACGACCGTCGTAAATGTCCTTCAGCTGATTTGGGTAGCGGTGGTAATTTAGCTCCCGATGGAAGTTCATCCAATGTGCCCAATTATCAAGGATACATGTAGTGTTTTGTTACAGTAATTTGTTGTAATAAATGTATGTAAATGTTCAACTTGCAAAATGTATGAAATAAAATTATGTTTCTATTGGGGTTAAATCTAATTGATATTTAGCATTAATACTTCAGTACAACAATTTAACATACACCCCAAGAAAAAAAAATAACTGTCATTCGCCATTATCGTCGCTGTCTGGCACTATTTCATTGTCATTGTCTTCATATTCTTCGTCAACATCGTGTACGCACCCTTCGGGACCGAGGCATTTTAATCTAGGCCCCAGTTGACACACATTTCTCGTATTTCATCGCTATCATCAATAAGACCCTTGCTTGATTTCTACAATAATATGGGACTCCTACGTCCAACGTCTGTGGTAGAAACTTAAATAGTCCCTCCCAGTACTGATCCTTCGTTCCTCCCAGGTAGTTAAGATCATTCATTGCATGATGAAAAGCTAGTGCATTTTCCATCTCTAGAATCTCCTTCATCAAATGCCGAATCACTTCTAGTTCATCTTTGTGTGTATTTGTTTGGAAGGTTATAGACAGTGTTTGTTGTACAACAAGCCCATGCCAGTGACATAGTACTTCATAATCATATCGTTTTGAGTAAAGGGGAACCCATTGTAGTTTTTCGCCCCAAATTCACATACCTTCAAGCTTTGTAGAATGTGCTTCGCCCTCAATAATGTGCCCTGCAACTTTGAGATCAGTGTGTATATTGATAGGCTTATTTTCTATGTGACGCAGACCATACCACTTTTTATCAACCAAATCAGTATAGCAACCTAACATATTTTTTTGAAGGTAGGGATCAATAGTGTTAAGACGTATTCCATGGGGATCTGTTGAACAACCTTCACCTTTTTGCCTCTTCTTGAACCACTTTTTAAATGTTAGTGGCATTTTTGAAATAGATGTTGTAATGTTTCTTCAAATGGTCTTTGAATACAGATATCTTGGTTCAGTTTAATAAGTTTTCGTATACCCTAAAGAATCATAGCGCACCACCAATATGTGTTATGTGTATTGTCTTGTCGACCTGAAAAAGTTGCCATTCTGAAAAAGTTATCTTGTACCCTAAAGAATCATTATCACGCGAAATATAGCACGCCACCAATATGCGTTATGTGTATTATCTTGTCGACCTGAAAAAGTTATCGTTCTGGAAAAGTTGTCTTGTACCCTAAAGAATCATTATCACACGAAACATAGCGCACCACCAATATGCGTTATGTGTATTAGCTGCCTATAAAAGCCTAGCGCATTTTAGTTATTATTTGCGCTTAAGGAAACAAATAAAAAAAACTTTCTATTAATTTTTCATTTTTCTTGCATTACGAAATGTCTGGACGCAATGACGTACCAAGGTATTATTATGGCAAAGGTGTGATTTTGAAGCCATGTTGGTCAAATTGCAATCTGGGGCGCAAACGCTGGATATGTCAACAACTTGTAAGTTATTATTTTGGAAAAAAATGTTTGTTAATATTTTTTATATAACATGTTAATTAATAGTGTTGTGTTATGATCCCCATTGGTAGGACGAAAATCAATGTGGATTTCAAGAATGGTATGATGAACCTATTAAACCAGAAATACTACAAATCATGTTTGCACTATGTTTGAAATATGACCGGTGAATACGAACTCCAGATCTTTAAACTACAACAACAACTTGCGGCAGTGAAGGGGAAACTAAAAGAGGCAGAAGAAGAAAAAAATAGGTTGGAAGAGAAATTTAAGTGGTTGAAGCACAGAATAATGGGAGATAGTGACTAAACAAACACATGGATATGTTGAGTATAGTATTTTATCTTTATATTTTATGTGTCATGTATTATCATTAATTATACCAAATTTAAATTATGTTAAGTTGTCTTTTTTTTGTGTTGTAGTATTAAACTAATAAATAAACCGAGAAATAAAAATACATGCGCAAATTATGTAAAACATAAATAATGTTGCTATTATATATTTAATGTCATATATACAAATAATAATAAATGTCAATGTGTCCCACAACCTGTATGCTTTAAAGCATTGGCTGGCCTGAGGCGCATCCCATCCCGCCAGGCTACGTTATCAGGATCATCCTCATTAGGTTGCCTCTTTATCGGAGGATGCGTTGTAGCAAGATCGTCGGTAAGGCTGGCAGACTCGGTAGAAGCAGCCGTCGGTCCAGCAGTAACCTACTGAATAATAAGATATTTTAGTATATGAAATATAAATTACTAACGTACGTGTTAGCTAAAAAATATTTAATGGTCATATCATGGTCTCGGCGGGCTCCTGAATAAAATCATCCATCTATGGCATGTCAGTATTGCACAAAGTGGCCTCTGTGACGGCGATGCTGATGTCTTTAAAAAAAATAAAAACGCTTTA
This sequence comes from Nicotiana tomentosiformis, assembly GCF_000390325.3. NCBI lineage: Eukaryota > Viridiplantae > Streptophyta > Magnoliopsida > Solanales > Solanaceae > Nicotiana > Nicotiana tomentosiformis. The sequence goes on along the minus strand of NC_090814.1, from coordinate 24,383,281 downwards.
GATACTGATGACTAATCAATGAGATAAAAAACAAATAGAAATAATAGTAATACAAACAAACCTGCGCCTGAGTAGCTACACACTACTCTATCAGAACATCGGGGTACACTGGAGTAGATGAAGTATGTGAAACATCCTCAGCAGCCCCCGATGATGAGTTGTAACTCAGTATTCACCCACTATGCACCTCTCGTATCGTACGTTTCTCAGCAACTGTCGATGGCCCTAGTCGATCAGGAAAATACTAATCCCACTCCTGCTGCGTAATGGTCGTGCCCCCGATCAACAATGGAGCTGACAAGGTCAACTGCGAAGTCCCTAGCGACAGATGCAGACTGAATGACGGCATATCATGAGGAGAATCGTGTGGCTCAGGGTGGTCACACGGCTGATCATCTCTAATATCCTCCACAGGTGCCTCAACGCCCCCTTGCGGGGGACCCCATCCTCGCCGACCACCACAACCTCGTGGGACACCCCTTCATCTCTAGCCACGCTTGTCACATCTACCACGTTCAGGATCCACTAGTGGCCCATGATGGTACTCCTCTGGTGGCACATAAGTAGCCTCGTATCCTAATCGCTCACCATCTCGGGCACACCTCAATGTGTGGACAGCCATATCTGTAACCTGACGGTCATACTCGTGCAAAGTTGTCACCCCTTCGCCGGTATGCTGCAGCATCTGCAATCCCAACTGGTAGAACTGATGTAATCCAATAGCCTGCATAACATGTCAAATATTAATTACGGAATGATAATTTAACGTTATAAGTAAGTATAACAAATAACATACCAGTGCCTCATGCCTCCCAGCGTATGGAATGTACCGACCACCAGCGCGATAAACGGGATTCCCGACATGAAGTTGGGTAACGCTGCAATACCAGCCCATATACTCATGCTCGCCATTCGTACGCTCCGGTGCAGGGGGTGGAAGAATCAGGTCATACCTATGGTCCCAAACCTCAATCTGGGCCTTTAGACAATCCAAGTATGTCTGGTCAACCCTGGAACGATCATCCCGCTGGTAATATGTCCTAAGCCAAGCGGTCGGAATAGGTACAAGCTTCGGTCGACCAAACTGGCGAAGGACTCACTCGGTATCATGATGCTCGATAATATCGAGACAATATCAGTGATACAGAAGAGCTCCACGTAGCTCGGTCGCGGGATCAATAATCGGTCAAACCAGCTATGAGCGCATCGTTGTATGGCCTCCATAAGAACTATTAATCAAACACAGGAATTGTGAGTAAACGCAATACATATAAAGCCAGGCCAAGCAAACTTAAGAATATGTGTACCTGCACTCCTTCAAGCAAATCCAACAAATCCCTATAATAGGGGAGATGATGTCGAGCCTCGACCTCGCGTCCGTAGCCTCGCCTATCAACCCACCTCTAAGATAAAGGGAGAAACGGTGGAGGTGGTTCATCCAGAGCGATGGGTGATAGAGGTGGCTGGAACTGCAAGAACCGATCCCATGCTCAAACCTAATATAGATTGTGGACGTAAAATTTAAGGTATTCTCACCCTATGCATGTTATAATTATAAAAAGAATAAACTTTTTTTCACCTGCAGCAGCGGTAAAAATCTGGCAACGTCTCTCTGGGTACCCATGGACGCCCGACACATCTGCCTATACAGGTAACCTAGAACAGCTGCACCCCAACTGTAACCAGGTAAATCATCTAGCCGATCAAGATGATGTAGAAATCTCAAGCTGACTAGGTTTTTCAAAGTGTTCGATAACAGTACACCACCAAACATTTGTAGAAGCACCAATCTCGTGTGCCGATCGATAACCTCCAGCGGTGAATCATCCGCAATCTCCGCATCCATCGCCTCCAAATGCTGCCGTACGGGCGTCAGCTGCAAACGAGTGGCTCAACTCAATGTCGTCTCTTCCATTGGCTGGAATCCGGTGAGCTGTTGCAATATATACAGGTAATGCAACCCCCTATAGTCTCTGAGAGCATGTGGGTAAGCTACATGCAGCCCATCAACCGTCAGCCCGAAAAGAAGCTATACGTCCTCAAGCGTGATGGTCGCCTCGCCGATGGGTAGATGAAACGTGTGCGTCTCCGGTCGCCATTGCTCTATCATAACTATGATCAACGCCTAGTCGAACTACAACCGACCAATCTCTATGATCCTGTAGAAACCCGTATCCTGAAGGCGTCTAACTATACGGAGAGGGAGTGGGTGGGCCCTAATGAACTCTCACATATTGTCTATACATCTGGCGTGGAATGTCTGGGACAAACACTGCCTATCCCACATGTATGAAGACTTATGGTTGACCTGTAGCAACAGTAGCTCTAGCGATGTAGGTCCGGGATGCACACGCGGAACCTCCATGGCGATGACTGTAAATTAAACAATATTAATTAAAGTATTTTTCTTTTTAATTGCTTAACATCTTTAAATATATTGTAATATCTTTAATATTAAAATTTATTCGATATTTTTACTATATTGTTACTTAGGTTGATACATTTTCTATATTATAATTTTATATGTTAATTTATTATTTTATATGTTGGATTATCATTTTATATGTTAGTTTATTATTTTATATGTTACTTTATTATTTTATATGTTAGTTTACTATTTTATATGTTAGCTTATTATTTTATATGTTAGTTTCTTATTTTATATGTTAGTTTATTATTTTATATGTTTGTTTTTTTACTCACTTATTTTTGAGTATAATAGAATTAAATAATTAATTTTCATAACTATACATGATTTAATTATTAAATATTCATATAAAAATACTTAGTTTGACAAATATTGTTGTTTTTTAATGTTATTTTCTTACGTTTGTTGACTAGAATTCGAGAGAGTTTGTGTTTGAACTATCATCTTTTTTTCAGATATTTTTGGGGCTAACAGATAATTAAATGATTAATTTCAATAATTACAAAGATATTACACAAAAAGGCACTACATTTTACTACACTAAAGGGCACTACATTATAATTTCGGGCATTACATTAAAATTACGGGCACAACATAACACTACAGGGAACTAAACAATATTAAAGTCACATATTAATATATGTACAACAATAACATTTAAATAAGATTAATTATTCCTAAAATAACAATTTATCTATTTTACTAATCTTTTAGCACATAACTAATCTAATCCGAATAAAAAATAATAAATTGATTTAATCACAAAACAATCACGAAAATACATATACCACAATAAAGAATAATTAATTATCATTTTGTATAACAGCTAAAAACATTAACTATTCATAAAATAACAATTTCTCTATTTTACTAATTTTTTTAGCACACTAATAATATAATCCGGATAAAAAATAACAAATTAATTAAATTGCAAAACAATCATGAAATAACATAGAATACATTAAAAATAACTAATAGGCATTTTTTATACATGAGTTTTAACAAAATATAACTCGGAATATCTCGATTTTATTTTTTTTTAAAATTAAATATTTGATGATTTGGAGCCGAAAGCAACTCACCGCGCAATAACGTCTTGGATACTATTTTTCACAACCAAATATTCTTAGTTTTGTTTTTCGGCCCTTCTCCGTTTACATTATAAAAATCCAAATAATTAATCAGCTCTCCCTCCAAGTCACACTCTTCACCCTCTGCCTCAAGAGCCCGTTGCCGCTAAACTTCAAAAATTGCCTTCAGAAACTCGCGAAATTCTGTACAAAATCTACATTTCATAGCTCCACGCTTTCAGTTTCGGCAAAAATGGAAGAGTATTTGCAGTGCATGAAGACTCTCCGCACTCAAATGAACGGTAATCATCTCGCCTATCTCCACCATTATGCATTTAATTTCTCATCAAATTGAGGCTACTTCTACCGAAGATGTTTACTCAAATTCGCAAATTACGTTCGCATTTGTGTATTCAGACTATGATTATGTATCTGTACTGTATGCTCGCCAGTAATTAATTGTGTATACGTACTTTTGTTAGTGTGAATAGTGTGTGTGTGTGTGTGTGTGGAGAGAGATTGAAATTGAAATGATGCCTTTTATTTTTGAACTTTCAGATGTGGAGGATCAAGCAGCTAAGATAACAGCCGAAGAGCAAATGCAAATCACGATACTGCAAAATCTCGAAAATGAAATTAACTCAGGTTAAAACACACACTTAATCTATCGTTGCATAAATCGAATATTCTGGACTTCCTGTTCTTTGCTTTGGTGAAGATTTTGGATCCACAGGCAAACTTTATGATCTGCGTACTATTTGTTTGAGTAAGCAGTGCAACTTTAACAATTGATTCTTCGTGGTAGCAGCCTAATGATGTATTGCAAAAAAGTAGTCAGTTTTTTGGAAATATTTTGGAGAAAGTAGCTATTGAAATAACTGTAGCACCTAGATCCGGATCATGATATTCAAGGCTGTTCAGTCCTTTCATTGTTGTCAAATTGTGTTATATTCGACATGTAGTGTAGATATATATGTGAAAACCCTATAGAATTTCAAAAGATGTTAGATTTGAACTCATAATTTTAAAAGTATAATGAGTTCAATGCTCAATGCTAAGAACATTAAAGGTCGTATGCATCATGTTTAAATCATGGATCCGCATTCGATTATATTTTTGATGTTTTCATTACATGGATCGTAGCCTTCTTACTCCTGTTTTATTGATTTACCAGAAGAAAAAAGATTGCACTACTTGTTTGAAGCCCATGTATTGCTAGGAAGCTCTTGTGCCTACTTTAGTTTGAATATGCTTGATTAGATAGTTTAGGAATCTCATTTGGTGGAGTTATGTTATTGCTAGCTCTTATTATATATTCTGGTTCTCTAGTTCAATTGTACAATTTGTTGCCAAAGAGTTCACCTAACTACTTGTTTGGATGGCTGTTACATGTTGTATTGTATCGTATTGTTACTTTAAATATAATGTTTGTTTTGATTATTACTTCAATTTAATTATATTGTATTGCTAAATTCATTGTTATGTAAGGACGAAAAGTGCCACTTTATGGAACGACCGATTTGGTGTGGTCGCACCGTTACCTTATTTTTTTCTCTCATCTTTCCCTTCCTTTTTATTAAATAATCTTATTTTATCATTTACCCTACCTTTTTATATTATACCTCATAATTTACTTTATTTTATAATATTACAAGTTTATTTTTCATATTATTGGTGCATAACATCAGGAAATGATGGTAAACAATACAATCTATCCAAACATTGTATACATCAAAACTACACAGTACAATACAATACAATACTATACGACACATTATGAAACGATACATAACAACCATCCAAACAAGCTTTAAGATCAAGATCGTGGACAATGTACAGTATTCATGTGGTGTGGTCCATATGCCATGGGCTTCTTAAACAAGGATTTCCACTCGCAACACTTGCTGTTTTGATTTCCATGGCCTTTTCCATCTTTCCGTGTGTCACTGTTCTTCAGTGAAGCTACAGTCATAACGCTTGATGTATGACATCTTTGAGGCAAACTCCAAATGATAAGATTCAAAACATATTCATCTATTACTATGATAGTGGGAGAACAGCGACAATCCTACAATGGTTAAAGCTCTTTCTTTTTTTGCTTATCCGCAATATTGTGTTTTTTTGAATACTCTGAAGAGTATGCATGTTGTCCATTTGTGAGTATTTTAAGAGATGGAATAGGATACCTGTTTATTTTCTCTCCTGGCAGACATAAGTCTGTCATGTCCTGCTCTCTTTGTTAGATTTTTTCTTGTTTTTTCTTTCTTTTTTCTTTTTCTTTCTTCTTTGATTGGGTTTGTGGCTGGATACTTCCAGAATCTTTATTATTTTCACTAGGTTGAAATCATTATATTTTACCTTGACTTTGCTTCATTTCTCATCATCTCTTGTAATTTGGTCTATTGCATGAAAATTCCAGATTGTGGAGCTCTTAATCTTAAACATACTTCTCTGCCTTAGAGAGCATTGGTTTCTCCTTTTCCACATTTTCATCTGATAAGCAAATATTACTTTCCACGTGGAATAACAGAACTCTGCAACATCTAAATCCTTTTTTGATAAGTAGTAGTAAGAGATTTTATGGATGAACTTGCACTAAGACAGTGCATGATTACAGAAGGTGCAATTCTTCAATAGCATCTAGCATTGCATCTACATCCTGTACAAGAACTAGGTTGAACCAAAGAGCTAGCAAAAAAATACATCTGTTGCTGTCTACAACATCTAAGCCTTATTTTTTAACTGCTTAACAATGCAGTGAAATGTCAGACAAGCCATCTCAGAGAGGAAATTGCCAGGATATTGGAGAAAAGGGGGCAGATCTGTTCCGTTATCTTGGAAAAGCAAAGAAAAATTGCTTCTCTAGAAGCTGATTCATCCACCCTCAACCAGGTAATACTAAGAGCCGGAATCAATTAACTTTGAAACAGAGTTGAAACAAAAGTTTCACATCGCCCTTGATGGGTAGGATTAGCAATGTTTTGGCATGTAAAACCAGAAGTAGGTACTCCTGTTCTCAGCTTCAACCATGATTCAACTAGACATGGGTTCTACATCAGAAGTTTATAAGTAAATTCGTTTTGCCAGAAAGGTTAGGCTAGTTTCCAATTTTTTATTGTTCAGCAGTGGGGTTGAAAAGTATGTAAAAAATAAAATGCGGTCTCTTCTTTCTCCAGAAACATAATGTTGAAATAAGGGTGAAGTAATGCATATTACTGAAGTAGAAACTATTATTTGACTACTCGAGCTATAAACTACAATGTTCTTGAAGCTGGAGAAGTACTTAAATGAAGAACAATCCTTGGATTTATAACTCTTAGCTTTTCTTGCATAGAAGGGAGACAAGTTTTGGTTATTTTGGAAATAGGTTTGCAAGTTTTTACTTTGCATAAACTTGTCTTTTCATAAGGAAAGTTGACTTAGTCTTTGGAAATCATGTGATGTAGCATATATTCTTCTATCCTTGTTTATCAAACAGACATTGGAGCTCCTTCAACAAGAGAGAAACAACCTGTCAGCAAAACTTCTTGAGAAAAGGTAACTTGAAAAGCATATATCGAGATTGCTGATGGATAGTATATAATGCTAAAGCATATGGTTGTCATAACAGTGATTATTATGCTAAGACTGTTAAAGATGTAACTGCTCAGCTAGGAGAACAGCAGGTTTTTTCCCATGTTCCCTTTTCTGTTGCTTTCCACTTAGATTGTTCACTATATGAGGGTTATTTTGAACACTAGTAAGGTTCTACTTTAGGGTTGGATCAGAGATTGCAGACAGAACTCGTGGGATAGAGAGCATCGCGAGGTACTTCTACTAAGGCTTATTGTCTTCTTTTTCTGAATTTTCGTGCTCTTCTTTATGGATTGTCTTGGAAATATAAATTTCAAACTGATAAAACGAGTAAGATTTTAAAATTTGTGTTTATATATACACCCAATGAAGGGAATATCAAATGCTCAAAACCCAGGTCGAGGTAAATGCCAAAGGCATATTCAACAATAATAAAATGCATATATTCCATTGCAGCCTTTGATGGCAAATAAGATCCTTCTGAAGTATCAGAAATTACTGAGAATAGTAAGATTACAGTTTAAGTTATGTTATTTTATGTTATGCTTATCCATTCAAGTGCAACAGTCGAACAAGTTCTAGGATTACAAATATTCTGAATTTTTGAAATGCAACTGTCAAACTGACTTGATTTATGAAGTCCAAGGCTTGGCCGAGACAAAATGAATTTGAGCTTTGCAATGTCTGGGGACCAAAACTGTTTAGATTCAATTTTTTATTCACGCAAGTTAACTACTTTTGCATCCTCCCTATAATAATTCTTGCCCAATGCTTTGAGATGTAGTGGTTTTGGACGATGTATTTTGATTTGGCAATATTTTATAGTTTCTTGTGGTTCTCAAATTGCACATTTTTTGGAAAATTTTGAGTATGAGCCATGACTTGATGATGTTACATTCAAGTTTGAGCATAAACTAACCGGTGATATGATGTTTCCTGCATTAACCAACTTCATAAATACTCCATCAACTAATCTCGTAGTTTTCATTCCTTTGCCAGTATGATATATCAATAAAGTAACTACTTACTGCCTAGTCAGGCTGTCATTCTGTCACCAAAATAGCTTTTTCTTGGCTAAGATGTTAGTGTCTTATCTGAATAGGATTTTTACTCTATGATAAATATTCTGCTGGAACTGATGGCTAAAGCATGCAGGTGATGGACAAAGTTGGTGAGGAAACTGGTCAATTTGAAGGTATGACAAATGCACTGTTAGTTTAATTAAATTCTCTTTCCATGATGCCGATGGGTTAATACAAATAATATAAAGACCATTTAGCAACAGGAGAATCTTAATTTGCTACGAGCTAATTTTGGACTCACTCTGTAGACTATATGTGCACCTCTGCCTGAACTTCTTCTTCTTTCTCTTTTCTCTTTTTTCTTTTTCTTTTTGATTTACAGAGAATCAGGATAAAATGACAGAAATCCTAAAGATGAATATGGAAGATGCTAGAACAAAGCTAAACCAGCTGAGTGAGCTGAAGTCAAAACTTGTAATGGAAAACAACAAGGTTGCTTAAACAATTCTGACCATTCTGTTTTTGTGTGGTACTTCCTTTTCCTCAGTTCAGGACTATTAACCCGTCCTTGGGCACTGAAAAACAATGATGGACCCAAACAACATAGCGATATTAGCATTAGTTGTTTTTCATGAATCATCCAAAATATAGCATCAGTCTAGATGCATTTTCCTGCTGAGTCTCTATGTTGCAATGTCAGTATGGAGGTCAGAGATGTTCAACGGTGATCCTAAAAGTCTTTCTTCCTTGTCTAACGGTCGACTCGGTTCATTCAAATTGCTTCTCATTATTGAGAAAAACAAAGATAAAAATACGAGCTTGTTTGATGGCAGTAGTTATTAATCATTGTTGTTTGTAGGTCAATCTATTTACTCGTCTTAATAATATTTTTCCTTGTTCACTAATAAATCAAATAATTAGACTCGTGCTTATAATCAATTCGATCACCCGATTGAGTCGGTGGAAAACAACTATGAAATTATCGCTTGAATTTAAGAAGAGGTCGGTTGCATTTAACCATGGTTGGTTTGTTTAATTAAAGAAAAGATCTATATAAGTAAAATGCTAGTACATAAAAAGAAAAAAGAAAGGAGCTAGCACCCTCTGGATAGAACAAGAAGTGATGATTGCTCCTTTGTTTTCAAAACCTCCTATGCACTAGACTGGGATCTTATCCATTTGTAGATGGTGCTTCGATAGCAGCTAGGTCTAGAGAGAAGTTATGAGCTTTATGTTCACGCATAACTTCTATACCAAGGTTAGCACAGTTAATGATATCAGCCCAAGTATTGATTACGTGACCTTGACTATAATTACCGATTGGTTGAAATTGAGACCATATAGGCCATAGTGTTGATACCTAAAGCGGTAAACCAGATACCTAGTACCCGCCAAGCAGCTAGGAAGAAGTGTAACAAAACAGATCATTTTGTGTGGTTTCCCTTTCCAACATTTGAAGGTAATGTTGACCCTTACCCCTCAGATTCTTGTGATTTAAAGCGGATTTGTTGTAGGGTTATCCTTTGACAAGAGTGGGTTGCTCTAGTGGTAAGCACCCTCCACTTCCAACCAAGAGGTTGTGAGTTCGAGTCACCTCAAGAGCAAAGTGGGGAGTTCTCGGAGGGAGGGAGCCGAGGGTCTATCGGAAACAGTCTCTCTACCCCAGGGTAGAGATAAGGTCTGCGTACACACTACCCTCCCTAGACCCCTACTGGGTTGTTGTTGTTGTTTGTTGTTGTTGTTGTAGGGTTATCATACCCCCTGTATTATCCTCGCTAGTGAAGTGACCTCCATGGAAGCCTTTGTTGCTTTTGCTTTATGGTTATTTATATTCTTTTAGCCCGCGCCAAGATCTCAGATGGTTTAACAATGCCTAAATCTCGAATCGAGAAAGGAGAAATTTGAGTCCTTGTATTCTTAGGATTTTTATGAGGGAATTAACATCTGGGTTTTTCTCAGTTTGTTTCTGATTCAACTACGATTATTTTCATATTCCGTTGAAATACAAGAATCTGAAAGACATGTTGCTTTGATAGGTAAGGAGATCACTTGAGCTTGTGAAGTCGAAGATGACAAATTTCAAGGTCAGTTACAATCTGTTTTACATATATTGTGTTCAGTCTTAGCTCAAAACGATCTCTTTCTGATAATGATAACAACTGTTGGTTAAATCCATCTTGTCAATTGCAAGTACGCAACAAACAGATGCTTTGGATATAGCCATCCAAATGCATCCAATTTAACCTATTGGGAGATCAGAAAGTGGAAGTCATGAAATATATTTTGGGGAAAAGAAAATGTTCATAGCTTCTAGTTTTTGTGTCAAAATAATTGAAAGGAAACATACTTGCTACAATTCAAAGAATCAGCCTCCAAATGTCTATCATCAATCATTATGCATTATTCTGCAGGCACCACTAACAGAAATGGATAGCAAATCCTTAAAAGAGGAGTACCAAGCACTTCTCTCAGACAAAGATGGAGAGGCAGAGTATCTGCAGTCTTTACAACTCCAGATTGCAAAATTGATGGTACTGAGAAATATCCACGCTTTCCCTGAACGTTGATATGTCATTCAACTTGTGGTAGCAATTTTAGATTTTAAAGAGATTCTAAATATCCCAATTTATGGAGTTAATTTATCAATTTATTTTTCCATTTCACTCTCAAATAGTTATTTTGCTTTCAGAGGATTTCCCACAGTATCAAATGTTCTTGTGGAGAGGAGTTCAAGATAGACATGGATCTTTGTGCATGAAAATAATCAGGGTCATACAAGTACTTTAACTAGCAAGGTGGTGGAGTTTCTTTAGTACTAAACAGGTACGTTTGCAAATACTGATCAAGACAGTTTGAGAGCAATGGGGAAGATAATGCAGGGAAGTTGTAGCAGTTGTTGAGATGGCAAAATAATGTGGTTTGTACTCTGTTGCAGTATAGTATCTGTGTTCGATGTAAAAGATACGTATTGAATGCTAGTAGAGTTCTGCTTGACTGAATAACATATGCATCACTGAATGTAAGCTGATTCTCTCTCGTACGGGAAATTGGATATTTCATCATACATGTTTTAACTTTATGATATTTCAGAAAACAGAGTCGAATAGACTACTAAAGAAACTTTGTCATCTATTCCGACAACTTAGATTACTACATATATGGAGGTGCACATTTTGTTCAACACATTCAAGCATGTGCAGACTTCATGAGGTAAATTGGTAGATGATGGTGTTTTCTGTATCTATAGTACACTGAAATTGAAGATCATCAAAATGCAGTCCTCTAATAGATGTCAGATAAAAGTAGTTGTTATATACGTTCATGTGCTTTGAACTCTAGTTGTACTATGCACTTGTATATGTAACTTGATTTTTTTACAAAGTGTAAGATTGAAACCCAAGCTTTTTCTCGCTTGCTCACTTCTTAAGTTGAAAAAGTTTTGCCTATAAATGAAATAGAAAATGCATCATTCAAAAGTTCACATGACCTCTAACTTCTCCAAGGCTGCAGAGATATCCTGCGGTTCATATCCTTCTGCCACACATATGTTTGTGCTATCTTGAGGCACTACATCATCTGTTCTGAAGCTGTCTTCATTGTGAAGAAGCATCTCGCTGGCATGTTCCACACTTCCTTTTAGAATAACAGTCTTGTGAAGGCCCACAAGCAGGCCTTCATAATCTGTATCTCCCTTTTCCCCCACAAAAACAACCATACTGGAAAGATCAACTCCCCATCTAACTGAGAGATACCTGCGTTGCATGCAGAAAATGAGTGATTGTGACAAATTCTGTACTGACTTGATACTACTATCTGCTAACCAAAGAACAGTAGTGTCACCAGACCAAAGATTAGGAAGGGAATGAAAGGATTTACCTAAGTGCTTGGGATCTCGATGCAAATAATGGTGTCACATTCAACCTTGATGCAGCATGTGTGTAAATAACACTGCAACGGAAGCCTCTCATGCGTAGCCTCTGACGAAGGTCATTAACTTTTGGCACCTGTCACATGTAAGCTATCATCAGGATGCAAATGGGAAAACCAATTTGTATATTTCTATTTGAGTTGTTTAACTTTGAACATCAAGAGTAGCTTAGGGATCTTACTTTGGCTCCTGGCGTGATGCTATATGAGTAGCATCGAGAGCTACATGCACTGGAGCATTGCGCAATGTCATGCTCAGAACCTTCTTCGTGTTTACCAAGCCTCATCACTGCTGATTTAATGTTCTCACCTGCCCACCGGTACTCAATGTGGGCTTCATAGTCTTCATCTAATCCAAAGTCCCTCCATGGGTAGTATATTTCACTTCCACTGCTACAAATCAACGCATCAAAATCTTCTAAATTTGTTGGGCAACTGTTTAGCGCTTCTTTAGTCTCATCTAAACTCAAGCCTGTGGATAAAACTAAACCTATTTGGCTGGACCTAGATCCTGCAACTTGCATTATATTCTTGACTGTTAGAGATAAGGTTTCAGTAGGAGTTCCTTTGCTGTTGTAACAGTCAGTTGCCACTACATATAGGACCTGCCTTCTCCCTGGGCAGTAGCTAATGATAGGCTTGCTAATTGAATTAGCTTTCCGTGAGAGTTTCTCTACAAGTTCCTGCTGCCTTCTTGCCATATCAAGCTCCCCATTGGCCTTGAAGTCCACATCAATGGAAAACTTAAGAGAAAGGTCTTCAACATCTCTTAGTGATTCACTCATAGGTTCTTCAAGAGTTGGCTTCATGACCTCAAGACGATTGGCAGGGTGGCGATTTCTGCAGTGTTGAACATGGGAGAGGTAATTCCGGCAGTGCTCTGGCCATGAGAAACGGTGGATATTCTTTAGGCCATTTTTACGGCACTCCAGCCATAGGTTCTTGTCAGCAACAAGCTTTAGAAGAGCATCTGCTATGGCTTTTTGATCATGTGGATCAATGAGTAGCCCATTGTTTAGTGCCTGAATGAGCATTAAGTTCCATATTATATTCATCCATAAATTGCTACAGGTCACCACTTTGAGGTGTACGTGGAATTAAAAAGATAACTATTTGGAGAAAGAGGGGAAGTTTCCACAGAAAGCTTGGGGCATCACTTTTCAGAAATTCCTTAAGGTCAAGTGTTACACGAGGTATTTGTTATCGAGATTTTGTGCATTACCTTTATAATTCTACCCCAACTTTTATTCTGCAAATTTTAGGTTCCAATGAATAACTTTATATCTAAATATGTATTCAAGACTTGTGCATCAACATTAATAGCAGCTAGTGTGTACCTTGAGTATATCCACTGGCCCTCCATTTTTGGTAGCAACTATAGGCAAACCATAAGCAGCTGCCTGCAGAAAAAAGATTTTCCAGAACTATAACATTTTCATGCAAAGCCTCAGCTGTCAAAACTAAATGTGATGTAAGTTACAAGTTACCTCAATCAGAGTGAGGCCGAATGGCTCAACAAGAGCTGGATTGATGAATACTCCCTTCAAGAAAAAATCACCATTTAAGAGTTGTTGGCAGTCATATCATGGAATTGAAGAACTTAGGTTAAAGAAGAGTGTCAATTGTATAGGTCATGTTCTTTCAAAGTATGGAAGAAACAAATATAACAGTGATCACTAAAATAGCTCTATCCTGTCTTGATTATTATCCTGCACAGACAGATGGGCCAGTCTATTATGAACAAGGCATTGACAATGACTATAAACCCATAAGACCTAGATAGTTCTGTTCTTGGTGGGAAAATCCCCATGTCCTGACACTTGCTTATTTATTTATTGCTCTGAGTTACCTTAGTTTTTGCAGCCAGGCGATATATATCAGGAACATCTGGTTGCTTATGATGCTTTGGATATGCCACCTGACCGTACAAATTGTACTTGTCAATGAGCTTTATTACTGTTGTGAGTACTGCAGAGCTGCTACTGGACATGTCATCAATGTCATCTCTGTTACCTAGGATCAGTGTCTGCACCACAGATTACAATTTAATTAGACTCTGCACTAGTCCACTAGCATCTGTTACAGTTTAAGGAGGTTGCAGATAAACTCAGCCCTACCAAGTTGGCTAGTTCTCGAAGTGCTTGGCATTCTCCAAAAGCCCTGAGCAAAGTAGTTACATTCTTCTTAGGATCTGGACGTGACAGTGCAAGTATCATAGGCTTGTGAGGGTTAACGAAGAATCGCATGATCTGCATTCATGAAAATACAGGAGACGTTGGCTGAAAACGTTTATAGAGAACCCCAGACAAACAAAACATTATTAACTAGTTGTCAACAATTATTTCAACCTAGTCTACATTCTTGTTGCTTCTCTCTTATTTATTATCCATTTTGACCTATTTGCAAATTTAATAGTGTTGGCTTCAAGAAAGAGTTTTGCAAGTTCCTAGGTAAACAAGAAGGATGTCCAACCTCAGACCATATATGTGGTATAGGTCTCTTTTGACTTTTGTCTGTCCCAATCAATGACTTGAGATCTCCATCACCTTCCAACAAATCTTGCGCGTTCACGTTGCTGAAATCCATCCCTGGTGGTATAACCTAGTTTTTCAAGATGATCAGAACTTGGTAAGAAATATCTTCTGAACTGGGTAAGAAATCATTAATTTTGGCTTGTTTGAGTTAGCGCGTACCACCATCCTGGGCATGTATCTTCCGAGGCAACTGACTCCTCTCCGTCTCCTAACTCTGAGTTTCCTCTCCAACTGAATATCAAAACCATCATACAAACCCCATTGTTCATCAATCTCTTGCTTTGTGCTAGTTACCACCATTTCAGCGGCATCAAGTCCCAACTCTTCTCCTTCTATTCTCCTCATTATCTTATAGGTGGTATTGATGTCTTCCTTAGTTAGTCTGCCCTGCTTAAGCAATTGCTCGAACTTGTTCCTTCCTAGTGAGTGCCCCGTTAACACCATTGGTACATTTAAGGTACCAGACAAGCGAGCTGCTACCTCTCCTGCATCAGCATAGTGCCCATGAATCACATAAGGCCATACTGCCTTTCCAGCATTGACTTGCTCCCCTATAGCTCTTGCCATATTCACAATGTGGCTTAATGCCCCATCAACAAATTCTGGTATGTAAGGCCAGAGTGATTCTTTTGGAATGTACCTGGCACAAAGATAATGTTCAAAATATGAAAGACTGAACCAGATATTAAAGAATGAACACCATATTTGCTACTCCAAAAGATGTGCTCAAGTGTAGAATAGCAGCATTACTTATCACGTGGTCCGCAGGGGATTCGAACTATGTAGGCACCACAGCTTCCAAAAGCATGAGATGGGCATGAGAGCATCTCAATTGGCTCACCATAGCTAGAATCAACCTCTGGAGATGTGATCTGTCGAGTCAGGAGGTCAACTCGATGAACTCCTTCCATGTTTGCAAGTGCTCGAGCAAGTTCTACTACATATTTCACCTGATCATTCATTCAATAAAAAAACAAAAATTACATGAAATTTCGTGAGTTTTACCACTTCTCATACAGTAAAACCTCTGTTACTGAGGAATCAACTACAAGGGAGTTTTTTGGGTTGTTAATTAGGCATCATGTGTTCAGTCTTGTTACTATCTCGTAATGTCAAATTTTCTTCCTGTGTGATCAAGTTTTTCCTGATTAAAAAATTTAGAGGCAATAGTTGTATTGATTAAAGTTGTTAAAACAATCTACCTGACCACCAGTGTCAGAATCTCGTCCGAGTTCCATGTTTTCTCCACGCACCAACCCATGGATACTACAAAAACAGTAAACATAGCATTAAAATTGTTTGACTTGTTTTTAATCTTGTATTTGTCATATTACATTTCTTCTTCTTTTTCTTGCTCTTGATGTGTTTTTGAATTATGGACTAGCTGTTGTAACAATTTATTACGCCACTATTATAACAATCTGAATTTACCTGATCAAGACAATGTAAAGTTGCCTTGGTTTATCTTCATCTGGCCACATCTGAGTAACTGAGTTAATCCTTGATATGACATGGTGAGAATCTGATGTATTTACATCTGTTTTCTCCTTCTCACCTTCTGAAAGTTCAGAAAGATCTTCTAATGCGTCAAAACGACCTTTCTCTAGTTCAAGTCTTCGTATTACTAGCTTTTGGGCATCATCCCAGGCTATCTGCAATTTCCCACAGATTATCTTCAAGCTGCTAGTAAATGTACTTTCTTGTGTTTCCTAATTAATGTTAGTTCTCTTTTAAGCTTATTTCATCTGTATTAATTGAACAATAATAGTAGTTTGTCAAAGCTTTTTTCAGTGGAATTCTGTTGACTTCAGACGTCTTTAAGAATTAGGCGTTTGTATTACTTTTTTCGAACTCAGTTTTTAAAACATTTTGCAAATATGACCAAGTAGGCGAATTCCGTGTAAGAACATGAGACTCTTCCTAACTTTACCATCTTAACAATTATCACTTTCTCCTTTCAAATAGAAAGAACAGAAGGTGGCCGAATATTAATGGGAAATAAAAGAAGAGGTGGAGGAGAAAAGGACCTGTTTCTTCTTGCGGGCAAGATGCCAAATGCGCCAGCACATATTCTCGAGCCTGTTATTCCTCTCACGAGAATTCCTTGTTGCCACTACCTGCATGTCCATTTACTTCACTTTCAACCTCACCTTTTGCTTTTCTTTCCATCAATTTCCCTAAGCATAACATCTATCCTTCTTATTTACTTTCTTTTTTGCATAACATGAGGTAATTACGGGTTCATCCCAAGCCAATAATTTTGACTTGGACTCTGTATATGTGTTTAAAAAGTTTATTAGAAAGTACAAATAAATGATTTCGAATCCAGTTAATCAAACGAGTTTGGCGTAGAATCTCGAACTCCGACCCATAAACTTCAAATCCTTAATTCACCTCATGCAATTGAAATAGAGAGGAGAGCGTGTACGCATGTCACGTCTTTCTTTTTCCTTTTTCTCGGTTAAAGTACACTAAGTTTTACACTGCTAATACATATAAATTCACTCCTTAATTAAAACAAGAAGATAAAAATTTCATAAACCCGTGAAAGGAGAGCGCGTTTTAGTCAAAACTATGTAGCAAGTGGTATTCATGCTTGTGGCCATTTGTATTTATCAATGAGTAAAAAATTCCGATATGCATGTGAGAGCAGCAATGGTAATTAGATGATTAATACTTAAACCGTCTCTTAATTAATTTCTCATCTCCTTCCTCCCAGCTTACTAGCTAAATCATGAAGTAGAAACTAAAACTATAGTTAAGTAGATGAAAGAAAATAAAACAGCGAGAAGAAAATCATTTCTCACTTAACATTAGCCTAATTTAAGTTTGGGAACTAACCTTGATCCAAGTTTTGTGTAGGTCAGACTCATCAAAGCTATTGACAACTTCTTCAACAAAGTAGGTAGTGGGACTAAACAGCTTCTCTGCCTTCTCTTTCTGGATTTCAAACTTCTCAAACCTCAACGTTTCCTCAATTTTATTATTATCCCTCACACTAGTATTCTTCAAGTTGTTTCTGTCTTCAATACTTGCAGCTTTACGTTCTTTCTGTGTCCCATTTCTATCAGTCCCTGCGTCCAATATTGCCTCCAAATACCCGTTTAACCATTCGTTCTCCGCCATCTCTTCCCTTTCCTTTCCCGTTTTCGTTGATTGTTTGCTTCAAGTATATATATGCAAGAACTTGAAAAGAGGTATTAATGCTTAAAAAACAAGAAGTGTTAAATATATAGACCAATTGAGTAGTGGAGTTAAAAGCTTGGAAATGAGATGCTTCTATAAAGAGCAAGAGGGGGAAGAATATAATAGAGGTGGTTTCAGGGACTTAGTTGTTTGAAACCGAGTTAGAAGAGAAGAAAGGGAAGCCCTTATATAAGGCCTAGCAATCAGCATATTGTATAGTACTTACTACTAATATATATATATATATATATATATATATATATATATTATGGACCACACTTTTTCACTTGAACAAAATATATATTGTGACATTTTAGTGTTTAGTTCTCTTCTTACCTCAACTTTGTGTGGTTTACGCGTTTACATGCCAAATATCCTTATTCTCATAGTATTATTAGTTAGGAGTAGTATATTATTTATTCTTCACAAGAACCCATTGCTGGCATGGACTGATTGTGGTGGTTCCTCCTTTCGTTTTCACTTTTTTTTAAAAAGCACAACCATTTTCCAGATTGCTCATGCTGCAAATTTGTAGTACTAGCCTTTATTTTCATGTTTCGAGACCTCTATTAGCTCCATTTGATATTTCTTGATTTGTATGCATGGTCCGTGTCATTTTCCGGAACGTTTTTGCGTAAACAATTTGAAGAAAAAGTGATTTTAAGCTTAAAATGGGACTTGAGTTGACCACGGTCAATATTCTTGGTAAACGACCTCGGATCGGTATTTTGATGATTCCAGTAGGTTCGTATGATATTTTTGGACTTGTACGCACTTTTGGTTGAGGTCTGCGGTGAACCGAGCGCATTTCGGCGTGCTATGTGAAAAATTGTAAAAATGAGTTTTCAAGTTGAAAATCATGAGTTTTGATGATCGATTCATGTTATTTTATGTTATTTTGATGATTTGAGGTAGCGAGCAAGTTTGTAGGATGCTATTACACTTGTGTGCATGTTTGGTTTGGAGCTCGAGGGGTTCGGGTGAGTTTCGGATACATTGCGGAGAGATTGGAAAATTGCTGGTGCATTCTAGTTGCTGGTGTATGTTGCAGATCTCGCAATCAGGCTCGTATTTGCGAGCCTCGCTTTTGCGGTCTCACGATCGCATTTGCGAACTGGGAGCTGGGGACTGGGATTCCGCATTTGCGAACAAATGTTCGCTTTTGCAATGAGGTCTATGGTCGCTTTTGCAATCCTTTGGTCACATTTGCGATACCTTGCTGAGTGGGGGAATCTTCGCAATTGCGAAGCTTGGCACGCATTTGCGAGGGGGTGTCCTTCGCAAATGCGACATTGCGACTTATGCATGTTGGGGGCACAATTCGCATTTGTGACCTGTGTTTCGCATTTGCGATGGTCGCAATTGCGAACTAGAGTTCGCATTTGCGATGGTCGCAATTGCGAACTAGAGTTCGCAATTGCGATACCTGCAGTTGAGTAAAAGAGGAAAAATCGGGAATTAGCTCATTTTATAACATTTCTCAACCCCAAACACTCTAGAGGCGATTTTTGAAGAACCTTTTCTTCCCAAATTCATTGATAAGCAACTCTAACCCATTTGTTTTCAATTTCACATTACTTTTCATGAATTTTTAACATCAAATCTAGGATTTTCATGGTAGAAATTAGGGATTTGGGTAGAATTAAGGAATTTTGTAAAATTGAGATTTAGACCTCAAATTGAGGTTGGATTTCGAAACAAATCACATAACCGGGCTCGAGGGTGAATGGGTAATTGAATTTTAGTCCAGATCTCGGATTTTGACCAAGCGAGTTTGGAGTTGACTTTTGTTGACTTTTTTAATTTCATCAAAGATTGAATCTCTTTCATTCGTGGGTAGTTTCTAAAGCTTATTTTGAATTGTTTGAATGATATTTGACTAGATTTGATTGGTTTAGAGACTTGTTCGAAAGGAAAAGTTGTAGTTGATTGTTGAGTTGGTTGCACAAAGAGGTAAGTATCGTATTTAACTTTGACTTGAGGTAAGTAACAAAGAGTTGGCTGCAATAGTATTGAAATGAATTGATATTGGGATCGGATTGCACGCCTCAACAGCTAATAATATGATATGATATTGGGATCGAGTTGGACGTCACAACAGTTATTGTGTTAAATGTTGGGATCGAGTTGCACGGCGCAATAGTTATTGTGTTAAGTGTTGAGATCGGGTTGCACGCCGCAACAGAGTTGATGTGTTGTGGTTGTTTGTAGTTGTAAAGTTTTATCTCAATAATTGTGATATGAGATTTGAGATCATGTTATTCCGGAGCCCTCTAGTAGTTGACCTTCGGGTCCATTTATATGAGTTTTATGTTTTATCTATATTTTCATATTCTGTTATTATTGTTCGTACAGGTTTATTGTGAGTGTCTTGTCATAGCCTGGTCACTAGTTCGTCGAGGTTAGGCTCGGCACTTACAGAGTATATGGGGTCGGTTGTACTCATGCTACACTTCTGCACTTCTTGTGTAGATTCTGGTGTTGGTCCCAGCGACGCGTATAGGAGATTTGCCCAAATCGACTTACTGAGTAGACTTAAGGTAGAGCTGCTGGCGCTCGCAGTCCCTGAAGTCCCCTTTCTGTTCTGTCTTTACTATCTATTTTGTTTCAAACAGTTGTATTTCGTTCAGACCATACTTTGTAGTATTCTAGTTGCTCATGTACTAGTGACATCGGATATCTGAGATTAGTCTAGACCGTGTTATATTATGGATTTATCTAATGTACTTCAGTTTTTCCAATCGTTAAATATCATTATTGTTCTGTTTTAAATTATAAAATGGTTAATTGATTATCTAACGTTGGCTTGCCTAGCAAGTAGATGTTATGCATCATCACGATTCCATGATTGGGATTTCGGGTAGTAACAAAGTTCTTAACAAAATTACAAGTTAGAATTTTGTATTTCGACTGTCACTGTGCGTGGTTAAGAATATTGTATTTGATGACCTCTATGTGGCATAGTGCCTCTTTGTATTAGAAATTACTTCTATAATTATGGAGTAGTATAGATGCTGCATCTTAATATGATATCCCAGGCCCCAGCTTATTCTTCTTCAATATTTCCCTTTTATTCTTTTCTAGAACTTTGACAACTTGTTATTGAAGAATAATTAAAGTAATATATCAACGTATTATTCATATAAGAAAGTAGGAGTGTACAAAGAAAATCGACAGATCGCCCCAAACCGATAATCCAAGTCAAACCGGAAAAAAATCGACCAGTAATTTAGTTTGATATTGAAAAACAATAACCCTGACCATAATTGGTTTGATTTTGTAATAATTAAAGAAAGTCAAGCCATTTTTTAAATATTTTTACATAAAAATATTTATTAAAATATAATTCATAAATATTTATTAAACTTTTTAATGATTTTTTAACGTTTATAATTTTTGAATGATCAAATATATTTTATAGTCCATATAAGCGTGTTTTTTAATTGGCTCTGGTTCAAATTAGTGTTCAATTGTGCGCAAACCAAAATTCAAAACCAATCTAATAGAAAATATTCAATTCGTTTTGACAAGAATCCCTAAAGTGTCTCCAGCTCTATATTAAAGATTATGCTTCTTGCTTTGTGTAAATGTTCACTTCGCTCTACACCTCATTAGTTCTAACCGGTTGAAAGTTATTCTTTTTCACTTTTTCGCTATCATCGTAAGGCTCTTTCTTTCGATATTACGATGAGAATAAATAATTATGGAGCTATAATTGTTATATTCACAAGGCTAAAAGAAATATTCTGAGCAGTAGTTATATGTTTTGTGCTATGAAGGTCTTACTGGGAACAAAAATTCGAGAAAATCGAACCAAATCAAAAAATTCAAAAAAAATCAAAACCAAAAATCCAACTTTTATTGGTTTGATTTGATTTATGAATTTAAAAACCCAAAATAATTAGTTTGGTTTGCTAAATGAAAAACCAAACCAACCGATTTATGTACACCCTATAGAAAAGCATAAAACATATCCCATTCTTAGTTTACGCACTACTAAAAAAAAACAGTAAATTTGCGACCGTCAAATCGGTCGGAAATTATATTTTTCCGACGGATTTCCGACAGAAAAATATTAGTTGAAAAACACGTGAACGCAAAATATCTGCGACAGAATCAGTCGAAAATTTTCGGCAGATTCAGTCGCAAACTGAAAAATACAGGCACATTTGAATTTAAGTCATTTGCGACCGAATTGGTCGCTAAATTTGCGACTGATTCAGTAGCTGACCAGAATAAAAAAAAATATAAATTAGAAGTTCCGGCTAATTCCGTCGGAAAATTAATAATAAAATTAATTTTTAATTAAATATTCCTACTGAAATAGTCGTACATATTGAGTATTAATTAATTCAAAAAATTCAAAATTTCTCAATTTGCAATCGAATCAGTCGCAAATCTTAATTAAATTTTTTTCAGAAACTCTCAATTTGCGACTGAATCAGTCGCAAATCTGAGTAATTTCTGATAAAATTTGCGACTGATTCAGTCGCAAAACTGGGAAATTTTTAGCAGAATTCTGCTATATTTTTAATTACACCACCCGCCAAATAAAACAGTCAACCAAACACCTAACAACTAACCAAAAGCCTAGTATAATAATCCAAATCTAATATTTACTACAAAACGAACAGTAATATTTATAACAATTCAACCAACTAATCAAACAACCAACTATCAAACAACATAAATTAAACATGTCTCTAACTTCAACTCTAAAATATTTAAATAGCTAATCCTAGTCAGACCCAGTCTCCTCCTTAGACTCAGACTCAGACTCCATTGCAACTTGATTGCCTTTTTTGCTTTTCTTTTTTAATAATTTTTGGATCAAAGCCTGAGTTACTTGAAATTCTTGCGACATTTGATCCATTTTTTGACGCATAGCTTCCATGTCTTCTTGGAAAACTGATGCTCTAGTGAATAATGCTGCTGGTGGACGGCTGGAGGATGGCTGTACTCCAATCCCGTAGACTTGACCTTTATTTATTTTCACATAAAATAAAGAAAAAATATAAAAAAAGTAAGAAAACAAACACACAACTTTAAAACTAATACCAAAATACATAATTACATAATATTTATATCTTTATTCACGCAACCAGCCGCCTGTGTCCAAATTCCAGTCATATCCTCGGGGGCCGACTGAGTTCCTTCAGCATAAGTTTGTCGCCATACATCAAGATCAATATGATACTTGTCCTGAAATAAAAATAATATATGTTATATAGTTAATTTATACATAGTATATTGCTAAATTAATGCAAAAATAATTACCTAAAAAACGACCAATGGATCTGCTGTCGGGCCACCATCGAAGGGGAGATAAGCCGCCGGATTGCTGTGGGCAAATTGTCAACCCCAGTTGCCCCTCCCCCCCCCCCCCCCCAAAAAAAAATAAATGAAAAACAATATCAATTTGCTGTTTTTTTTTTTCTTATTCAGTAAAAGAAAAAAATGTCCATATACAAAGTGATATCAACTGAAAATTATGAAAATTCAAAAGTAAGGAAGGAAATGATTATGGCGATTGAAACTGTCACGACCCCAATTTCCCTCTGTAGGATGTCATGACGGCACTTAGTCTCTAAAACTAGGTAAGCCTAACACTTACTGATTAATAGCAAAATTTAACCAACAACTATAAATTTCGATATGGAAATTTTCATGCAAGCCAACAATCCCAAAACCGATAGTACAAGTCATAAGCTCTATTGAGTTTGCTAGAAAAATTTCTAAATACAACTGTTTCGGAATAAAAATAAACAGTACAGGTACAATATCAGATGGTGACTCTGAGACTTGCGAACGCGATGGCAGGTTTACCTTGAGTCTCCACAGCAAAACCCGAACAACTAGCTATTGATCAACCAACTCTGAAATACCTGGATCTGCACAAAAATATACAGAAAGCGTAGCATGAGTACACCACAGCGGTGCCCAATAAGTATCAAGACTAACCTCGGTGGAGTAGTGATGAGGGACAGTCAAGACACCTACTTGACTAAACAACCTTAACAAGTATGAAGGTGAACTAACGGAAAAACAATATTAATATAAAGCTAAGCATGGTAAGAAGACAAAACAATACTCGCAATGAAACACTAGAAACAACAATTAGCAACAAGAAGTAAACTGATAGTAATGTTATAGAGTAAGTTGGACACAGTCTAAGTCCGATGAAACATATAAAGGAAAATAAGTAACAACTCAACAAGAACAATCGCTTTTACACCAGATCTATTCAGGAATTTCCACGAGGTACCAAACCTCATAATCACAAATCACGGGTCCCAATTCTTGAACCCTAATCACTTGGCCTCTTGTGCCCACATTACAAATTCATAACCGCACGGATGACTCACGTGCCAAGAGAGTGACAATATCTAATATCCGCACGGACCACTTACGTACAGTAATAACAATGACCCATGACTGCACGGATAACTCACGTGCCAACAGAATAACTCTACACAGAAGACAAGTACACGGGAGTACATGTAAATGGTCAATAACATCAGGATTCATCTTCTTAACCGATATGAGTGATTTATTTATGTGTATGCTTGTGCAAGTGTTCTACCACAATTCAAGTCAACAAGTAAGAGCAGAGACAGTGAATGGCACATAAGAAATGATCACCACGAAATGTACACGGTATAACTCACACAGGGTAGGCACACCACTACACAAATAACAACAATAACAATGCCCCCAGGCCATCACAAGTCATCACAAATCATTCCTCGATATATCACACCTTGTCTCGCCACGTGTACAATAATAAAGTAAATGTCCTATTTGTCTCGCCGCACGCGCATAATAATATTCCCACATTGTCTCGCCATATGCTCAAACTCACATATATAGCCCGCCTTGTCACGCCGCATGTGCAAATATCAATAGTAATAATAGCACGGACAACTCACGTGCGAACACCCCGACAATCCTCTCAACAATACCATGTGTGCCAAAACATAACAATACAATAAAATGAATTTCACAACATGTGCCCATATGCCATAACATTTCCTCAAAACAGTTTCAATACCACAACCATACATAGCCCCCGGCTCAACAATACTAGGTACAACAGCAACAACAACAACAACAATAACATGAGAATACGACAAGTAAATCAACTCAAGAACTTCAGAACACAAAGAAACGGACGAACGAGCTCACAATGAAAGAGACAACAGAAAATAATGGTTTCAATAAGAATAGCTCAACAAAGGGAGAGATAGCATGCAACAATGATTTTCACATAAGTACAACTCGACGGTAAGAGAGATAGCATGAATCAGTGATTCTAAATAAGGATAAGTCAACAATGAAAAGGATAATAAAACTTCAATTAAGGTTGAGCAATTTCGGAAAAGATACTAATAAATTCAATTAAGGATAAGCAATTACGAAAAAGATAATAATGACTTCAATTAAGGATAAGCAACTACGGAGAAGATAGCATAGCAATAAAAGAGGCAACATCTTCAATTAAGGCACATAAGCATTTAATTGGCATTTGGCAACAAGGGTAAAACATGAATCAATTAATTCCAAATAAGACACGTAAGGGTAAATTTAGTAAATGGGAAATTTAACATACTAAAACAACTTCACATATAATGAACGTAAGAACCTAAGAGCC
The DNA here is from genome assembly GCF_000390325.3 of Nicotiana tomentosiformis. Taxonomy (NCBI): domain Eukaryota; kingdom Viridiplantae; phylum Streptophyta; class Magnoliopsida; order Solanales; family Solanaceae; genus Nicotiana; species Nicotiana tomentosiformis. The sequence goes on along the minus strand of NC_090814.1, from coordinate 24,357,890 downwards.
CTAAGCGGTCAAATTTTAACAAATTAAGCCCGAGTACGTACCCGTCACCTTGCGTACACGGCCTTCACATAACACAATTAGCACAAATGACTCAAATCATAAGGGGTAGTTTCTCCCACACAAAGTTAGGCAAGATACTTACCTCAAAAAAGCTAGACTATTACTCTAAAATGACCTTCTTGAGTGAAACATCCTCTAGACGACTCAAATCTAGCCAAAATAACTTCAAATCATAAATAAAACTCATAGGAAATGATTGCGGATAATAAAGCTTCAACCTTTAAAAAAAAGTAAAAAGTCAACTCCGGGCTCGCACCTTGGAACCCGACAAAATTCATAAAATCCGATCAATCATTAAATTACTAGTCCAACCATACTAATTTCATCCAATTCCAACTTGGAATCGATGTTCAAAACCCAATTATTCCCTTTAGAAAAGTTTTTGATAAAACAAAAAACCCAATTCTCCAATCAAAATATGAATTAATTCAAAAATGAACTTCTTTAATCATATTAAAATATAAAAATTATAGTTAGATATTGACCCTCATGAAAAGACGAGAAGAACGCCGCAAAAATCACCTCAATCGGAGCTCTAAAACTCAAGATATGCTCAAAATACTAAATAAACGCAGTCTGATTTTTTTAATACACAAAGAATTTCGCTTATGAGCCCAAAACTCCGCACCTGCGATCTGTCAGCTGTAATTTCCGCATTTGCAAATCATTTTTGCACCTGCGGGGTCGCAGATGCGGACCCAACTTCGCATCTGTGAAGCACCAGCTCTCTTCTTCGACACTAAAATGAGCATAACTCTCTCATACGATGTCCAAATTCGACGATTCTTTTTGCTATGGCTCCGTAATTACGATATGGATCTAATGCTTCAATCAAAATAGAAATTGGAGCTTATTTTATTAATGTGGTACCATTTATGCTTGAAGAAACGACATCAAAACATAAAAAACGAGCGCAACACAACCCAAACCAATCCGAAACTCACCTGAGCCCCTCGGGACCCCGTCTGAACATGCCAATAAGTCCCAAAACATAACGCGGACCTGCTCGAGTCCTCAAATCGCATCAAAAAATATCAAAACTATAAATCGCACCTCAAATCGAACTTAATGAACTTATGAACTTTCAACTTCTACAACTCGCGCCGAAATATTTCAAATCAACCCGGAATGACGTCAAATTTTGCATGCAAGTCTTAAATGACATAATGGAGCTAATCCAACTCTCGGAATCACAATACAAGCCCCCATATCAACAAAGTCAACTCCCGGTCAAACCTCTTAACCTTCCAAAACTTCAACTTTCCAATTTTCATCAAAATGCTTCAAATTATCCTACGGCCCTCCAAATCCAAATCCGGACGCACGCCTAAGTCTAAATCACCATACGAAGCTATTGGAATCGTCACAACGCCATTTCAGAGTTGTCTACACAAAAGTCAAACTTCGGTCAACTCTTACCGTTTAAGCTTCTAAAACAAGAAGCTTTCTTCCAAATTGATCCTAAATCATCCGAAATCCAAACTCGACCACACACACTAGTCATAATACATAATACGAAGTTGTTCGAGACCTTAAGCCGACGAACGGGATGCTAATTCTTAAAATGACCAGTCGGGTCGTTACATTCTCCCCTTCTTAATCAAACGTTCTTCCTCAAACGTGCCAAGAATCATTTTGAAGTCATCAATTACTGAGTGAACTTACCATACATACACCCGCGGGTGACCCCACGTCACCCCAAATCCGCGTAAGCCCGACAACACCACCTCAACTGAAGATTTTTCCTTCCACCAATACCAATAGGCCTTAGAACCAAATTTCTCACCATTCGATCGCTTTCAAAAGACCCGATTACTACATCAACATATGGTATCAGCTTTAACCAGCTGCAATAACCTATGTCTACACTTATCAGATACAAACAGATGATGTAACACATTACATATATGTCTATAACAACATCTCTTATCACAATAGCCGTCCGTACTCAAACTCAGCACCGGCAATTAACTTCATATCAGTTAGAACCCTGTTCCAAACCTCCACAACACCGACAATGATGCAAGAAACACGAAGATGCCATGACTATTCACTTAAATCAACAAGTCACACCCAACACCACTTGGGCACACATCTCGCAAGCTAAAACCTAATAAGCACAGTACGAATATGACTGAATATACGAGGGAACACAAGAAAGAACTATCAAACAAGCCCGACAGACACAACTCCCTATCAGTAGCATACTACGAATTAATTCCACAAGGGAGAATCAAAGTATATGAACAAATCACAAGGATCTCATCCTAATATAACTTCACCGTGGCACGCAGCCCGGTTCAAACATAACAAACCTCATGGAAACGCGAGGATCACATCCTCAGCTCTGAATCACAAGTAGATTGCACATCATACCAACCGAAATCTTCCACTAATTCAATTTTTGCTAGCAAGGTCACAACACATGCTGAACTCCCATACCGGTAGAGCATCTAAATCCCAAATCGTAACCAACCAACCATAAATCACCTCAAAACCTATAGTAATGGGTAACAGAAAGTCATTTCTAGTCTCATAGCTCTCAATAATGAATAAAACAAAATGATAGACACGGGCTACCACTATAGAATCTCCCAACAGGGGTAAACACATAAATAGAGTACAAAATCACGAAACTCACCCATATATGAAGCAACATAGGAGGACTCACCCTGATAAGTAGAACAAAAACAAAATACGAATGATGTTCTTCTATAACAAATCGAAACCATACATGTACGACATCATCTGGTGCAGCGGCCTCAGCCCTACCATAGAAAGCACATCAACGGGTCGGGCCTCCCCCTCTTGGGTGCCCTCTACCTACCTAAACTGCACCCCAAGCTGGCGGTGCAGGGATTTCAGCAACTGGAGCAGAACTCATAGCCTGAATACCCCGCTGTGACACATCTTTCCGGAGTCTGGGACAATCTCTCACCATGTGGCTGGTATCTCCACACTCAAAGCAACCTCTCCACTAACATTGTTGTGGAAGCTGTCCGGCACGGGCACTTTGAGACCCATGGATATATGAAGCACCGCGTGAAGCCTGAAGTGCAAACTGAACTGAATGACCCACAAAACCTCTACCATGGCATACCCTGCCTCCAAAATAGGGTCTAGTAGATCCTCCCGGTCCGTGAGGCCTCTTAGACTCCCTGTCCTCTCTCTCCTGACCTACATGTCCTTTCCCTCCTAGTCCGGCATGCCCTCTAGTCAGCGAGCGATCTCTACCACCTACTGAAATGGAACATCCGACTCCAACTCCTGAGCCATGTTGAACCGTATATCATGATTGAGCCCCTCAATGAACCTACAGACTTGCTCTCTAGCTGTAGAAACTAAAGCAGGTGCATGTCTGGATAAATCACTGAATCTAATAGCATACTCTGATACTGACATAGTGCCCTAGTGTAGCTGCTCAAACTCTGCGTGCCAATCATCCCGAAGAGTCTGATGAACATACTCCCTCAAGAAGAACTCTAAAAATTGATCCTATGTGAGTGAAGTTGCCTCATTCAGGCTACCCAACTAGTACGTTCGCCACCACTGATATGCCGCTCCCTTGAGCTGGAACGTAGTAAAAGCAACCCTACTCGTCTCCACAATACTCATAGTGCGGAGAATACGGTGGCGCTCCTCTAGGAAACCATGTGCATCATTTGAAGTCAAACCACTGAAGGTAGGAGGATAATACTTCTTAAACCTCACAAGTCTAAAATGTTCTTCCTTAAATGTTGTTGCCCTAATCACGGGCAGAACTGGAATAACTAGTTGTGCCGGCACTATACCCGAAACCTGACCAATGTGAGCCCGCTGCTCTGAGGTGCAGGCGGTGGGAGTCTGAGCTCCTCCCCAGGTCTGTGAAGTAGCTGGTGCAATCAGAATCAACCCCGCCTGAGCCAATGTACCAAACATGCTTAGGAACAGTTCTAAGGTTTCCTGAAGTCCGTGCACAACAACAGGCGCCTCCTGTTCCTGTCCCCCAACAGGAGTTACTGGCGGCTCCTCTACTGCTGCTCTGATAGGTGCTTTAGCTGTAGCGCGTGCTCCTCCTCGGCCCACGTCTCTCCCTCTACCCCCGCTTCTAGCAACACCGGCTATGGGGGCAGCGTCATTAGTAACTGCAGCTCGTGTTCTCACCATCTGTTAGAGAATAGAATGACAAAGGCTCAAACTCCAAAATCAATAAACTCGCACGATAGGAATGAAAGAAGTGAAACTATCCTAATAGTTCTGTAGCCTCTCGAAGATAAGTACAGACGTCTCCTTACCGATTCGCAAGACTCTACTAAACTTGCTTATGACTCGTAGCACTTATGAACCTAGAGCTATGATACCAGCTTGTCACGACCCCAATTTTCCTTCGTAGGATGTCGTGACGGCACCTAGCCTTTAAGACTAGGTAAGCCTAACACTTACTGATTAATAGCAAAATTTAACCAACAACTATGAATTTCCATATGGAAATTTTCATACAAGCCAACAATCCCAAAACCAGTAATACAAGTCATAAGCTCCACTAAGTTTGCTAGAAAAATCTCTAAATACAATTGTTTCAGAATAGAAATAAACAGTACAGGTACAATATCAGAAGGTGACTCTAAGGTCTGCGAACGCGATGGCAGGTTTACCTTGAGTCTCTACAGTAAAACCCGAACAACTAGCTATTGATCAAGTAACTCTAAAATACCTGAATCTGCACAAAAATATGCAAAAAGCATAGCATGAGTACACCACAACGGTATCCAGTAAGTATCAAGACTAACCTCGATGGAGTAGTGATGAGGTACAGTCAAGACACCTACTGTACAAATGACTCAAATTCTAAGGGGTAGTTTCCCCCACACAAAGTTAAGCAAGATACTTACCTCAAAAAATCTAGACTGTTACTCTAAAATGATATTCTCTAGTGAAACAACCTATGGACGGCTCAAATCTAGCCAAAATAACTTCAAATCATAAATAAAATTCGTAGGAAATGATTCCAGATAATAAAGTTTTAATCTTTAACAAAAACTAAAAAGTCAACCCAAATGTCAACCCTGGGACCGCACCTCGGAACCCGAAAAAATTCACAAAATTTGAATACCTATTCAATTACGAGTCCAACCATACTAATTTCATCCAATTCCGATTCGGAATTGATGTTCAAAACCCAATTATTCTCTTTAGAAAAGTTTTTGATAAAAAACCTCAATTCTCCAATCAAAATAAGGATTAATTGAAAAATGAAATTCTATAATCATATTAAAATACAGAAATTATAGTTATATACTTACCCCCATTAAAATACGAGAAGAACGCCGTGAAAATCACCTCAATCGGAGCTCTAGAACTTAAGATATGCTCAAAATACTAAATAGATGCACTCTGATTTTTTTAATACACAGGGAATTTCGCTTATGCGCCCAAACGCACATGCGGTCTGCTAGCTGTAATTTCCGCACTGGCGGACCATTTTTCGCACTGGCGGGGTCGCAGATGCAGAATCAACTTCGCATCTGCGAGCACCAACACCACCTCTCTTCTTTGACACTAAAATGAGCATAACTCTCTCATACGATGTCCAAATTCGAAGATTATTTTTGCTATGGCTCCGTACGTATCTAATGCTTCAATCAAAAAAGAAATTGAAACTCATTTGCTTAATGTGATACCATTTATGCTTGAAGAAATGACGTCGAAACATAAAAAACGAGCGCAACACAACCCAAACCTATCTGAAACTCACTCGAGCCCCTCGGGACCCCGTCTGAACATACCAATAAGTCCCAAAACATAACGCGGACCTGCTCGAGGCCTTAAATCACATCAAACAATATCAAAACTACGAATCGCACCTCAAATCGAACTTAATGAACTTATGAACTTTCAACTTCTACAACTCGCGCCGAAACATATCAAATCAATCCGGAATGACGTCAAATTTTGCATGCAAGTCTCAAATGATATAACGGAGTTAATCCAACTCTCAGAATCGCAATACGAGCCCCATATCAACAAAGTCAACTCCCGGATAAACCTCTTAACCTTCCAAAACTTCAACTTTCCAATTTTCGCCAAAATGCTTTTAATTATCCTACGGCCCTCCAAATCCAAATCCGGACGCACGCCTAAGTCTAAATCACCATACGAAGTTATTGGAATCATCACAATGCCATTTTGGAGTCTTCTACACAAAAGTCAAACTCCGGTCAACTCTTATCGTTTAGGCTTCTAAAACAAGAATCTTTCTCTAAGTTGATCCCGAAGCATCCGAACTCGACCACACACGCTAGTCATAATATATAATACGAAGCTGCTCAAAATTTTAAGTCGCCGAACGGGACGCTAATTCTCAAAACGACCGGTCGGGTCGTACGGAAACAATTTTGTTGTTTCAGTTAAATAAACAAACTGTAAAAGCTACGGCTCGTGTTTGTATATATATATGGACCATTAATAAATGTACGTAGTTCTCACTTCTTAATAAGAAAAGACTTTGCGTGGGATATTTGAGCAACTCGACCTTTCACTAGCAGGAAGAATGCCTAGGGCTATGATCCTGGTTTACTGTGAACAGAATGAAATCTTGGAGGCACTAAATAATAAAAATGTATTTTCCCAAAATATTTACTCCCACTATTTTATTTTGATATGTCACTCTTTCATTTCTAGCTTATTCCAGGAAAAGACAATATCTAAAAATAATTTAACTATAAATTCTTCATATTACTTCTAATATTGTGGTTTTATAGCCATAAAAAGGTCCTTAATTACGTGCTTTTTGATCAAGTAAAGCATATTTAATTCATAGGGCATCTGGAAGATGCAAAAGAAAATGCTATGACTTGTTCCAAATTACAAGATCCAAAGTCTCTTCAAGCGAGGAAAATTGTATTTTGTAGTATTTTCTGTATATTTAATTTTAATTTAGAAAATACAATTAAGTTACTTGTATTCAGAAAACTTGTCAGACAAAACTTCCGTAAGCAAATACGAGCAATTTCAGCAGTACAAAATATCACATATTATCAACTACACTTAAAAGATACTATTAAGGATTGTGGCGTAAATGTAGGACGAATAGAATCTCTCCGCTCTTAAATTAGAGGTCTTTGGTTCGAGCACTTAAAATAGGAAGAATCTTATTAGAGAACGTTTTAATCGGAATTAATGAAACTTTCAATACAGATGTTGAACACCTGTGAAAAAACAAAATAAAAGAACTACACGTTAGAGATAAAAGGATTCCATAGGGAAGCCGTTTCGACTTCTTCCTGTGCTCTTTATGGGTTATCTTGAAACTTTTCTCTGTTAACCCATTCCGTTTTTATTGTGCCGGGCCTTATTTACTGGTTATTGTTTTTGATTTTCATCTATTTACTGGTTTTTAGATGTTGTTATTATTTTTACGGTTTTTGTTGATGGTACGATATATTGTCTATTTTCGTCTTCTTGAACCGAAGGGTTATCGGAAACAGCCCCTCTATTCCCTCGGAAAAAAGATAAAATCTGCGTACACACTACCTTTTTCGGACCCCACTTGTATGATTTTACTGGATCGTTGTTGTTGTTTCTCTGTTAACCCAAAAAAGGAATAGACAAACAAAAGAAAATAGTACTAAAATAAAATAAAGAATTGATGGATCATGAGAGTGACCTCAAGCTTCCTCCACCCCTCACAAAATTTTTAGGGAAAAAAAAAAGATGGCGTCTTAATCACAGGTTTATTTCAGTTAACGACAGAGAAGTAGGAAAAATAGTTACTGAACTTAAGACTATAACTATACATTCCTCTTTAGTGAACGATAAAAAGAAGACACAATTTATTAAGCAAAATAGGCTTTTGAGCACTGCTTACTATTGCACGATGGACATTTCATGGCGAAAGTTAGAACAAATAATTGGTTCGCGTAGCCACTTTTAGGCCTTGCTATTAGAATTTCACCGCATTTTCAAATGCATTGGAAATGTAGCCACCGGTTCGACTAAATTAATATTTTTACCACAAACTAAAACACGGAACACAACTCCAGCAATCGATACTAAAGATCGAAGCCCCAAGAATGATTTTTGATTTTTTAGCCTTTGCTAGTATAAAATCCAGTAACGATTCCTAGGATTCAAAAAAAAATATCTAAAACTATGTGAAAGGATTCAAACCACAGTAATAGTTTCTAGGGTTTGAACCTATAAAAGTTTGAACAAACCCCAGTAATCGTTGCTGGGATTTGAACCTATAAAGGTTTGAACCCCAGTAATTGTTGCTGGGGTTTGTACCTAAAAGGAATTGGTACCTATTTTGAACTCTAGGATAATATGTTGGAGTTCTAACTCGTAGAAGTTAGAACTCCATGATTGTGTTGTGGAGTCCAAAATAAGATATTATTGTTGGGTTTGAACTTATAAATGTTTGGATTTCAGTATATTATGCTCAATTTTATTTGTAGAATGCTTAAAATCCAATAGCGATTCAGAGTGTTGGGGTACTTTTGTCCAAAATATACCCGTATCCAAATGGAATGGCTAAAATCTAATAAGCTTTTTAAATCGTGGCTAAATGCTAACAGCAGAGGTAAAAAATGGCTAATTACTAATATTACAAAAGTTAGAACTTTTATTTAGAAATAAAAAGGTAAAGAAGTAAGGATCCTCTCATTGTATAATGTGGAGGGAGGCATCAGATACCTACAAAGGCATCAACTTGAAAGAGAACAATCCTACTAGGATTCACGAAGAAGAACTTCACATTTTGCCAAAACTTTGGGTTGCCAATAAATGAAGAAAAGAATCTAAGTAAAGGAGGAGGAAAAGGTGCAAAATAGAGAAGAAATCAAAGGCCTAAGGGAAAAGGGAATAGTTGTATGGACATTTGGAGATGAGGTGGTTACATCAAATGAGGATGACATTATTTTATTATCTTTAGTTTCTCCCTCCCTTTCTTGTGTGTTTAAGGGTGAGTGGCTCAAGATGTTGCAAAGTGAAGAAAGAAAACTCCAATTGGATATTTGGAAGAATATCCAAAATAGTTAAGACACTTATCACAAATGTATTTGTGGCCATTCAATTCTTTCCATCTTCTTACTTGATTTCACGCCCATATCTAACTTCTTTGGGCAAGTAGCTACAACTACACATGCAACTTGCTTTTTTTTAATAATCTGTTTTTTAAAATTTGAATGTAAAGTATATATATATGTTCTGTTTAAATAAAAGATACTACTACTAATTTGTACTTGATCTCTTGGTATTTCCTAACTATGGCTTTAGCTGGGGCCTGGGGGTAATGGAAGAATCGAAGTGAAAATGGAGGGATAGCATGTCATTTTCCTCATCTCGTGAGAAAGTAAACAAGAATATGAAGTGAAAGTAGGACTGGATACTGCAAATTGTTGAAAATAATAGAGATAACATACATAATCACAGCAAAACACAAAGCAGATGAACAATCTCATCCAAAAACCAGTAAACTACTACAACGTACGCTTGCTCCCAAGTCCCAAATCTGAAACAGTTTCTGCTATTTATGAGATAGAGATCGAGTATTTAGATTAATGTCTTCCAAAGTCTTTTCCACATTGTTAAGATTTAAGTATATCCATACACGAACAAGTTTTGACATTGTTTTATGACAGAATCAAGATCTAGAAATCATTTAGAATCTGAAAGATCATAACTTGAAAAACGAAGAGAAAAAAGGGATTCGCCGATTCAACCCATCTAGAGTTTTTAGCCAAAATTGTCCCTTAGATTTATTTTTGTCCTTTAAATATAACCATGAGCATCTTTCATTCTTTAAATTTGCTAAAGTGGAGCACTTTTAGTGTAGCTAACAGAATGGAGCTAATTTGGAGTTAAAACTAATGGTTGTGCAAGACCAACGACACAACCTTTTCCTCTGTATACGGTCGAAACTGATTTTGGCCTTCATACGTCTGATCGAGATGGGATCATAATGGACCAAAGAAAGTCTTCATAAAATCGAGATGGATCCGAAGATGGCACAGACGAGCTTCAGATTTCAGGTACAGGTTAAACACCGAGCTCGAAGTCATTATCGAGCTCGGGTCCGAATCGAACTATGATGAGATGTGATTGAATCGAGCTTAAGGGTCATAGGCCAACCAATACCGAGCCCAAGTCATTTTCGGACCCCGATTCAACATCGACCTCACACCCGCATAGAGCTCTAAAGCTGGAAACCGACCAATATCGACTGATACCGAGTCCGATCAAGATCGAGCTCATAGACAAACGTCGTTACAACCGCACTAAGGAAGAGAATCTTGGCGGGAATTAGGGAAAAGCTGATTTATCATGGGTTCCCCACTATGTATTTTTAATTATATCTAAAGTAGAGTTCCCCCACTATAAAAAGGATGGCTATATAACTGTAAAGGACCAAGTTTTTGCATACATTGTAACTGAGATATTATACACTCCTATATTAAAGAGTTATCCTTTTTAACTTCATATATTGGTTCATCTTGCTTAATCCACAAATCATCTTCTTTCCAACCTTGTTTATTTTTCATTGTCTACAGTCACCACTCGATATTTCTATTTATTCTTACGATTTGTATCAAGTTATGCCAAATACCCTTAGAACTACGTACAAATTCAACTCTATCCGTTTTTCGGGTAAACAGTTTAGCGCACACCGTGGGACTAAGGATAATAGTGATTATTTAATACGAATTTGCAAAAACACACCATTTTATGCTTATTTTCGGAAGTGCCTTTGATTTCGGATTAGCAACGACGATCTCTCTAAATTAAAATGCCTTACCTATCGACAACGAAGCTGGCCTTCAAGGTGAGAATAACAACTTGACGCCCAGGGCCGGAATGCTGCTTGTCGATGCCGTTAGAGCTCGAGTTGAAGTGTCATTAGACGTTAATTCGCATATGGCCATTGAGGCAAACCTACATTCTTAACATGAAAATAGCATTCATGGTGGCACTCGATCTGCAGCTCGAGAAACCCATAACGTTGAGGAAAACAGAATCAGCTTGCGTATGATTTTCGAAATGTTGTAAGCTCAACAAGTAGCGATAGCTCAATTGTAGAGTCAAACCCAGGTACCGAGTAGGCCGGAGTACAGTCTACCCCGAGAAGTCACCCACAGAACGGAATCGGCTATAGTAAAGTCAAATGAGCAAGAGTCAGGGACTAATCCCGAAATTACTAAGATGTTCGAAGAACTGACCAAACGAATAGAATCAGGAGAAAGGAGGATCGAGGCAAACGACAAAAAGGTGGAAACATATAACTCCAGGGTTGATCAGATCCCGGGGGCACCACCGATATTGAAGGGCTTATATTCCAAAAAGATTGTACAAAAGCCTTTTCCCCTAAGCACGGATCCCAGACCGATCCCAAAGAAATTCTGCATGCCCGAGATTCCTAAATATAATGGAACTACCGACCCCAACGAACATGTCACCTCTTACACATGTACCATTAAAAGGAACGACCTAGAGGACGATGAAATCGAATCCGTATTATTGAAGAAATTCGGTGAAACCCTATCAAAGAGAGCAATGATATGGTATCATAATTTACCATCTAATTCTATTGATTCTTTTGCTATGCTTGCATATTCCTTCGTAAAAG